>NW_027206279.1:4280000-4608088 GCF_024711535.1 Dipodomys merriami | reverse complement strand
CTTCAGCTCAAGGTGAGCGCTCTACCATTTGAGCCACAGCGCCACTTCTGGCTTTTTCTGCTTATGTGGTGCTGAGGAATCGAACCCAAGGCCTCATGCATGCGAGGCAAGCGCTCTACCACTGAGCCACCTTCCCAGCCCTATCTCAGGTTCTTAAGTAGCTAGGATTATAGGCCTGAGCTACTGGCACTCTATTCCAGCATTCTTTCTAGCTCATGTTTTTTTTTTTTTTTTGCTTTTATGTTGTAGAAGAGTGTTTGCAAGTATTTTCATCCTTGTTAAATTCCTCTCAATATGAAGGTGTAAGGAGAACTAATTAGGTCAGGAGGGTGGGGCGTTTAGGATCGGCTTGAGGACTCCCAGAAGGGGCTAGAGAAGCAAGCTGACCCTCTCCAGCAAGGGGGAGACCACGACGGTGTGAAATCAAGAAGGAAGCCTTTTCCAGAACCCTGGTGCCATCCTAACCATAGGCGTCCAGCCCCCGCCCCATGTGAAATGTAATCACTAATCATAAACCACTGGTTTATCGTATATTATTATAGTAGTTCCAGAGGATGGAGACAGATAGATCTTCCCATCTAGAGCTTTTCTGCCTTGGGAAAGTTTTCTCAGGGCAAATTCCCAGGAATTTTCTGGCCTTAAAGACACTAATCAGGAGTCTGGGGATGTGGCTTAGTGGTAGAGTGCTGGCCTAGTATGCCTGAAGTCTCAGGTTCCATTCCTCAGTACCACATCAACAGAAAGGGCCAGACGTGGTGCTGTGACTCAAATGATAGAGCGCTAGCCTTGAGCAAATGGAGCTTAGTGCCTAGGCCCTGAGTTCAAACCCCAGGACAGGCAAGAAGAAAGAAAGAAAGAAAGAAAGAAAGAAAGAAGAAAGAAAGAAAGAAAGAAAGAAAGAAAGGATAGGGAGGGAGGGTGGGAAGAAGGAAGGAAGGAAGGAAGAAAGAAAGAAAGAAAGAAAGAAAGAAGAAAGAAAGAAAGAAAGAAAGAAAGAAAGAAAGAAAGAAAGAAAGAAAGAAAGAAAGAAAGAAAGGGACATTAATTGGGTCAAGGGCCAGTATCTCACACCTGTAATCCCAGCTACTCAGGAGGCTGAGATCTGAGGATTGTAGTTCAAAGCCAGCCTGGGCAGGAAAGTCTGTGAGACTCATCTCCAGTGAAGCACCAGTAAAGCAGAAGTGGTGCTGTGGCTCAAGTGGTAGAGCGCTGGCCTTGAGGCCTTGAGCAAAAGTGCTCAGGAACAGTGCCTAAGCCCTGAGTTCAAGCGCTTTGACCAAAAAAAAAAAAAAAAGACATTAATATGGCCCATACTCTGGCATGACTTCTCCCTCCCCCGCCCCAAGCTGGTACTCTACCGCTTGAACCACAGCTCCACTTCTAGCTTTTTGCTGGTTAACTGGAGATGAGAGTGGGAGGGCTTTCAACCACAACCCTTCCATCTGGAAGCAGTTGAAGGTTGATTTGGGCTTTCCATTCCCCATTTCTGGGGCTCAAGCCTTTGAGGGAGGGGGTTATGGTAGGTAGCATTTAGCCAGGAGCAATGAGGAAATGCAGAGTGAAATTAAAACAGGACAAGATCACAAGGTCTCTGAGAGGAAATACTATGATTAAACTTTCCACCTTGCAGGTGACCCACCTAAGTGGCCTGCCCAGGTCCAGGAAGGTCACCAGGGAGTTTCTTTGAGAGCACCCCGCCCACTGGGGATTAATGAAACACTTCGTTCCAGCCTAAGGTGAGTCAACAAATAGTCCCTGGAATAATGGATGTTTAACCTTCCAACCTCAGCTTGTAAAGGGAGACATAGAGGTCAAATGTAACTCAGCACGCCTCCCAACACCGAGAAGTAGAACTCTTAAACCCTCACAGCTTCTATTCAAACTTCATGCTGAGGTCAAAATCATTGACATCTTGACCAAAGAGATTACTCTGTTTCATTTCATTGAAAGCATATTCCTGTCCTAATACCCTTCACTATTTACTTAAAAAAAATTACAGCAAATGTTGGTTAGGATGTAAAGAAATCAGAACTTTCCTACAGTCCAAGTGGGAACAGAAAATGGTGTAGCCACTTTGGAATCTAGACCCACGTTGCTGTCTATGACAAATATCTGAGAGTGTCCAATGTTTCTATTAAAGAAATCCAATTTGCTGTATCTTTGCAACTTTTCTATAAATCTATAATTGTTTCTAAATAGTTTATTCAAAAGAGCCAACGGTAGCCAGGCGCCAGGGAAGGTGGCTCAGTGGTAGAGTGCTTGCCTTGCATGCATGAGGCCCTGGGTTCGATTCCTCAGCACCACATAAGCAGAAAAAGCCGGAAGTGGCGCTGTGGCTCAAGTGGTAAAGCACTCGCCTTGAGCTGAAGAGCTGAGGGACAGCGCCCAGGCCCAGAGTTCAGGCCCCATGACCACCAACAACAACAAAACTCAGGGAGAGAGACCAGGCCCTGAATTCAAGCCTCAGAAATGGCACATAAATCAACAAACAAACAAAAAGGTTGAAAATCAGTAAGGAAAATAATACAGTAAAGGGCTGGGATGTAACTCAGAGGTAAAACGTTTGCTTTGCATAATGCAACATCCTGGGTTCAGTCCCCAGTGCCAAAAAAAAAAAACAAAAAAACCAAAACAATAGCAGCAGCAAAAAATGCAGTAAGTAACACATACAGGGGGCTGAAGCTAAAGAAGTGGCTCAAGGGGTAGCAAGCATGAAGTCCTGAGTTCAAATCCCAGCGCTACTGTATCAATATGTATATAAAATGAATATAAAATAAAGCCCCAGTTTAAAAACACAGAATACATTTTTACACACACACGCGCGCACACACACACACACACACACACACACACACACGCTCGCACACAGGTGGGGACAGCCTTATGCCAGGGAGAGGGGTATTTGTGTATACCCTCTTCCTAGTCGCTGGGCAGGCTAAGCCCTTTTCTCTCCCCGGGTGCCTGTCTCCTGGGTTGGGCAGGACAGTTGTGTAGGACTCTCAGGTGTGATAGAGGGCGTTCCGCCCAAGTAGGGCCGAACAGCAAACAGCATCTCCACCTTGTGGCCCAGGGTGGTACTACCTCTGTGGAAGGCCTCAGGCGGGAGGGGGAGGCACTCCTAATTCTTCACAAGAAAACCTCTAGTTTTCTCTTAGCATGAAAATAATTCATGTTCGTGTTATGAAACTTAGGAGGTGTAAATAAGAAAGAACAAAACAATAAGCAGGGTGCTGGTGGCTCATGCCTGTCATCCTAGCTACTCAGAAGGCTGAGATCTGAGGATCATGGTTCAAAGCCAGCCCGGGCAGGAAAGTCCATGAGGCTCTTATCTCCAATTAATCACAAAAAGCTGGAAGTGGTGCAGTGGTTCAAGTGGTAGAGCACTAGCCTTGAGCAGAAAGGCTCAGTGACAGAACCTAGGTCCTGAGTTCAAGCCCCACCAAAGAGAGAGAGAGAGAGAGAAAGAGGGAGAGAGAGAGAGAGAGATCCCCAGGAATCCACACCCCACAGATAACAGGCTATAACACTTGGGTTTGAACTTTTCTCCACATTTTTGTTGTTGGTTTTCTTTTCCCTCTTCTCTTTTTCTTTTTCGGAGACAGGATCTCACATAAGCCTAGGCTGGCTTCAAAATTTGGATCTTCTGCCTTCAGTCTCCTGAATGTAGAAATGACTGCCTTGCAGCACTGTACCTTGTCTTCTCCTGTCCCCTCCACACTCTCTTTCTTTTCTTTTCTTTCTTTCTTTCTTTCTTTTTTTCTTTTTTTTTTTTTTTGTCACAAGGCTTGAACTCTGGGCCCGGGCGCTGTCCCTCAGCTCTTCAGCTCAAGGCCAGTGCTCTACCACTTGAGTACCACTTCTGTTTTCTGGTGGTTTATTGGAAATAAGAGTCTCACGGACTTTCCTGCCCGGCCTGGCTTTGAACCATGATCCTTAGATCATGGCCACAATATCACTTTTGTTGACTTGTTTGCTTATTTGAAACTGGAGCTTGGTATGTAGCCTCAAACTCAAACACCTGAGCCTCAGACCTGAATGCTAGGACTACAGGCATGTACCACTGTGCAAGGCTCACAGCTTCATTTCTTTTTTTTTTGTCGGTCGTGGGGCTTGAACTCTGGGCCTGGGCGCTGTCCCTCAGCTCTTCAGCTCAAGGCGAGCGCTCTACCACTTGAGCTACAGTGCCACTTCCGGTTTTCTGGTGGTTATTGGAGATAGAAGTCTCACAGTCTTTCCTGCCCGGGCTGGCTTTGAACTGTGATCCTCAGATCTCAGCCTCCTGTGTAGCTAGGATTACAGGCGTGAGCCACCAGCGCCCGGCTACAGCTTCATTTCTTATGGCATTTGGGGATGAATGAGCTGTAATGTATTAAACCAACTATGATTCAGCATTTAAATTATATCTGAGTTATCACTGAGGAAAACAATGCTGGATGAACACTGTTATTACTGAAATTTTACACAAATCGATGGTTAGTTGCTTGATAAATTCTCAAAGTGGATACAAGTTTTATATAAACTGCTGCATACATGCTATACCAACTAGATTTTCCAGAAAGCTGATTTAGGAGCCTTTTTAAACATGAAAAATTAGGGATCTGCTTCTATTTCTGATAATGAGGAGAAACTGGCAGAGAAAACTCACAATGATAAAGAAAGAAGAAAGAAAGAAAGAAAGAAAAAAAGAAAGAAAGAAAGAAAGAAAGAAAGAAAGAAAGAACAAAGAAAGAAAGAAAGAAAGAAAGAAAGAAAGAAAGAAAGAAAGAAAGAAAGAAAGAAAGAAAGAAGGAAAGAAAGAGGAAGGAAGGAAGGAAGAAAGGAAGGAAGGAAGGAAGAAAGGTAGGAAGGAAGGAAGGAAGGAAGGAAGGAAGGAAGGGACAGGAAAAAAAAGGAAACATAAGCTAGGAGCTGAGAGCTGCTAAGATCTGAGGAGCAATCAAGGTTCAAAGCCAGGCTGGGCTGGTTTATCTCCAATTAACCAGAGGAAGGCTGGAAGTGGAGGTGTGGCTCAAGTGGTAGAGCTCTAACCTTGAGTGAAAAAGTTGACAGCACCCTGGCCCTGTGTTCAAGTCCCAGTACCAGCACAAGAGAGAGAGAGAGGGAAGAGAGAGAGAGAGAAAGAGAGAGAGATCATAAACTAAATGAGGCAAAATGCCGGTGCTCGTGAATCTGGATGAGTAGAGAGGAATTTATTGCGCTCATCTCAAAAATACTCTGTCGAAGCCGGGCGCTGGTGGCTCACGCCTGTAATCCTAGCTACTCAGGAGGCTGAGATCTGAGGATCGCGGTTCAAAGCCAGCCCGGGCAGGAGAGACCGTGAGACTCCTATCTCCAATAAACCACCAGAAAACCGGAAGTGGCGCTGTAGCTCAAGTGGTAGAGCGCTCTCCTTGAGCTGAAGAGCTGAGGGACAGCTCCCAGGCCCAGAGTTCAAGCCCCACGACCGACAAAAAAAAAAAAAAAAAAAAAAAAAATACTCTGTCGATTTCAACGGATTCCAAAGCAAAACATACCATTTAAAAACCAGCAGCAAAAGTGTGCTATTAATCCTGAAAAATGAAGTCAACCCCCTTAGTCTGTGCTTGAATTAAAAAGCTGGCTTCCGGAAGGGCATGGCGGTGATGACAACAAGTTGTCTTTTCAATGGACTCGCTTGGCAAACTCAAGACGAGGGCTTCGTCCTCGCCCAGGCCCCCGCGCCCCTCGGCCCCTGGCTCCATGTTGTATCCCACCCACGAAACCCTAACATACAGGAAGGGCTATTTCAAGTGTGTATCCCTGAAAGCACGCGGCCCCGCACCTCAGCCAGGCACAGTCTGTCCTCAGCCATGGGCCAAGAACAGCTGTGGAGGCCACCCGGGCGGCCAGGACCTCTGTGCACACATCTGGGCCTCTGGGTCGAAGCAGACGCAGAGCCCGGCTGCCTCTGCCTCCCCCGCCCCCCTCGGCTGCCTCTGTTGCCCCTTCCCCCCTTCTTGCACTTGGCTGTCCAGACTGAGGTGTGGGTCTCTCTCTGGAAGCAGCAATGACAGGGTAGGGTAACCGCAGCAGGTGATAAAGGCAGGCCCTACTTAACGCCCTCAGTGGGGTAGGACTTAATTAACCACCAAAAAGCAGAGGTAGAAGCCGGGCGCCCGAGGCTCACGCCTGTCATCCTCACTACTGAGGAGGCTGAGATCTGAGGATCGCAGTTCAAAGCCAGCCTGGGCGGGAAAGTCTGTGAGACTCCCATCTCCAATTAACCACCAGAAAACCACCACAAGAGAGGGCTGTGGCTCAAGTGGTAGAGCGCTCGCCTTGAGCTGAAGAGCTGAGGGACAGCGCCCAGGGCCTGAGTTCAAGCCCCAAGATTGACACAAAATAAAACAGAGGTTTGGGGGGTGGGGTGGGGAAAGGCATCAGGGTTCTTGGGGTGGGGGTGGGGGCTGTGGGAGAGTCTGACTGGCTCCTTTTCCCCGGCCCGTGCAGCACCTAACCAGGCCTGTGACCCCATTTTTCCACATGCTGTCCCAGTGCATTGGGAATCATCTTCAATGCCACGAGAACGCTCTGTCCTAGTTGGGCCCAGCACAGTCCTCTGCCTTGTGGGGACCACAGTCTCCACCTTGGAGGTGGGGATCCCTGCTGCAATTGCACCCCCCAGAGTTCCGGGCGGAGGGGGCTCATCTCACATCTGTCCCTGAGCCCAGGACTATGCAGCCCAGACTCAGGGACACCCAGGCTGGCCTCTGCAACCTGTTCTTCCAGCCTCCTTCCTCCCTCCCGGCCTCCCTGGAGGCCGGACTCAGTCATTCTCCCACCGTTCCCCAGAAACCGACGTCCACCAGTGCTTTGGTGAATCACTGGATTTGATCGAAGGCGGAGAGAGAAGAGCACAGGGGAAAAGAAAAACAACAACAAACAGGAGACGCCGCACACTGCGCGAGACTCATCTTCTCTCTCCAGCTTTCTTGGCTGTTTGGTGGTGTGCAAGCCTTCCTCTGAGCAGCCCAGCTGGGCCATCTCTCCCTTCCTCAGACACAGCCCGCCTTTCCAAACAGCTCACGGAAACACGTAGGCCAGCCTGCTCAGCAGACTCATCACCAGCCGAGTGACCAGGAAGTTCGAATTCTGCTCCCCCAGTAGCCCAGAAATCCTCCAGCCAGAGCAGTGGTTTGAAAAGCCCCCCCCCCCCATGCTGTCCTGGGCTGCACCCTTCAGTACATCATCGATCATCAGAGCAGTGTGGCCTGCGTGGTCTCCCAGTCACACCACCAGGACTGAATCCTTTGCTTCTCTGGCATTTGGACTTGAAGCATTATTTCTCAGCTGTAGAAATGACACCAGGCTGGGCATGGTGGCTCACACCTGTCATCCTAGCTACTCAGGAGGCTGAGATCCAGGATGGTGGTCCTAAAGTAGGCCACGGGGCAAGAAAGGCTGTGAAACTGTTATCTCCCATTAACCAGCAAAAAGTGGGACGTAGAGCTAGGGCTTGAGCAGGTAGAGGGACGACAGCTCTGGGTGGAAGAGCCAAGCAAGAGCATGAGGTCCTGAGTTCAAGTCCTAGTACCAGCACAAACCAACCAACCCACAAAAGAAGCGAGGACTACAAGTGGGAAGAGATGCAAAACTCAGGGGAAGTCAGCCACCACTGCCCGTGTGTGTGTGTGTGTGTGTGTGTGTGTGTGTGTGCGCGCGCGCGCGTGTGTGTGTGTGCGTGTGCGTGTGTGTGTCCTGGTGAGAGGAAGCCCTGTGCACCAACAGCAGAAGGCTGTGGAGGCCCTGAGCTCTTGGCCACCTTCCCAGAACGCCGTCCCAGCCACTGCGGCCAGAAGCACCTGCCCTCTACCCCAGGTCTCCAGAAACATGAGAGGAGAGGTCTCTGGAGGGGGAGTCCCGCACTTGGCCACCAGCGGCTGCAGGCCGCTCTGTCCTCATGCCTAGCTTCAAACAAGACAGTTGTCCACATCCAAACACGGGTGGAGGGGAAGAGATTCCTTTGCAAGGCTGGTATTTTCCACAGACAGCTGTTTGAGCCAGAAAATCCCATGCAACACACAATGGGTAAGGGAATAGAAAGCAAATACACGTTCATCGATAAAATGGAAACGGCCTTTGCAAACTACAACAACAAAAAAGAACTGTGAAGACACCCCAACTTACCAGTCAGCCACATTTGTTTGTTTGTTTAATCTTAAAAGCGTTTGCTGCCCAGGCTGGCCTTAAACTTCAGTCCTCAGATCTCAGCCTCCTGAGGAGCCAGGATTGCAGTTATAAGCCACAGGTGCCCAGCTGAAAAGTGTGTGTGTGTGTGTGTGTGTGTGTGTGTGTGTGTGTGTGTGTGTGTGTGTGTGTGTGTGTGTGTGTGTGTGTGTGTGTGTGTGTGTGTGTGTGTGTGTGTGTGTGTGTGTGTGTGTGTGTGTGTGTGTGTGTGTGTGTGTGTGTGTGTGTGTGTGTGTGTGTGTGTTGATCCTGGGCATGGGTGCTGTCCTAGAGCTTTTGTGCTCAAGGCTAGCGCTCTACCATTTGAGCCGCAGCACCACTTCCAGCTTGGTGATTCATGGAGATATGCTTCATGGATTTTCCTGCCCAGGCTGGCTTCAAACCTTGATCCTGAGATCTCAGCCGTCTGAGTAGCTAGGATTACAGGTGGGAGCTACTGAATGCCCAGGCTTGAGCAGTTTTTTTCTTTTGTCAGTTCTGGGGCTTGAACTCAGCGCCTGGGCTCCATCCCTGAGCCTCTCTGTGCTCAAAGCTAGCACTCTACCACCTGAGCCACAGAGTCAATTCTGGCTTTTTCTGTGTATGTGGTCTTGAGGAATCGAACCCAGGGCTTCACACATGCTAGGCAAGCATTCTACCATTGAGTCACCTTCCCAGTCGGAGCAGTTTCTTTAGGTGCCAAGAAGCGCACAGGAATAATTCCCCCTCTTTACACAGGAATAATCTCCTCTCTTAACACAAAACAAAGCCCCTTCACTCTGCTCCCGCTCCCTCCTTCCTCTTAATGTATCTCGAAGATGTTTCCTTATCAGCTCACAAAGAACTTCCTCATGAAAAATTATAATACCCTACTGTATGATTAAACCACAAATGTATTACCCAGTCCTCTTATCTATAGATGTGTAGGGTATTTCCAATGTTTTTGCTATTGCAAAGAATAAAGCAATTAATAACTCACTAGACAGTCATTTAGTGGGTAAGGAAAATCGTTTAGGGAAATTCCTAGGAGTGGAATTTGCAGGCTTGCAGGTCTGCTGTTCTTATCTCTTTTTGTCATACCCTCACCTAAGGGGTGACATAAGAACTTTAGGTGTGGGGCTGGGAAGGTGGCTCAGTGGTAGAGTGCTTGCCTTGCATGCCTGAGGCCCTGGGTTCGATTCCTCAGCACTACATAAGCAAAAAGAAAAAAGCTGAAAGTGGCGCTGTGGCTCAAGTGGTAGAGCGCTAGCCTTGAGCTGAAGAGCTGAGGGACAGCGCCCAGGCCCAGAGTTCAGGCCCCACGACCGGACCCGAAAACAAAAAACAAAAAACTTTAGGTGTCTGCCAAACTCTTGGTAAAAAATGTGTTCAGTGGAAGTGGCGCTGTGGCTCAAGTGGTAGAGCACCTGCCTTGAGCTGAAGAGCTGAGGGACACAGCCCAGGCCCAGAGTTCAAGCTCCATAACCAAAAAAAAAAAAAAAGTGTTCAGTATAGTTTTCATTTTCTTTCTCTTTTTGGGGGGAGGGACTACTGGGGTTTAAACCTTGTGCTTGCTAGGCTGGTGCTTTTCTTCTGTCATGCCTCCAGTCTAGTTTCTTGCTGGCCATTTTTTTTTTGTTGTTGTTGTTTGTTTTTTTGTTTTTTTGGGTCCGGTCATGGGACCTGAACTCTGGGCCTGGGCGCTGTCCCTCAGCTCTTCAGCTCAAGGCTAGCGCTCTACCACTTGAGCCATAGCACCACGTCCAGCTTTTTTCTTTTTGCTTATGTGGTGCTGAGGAATCGAACTCAGGGCCTCTGGCATGCAGGGCAAGGGCTCTACCACTGAGCCACCTTCCCAGCCCCCTATTTTGTTTTTTTATTGGTCAATCATGAGGCTTGAACTCAGGGCCTGGGTGCTGTCTCTAAGCTCTTACACTTAAGGCTAGAACTCTACCACAGCCCCACTTCTGGTTTTCTGGTGGTTTATTGGAGATAAGAGTCTCATGGACTTTCCTGCCCAGGCTGGTTTATGAACTGCAATCCTCAGATTTCAGTCTCCTGAGTAGGTAGGATTACAGGTATGAGCCACCAGCATCCAGCATCTTTTTATAAAATTATATAAAACCAGGCAGTTGTTGTATGCTATTGATCTGTCTTTCATTACATTTGTAGACAAGATAAACAAGAGCTGGGCACCTGTGGCTCACACCTGTAATCTTAGCTACTCAGGGGCTGAGATCTGAGGATCACTGTTCCAAGCCAATTCAGGCCAAAGAAAGCAAGAGGACACTCATTTTGTTATACTATTTTGTTCTTGTTTATCTTTTTTTTTTTTTTTTTTTTTTTTTTGCCAGTCCTAGGGCTTGAACTCAGGGCTTGGGTGCTGTCTCTAAGCCTCTTTGGCTCAAGGCGAGTGCTCTACCACTTGAGCCACAGCGCCACTTCTGGCTTTTTTCTTTCTGCTTATGTGGTGCTGAGGAATCGAACCCAGGGCCTCGAGCATGCAAGGCAAGCGCTCTACCACTGAGCCACCTTCCCAGCCCAGGCTTTTTTTTCTGTGTATGTGGTGCTGAGGAATCGAACCCGGGAGCTTCATGCATGCTAGGGAAGCGCTCCACCACTAAGCCACATGCCCAGCCCTGAATGTCCTCCTCTTAATCAAACTTAGCTCTTTATTTTGTTCTAATGAACATAAAGAACAAAAATGTAGTTCCTTGGCTAATTACCAGCTTCAGAATTAAAAACACAAAGAAAACTCAACTTGGAAGGCATTTTTGCAGAAAGCACCCTTTCTATATTGAAGAAAAAAAACATCTATGAAGAGGACTGATGCCTATAATATATATAATTACTGAAATAAATAGAACAGAATAAGGTAAGGTACAATCATAACAAAATCTGGTCCCCCTTAACCTATCAGAAGCAAATGCATATTTAGAAGAAACTTGCTGTTCAAGGCGTGGCTAGGTCCTGTGGAGAATAGAAAGAAATCAAGGATTCATTGTGCCCGTTTGCCCTTTAACATCATATGCAATTCCACACATATTTATATGACAACTTGGGTATGAAGCCATCTCTCCAATGTATTCAGCGGGCAAGTTGTCAAGAAAGGCTAAGAAGAAGCAAAGCCGGGCGCTGGTGGCTCACACCTGTCATGACCTATTCAGGAGGCTGAGATCTGAGGATCATGGTTTGAAGCCAGCCTGGGTAGGACAGTGTAGGTCCTTGAGACCCTTATCTCCAGCTCATTAGCCAAAAGCTGGACAGAGAATATGGCTCATGTGGTAGAGTTTTAGCCTTAAGGAAACCAAACGAGAAAGAGCACGAAGCTTTGAGTTCAAGCCCCAGTACCAACAAATGCATACACATGTGCACGTACGCACACACAAATAAATACTAAATGCCTAACTGCTCTTTTACCCATTGGTTACACAGGATGCCAAGACCAGGAGAGAGAAAATCACCCGGGGCCTGAACCACAAGAAGAAAAACCTGCTGACCAGAACATTAGCACTGAAGGACTATGGGAAGGAGAAGCAAACTTTCACTATGTAAAACCCCTGAAAGGCTGGTGTCACCCCAACTAAAACAAAAATCCTTTCAAGGTTTGTGTTTTTGTGGAATCTTAAGTTTAATATGGAATGTGGATCCCTCCTCCATCTGAGCTACATCAGCTGCTTCCCAAGGTACCCTTTAGCCGACCATTCTGTTTTATTTAAGCATTTAGTGTCCTGTATGAAGAAGAATCTAAGGGAAACTTCTTAGACAAAGCTGAAAGAGGACAGCCAAGATATCAAGGAGAAAAAGAAGATTCCCACATTATCTAGGTGGATTGGTTGGCATGTCAAAGCATCAGTTTAGGTTGTTTTTTTGTTTTGTTTTGTTTTGATTGGTCGTGGCGCTTGAACTCTGGGCCTGGGCACTGTCCCTGTGCTCTTCAGCTCAAGGCAAGCATTCTACCGATTGAGCCACAGCACCTACTCCAGCTTTTTCTGTATATGTGGTACTGAGGAATCGAACCCAGGGTTTCATGCATGCTAGGCAAGCACACTACCACTAAGCCACCTTCCCAGCCCAAGGTGAAGTTGTGCAAGAGACACATTCATGGAGGGTGGCTCTGAACACTTGTAATGATCTAGGCTTTGGTGCGAATCGGTATTTGCAACAGTTGAAAAGCACTAGACTGGACTATTGTCTGAGAGGCAGCGAGCTCTCTAAGCCGGCTGAATCAGCCCCACCTGGGGCTGGGAGGGGATCAAAGTTCACCTGCCAGCTAGCCCCGCACAGGGATTCAATCTCCACCCAACAGGAGAGGAAGAAGCAAAGAGATAGGGGACACCTGTAACCCCGCCGCCCAGCAGACTGAAGCAGGGGAGGGGGGTCCCCAGAGGTTGAGACCACCTTCCACTACCTGGTGACATTTAGCCAGAGCTCCATCTCCAACCACCACCATACCACCTCCCCGCCTCACCATGTTTTCAATGATCGGGAACAGTCTTTAAATAAATTCAATATATTCACACCGAGGCTTCCCTCATTACTTGAAAAAGATGAAAATATACAGCCATAGTCCCCCCCCCCCAACCGCCGCATTAAAACTCACCTTTAGTTAGGTGCCAGTGGCTCATGTCTGTAATACTAGCTGTTCCTGCAGCTGAGATCCCAGGATTGAGGTTCAAAGCCAGCCAGAACAAACAGAAGAGGCTCTAATCTCTTAACTACCAAAAAGCCGGAAGTGGAGGCATGGCTCAAGTGGTAGGTGGGCACCTGGGGCTTGTACACGTGTGCGCATGCGCACACACATACACATACATACACCAAAGCAAAGCAAAGCAAAGCACGTAATTGAAAAAGCAAAGCTTCATTCTACATCAGACCCTGTCCAAGTGTTGGTCTCAGTGATAAGAAGGAATATTATGAGAGAAATTACCATAGCAAAAATAAATCTGGTGTATAGGCCTCCAGAGCTGTGTTGAACAATTGAAATATAATGGGAAGATGGCTCAGTGGTAGAGTGTTTGCCTAGAATGCATGAAGCCCTGAGTTTGATTCCTCAATAGAAAAAAACAAAAAACAACCCCCCCCCCAAAAAAACAAACAGAAGTGATGCTGTGGCTCAAGTGGTAGAGTGCTAGCCTTGAACAAAATCAAAAGCTCAGGAACAGTGCCCAGGACCTGAGTTCAAGCCCCAGGACTGGCAAAAATAAACAAAAAAACTATAATAGAGGGTGCATATGTAATTCGTGTGTGTGCACGTGTGTGTGTGTGTGTGTGTGTGTATGAGTGCTGGGGCTTGAACTCAGAACCTGAGGGCTGTTTCTTAGCTTTTCTTCTGAACCATTTCTTAGCTTTCCCACTCCACCATTTGAGCCACCTCTTCCCTTTTGGCTTTGTGATGACCCATTGGAGAGTCTCATATACTTTCCTGCCTGTGGCTGGCTTGAGCAGTGATCCTCAGACCTCAGCCTCCTGAGTAGCTGGGATTACAGGCCTGTGCCACTGTTGCCAGGCTCTCTGCTTCATCTCTGAAGCCAACATAGTTTTGTCATCTTCCAAGAGTAACGGGAATGATGACACAACCAGCCACAGAGCAAACCCGGAAATGTCTCAAACACTTTGAACCGCACAGTTCCATTGTGGGACTCTCCCCCACGACCTGGGGGGACATAGGAATGCCTGTCAGCCTCCCCTTCTTCGGAGTGTCCCCAGGCAGGACCGGGGATGGCCACAGCTTCAGGCCAGCCTGCAGCATGGTCACCTGACCCCTTCCCCGGGGCCAGTAACACAGTGTGTTTGACCACGCTGAAAGAAATAAGCAAATAAGCTATGAGGTTGGAGTGTGGAACCCACAAGAAGAAATAAGTTGTGCTCAGACATGCGACTGTCCTGTCCCCCCAGTTAATGCTTTAATTTGGAGAAATGGCTGTAGGAGAGCTAGGTCCTCAAAGATGGATACATAACCATCATTCAATCAGCCAATATCCATCAAATGCCTGCCTATAGAGCAGTGGTGGTTCTGGATGCTGGGGACACAGTAGTTAGAAAGAAAGGTAGACTTGCTGCTTCTGCTGACCCTCTCTCCGAGCCCAGGATGTAGATAGAAATCCGATACAAAATCACCACGGGCTGGGCACTGGTGGCTCACGCATGTCATCCTAGCTACTCAGGAGGCTGAGATCTGAGGATCTCAGTTCAAAGCCAGCCCGGGCAGGAAGGTCAGTGAGACTCTTATCTCCAATAAACTGCCAGAAAACCAGAAGTGGCGCTGTGGCGCAAAGTAGTAGAGCTCTAGCCTTGAGCTGAAGAGCTGAGGGACAGCGCCCAGAACCAGAGTTCAAGCCCCACCACTGACCAAAACAAAAAAAGCTCAGATACAGTGCCCAGGCCTTGAATTCAAGCTCCAGGATAGCCCCCAACCCTGAAACACACACACACACACACACACACACACACACACACACACACACACACACACACACACACACACACACACACACAAAGTCAGGCTCTGAAGAGTCCAAAAATCTAATTGGTAGAAGATGCTGCCTTTAACTTCAAGCAGGAGCTCTCCGTAAGGAGAGGAGGGTTGGGCTGGGTGGACACTGTCCAAAGGGACTGAGGAATGTTCCATGCACAAGCTAGACTAGAGTTGGCCCAGACTCAAAAAACCTGGCTAGAGCTGGCCGAGCCGCGCTCCAGCCTCTCAGGGGCTGCGGTGGCAGCTGCCGCTGGCTGTCATGAAGGCCGGGCGCGGGCCGTGGGCCGTTCCTTTTTTGGCAGCCAACGTCTAGATCATTAAGAAGAAAATAGTGCACAGAGCCGGGCAGAGTGACACACACCCAGAATCCCAGGACTTGGGAGGCTCTTATTGTTGAACAGGTAACATTTCCAGGACTTGCAATATGGACATCTTTGCACTAGAGTTCACTGAAGCTTCTGGGCACTGGTGGCTCACACCTGTCATCCTAGGGACTCAGGAGGCTGAGATCGGAGGATTGGGGCTCAAAGTTAGCCTACGCAGCTGGGGGGGAGGTCTGGTCGTGGGGCCTGAACTCTGGACCTGGGCACTGTCCCTCAGTTCTTCAGCTCAAGGCTAGCGTTCTACCACTTGAGCCACAGTACCACTTCCGGCTTTTTTCTTTTTGCTTATGTGGTACTGAGGAATCGAACCCAGGGCCTCATGCATGCAAGGCGAACGCTCTACCACTGAGCCACTTTCCCAGCCCCTAAAATTCTTATCTCAAAGAAACTATTCAGAAAAAGCTGGAAGTGGTGCCGTAGCTCAAGTGGTAGAGTGCTAGCCTTGAGCACAGAGAGGCTCAGGGACAGTGCCCAGGCCCTGAGCTCAAGCCCCAGGACTGGCCAAAAAAAAAAAAAAAAAAAAAAAGGAAAGAAAAAGAAAAAAAGAATTTACTATAGCAAATGTAGGCAACAATGCCCAATAGGAAATGTACTCATTACCTTGCTCATGTAACTGTAACCCCTCTGTACAGCATTTTTACAATAAAAAAGTACCAAAAAAAGAGAATTTACTGTAGCAAATGTAATTTTTTTCACTCTAAAAGTAGTCATCTACAAACACACACACACACACACACACACACACACACACACACACACACACGAAAGCAGAATTGGTGCCTTCTCCCCCTTCATGAATCAGGGACTGATTTTGGTATGATTGCTGCATATATATATATATATATATATATATATATATATATATATATATATATATATATATATTATAGCTCCAACAAGATAGATGGTCTTCATTTCAGGGTGTGTACCGCTAAATCTAAACAGTAAAGACAATTATTGACGCAGGCCCTTGTTAGCTGCTTCATCTGCTAGGAACAAGAAACGGCAGGAAAACAGCGCAGGCAATGACGGTTATGTGCAACGAAATTCCTGCCACACCGCATGTGTTAGCACCTGGCTCTCGCCTCTCAGACAGCCCTAAGCCACCTGAAAACCAAGAGGCAAACATTAACTGACAAATACAATCTGTCAGGCCAAGGGGAAAGGGAGATGGGAACAGAGGCTAAAATTCTCAGCTTTGATACTGGATGTCAGAAGCAGGCATCTGAGTCACTCTGGATCTCAGAGTTCAGCTTTTGAGTCTTTGGAAGACTGATAGCATTCACTTGGTGCGGAGGGGAAATCTGTACATTTTTCTGATGCGCTTGCATATGCCAAACATCTAACCTTATTTCTTGACACCTGAAGTCTCCTATTTTATCATACATCTCCTCCCCCTGAAAGAAGGGGATCCTAAGAAAGTTGAAATAGGTGTCAGGAGAACGGGGAAGGTTTAGAATATTCCAGTGGTTCAGAAAGTGAGGCAGGGATGCTAAACGAGGTAGCTAAGATAGCCAGACACTTGCACGGTGTTTGTTCCCAGCCTTGAGTGTTAACAGAGGGTTTTCGGAGCTGGTTCTTTGACAGTGACAGCCGTCTGCAGTGTTTGTTTCTCATTCCTTAACTCCTTGTTGAGTTTAAGAATGACACACAAGGAGCTGGGCGCCAGTAGCTCATGCCTGACATCCTAGCTACTCAGGAGGCTGAGATCTGAGGATCAGAGTTCAAAGCCAGCCCTGGCAGGAAAGTCTGTGAGACTCTTATCTCCAATAAACCACCAGAAAAGCGGAAGAGGTGCTGTGACTCAAATGGTAGAGCATTTGCCTTGAGCTGAAGAGCTGAGGGACAGTGCCCAGGCCCAGAGTTCAAGCCCCACAACAAAGAAAGAAAGAAAGAAAGAAAGAAAGAAAGAAAGAAAGGAAGAAAGAAAGGAAGGGAGAAAGGAAGGAAAGAAAGGAAGGAAGGAAGGAAGGAAGGAAGGAAGGAAGGAAGGAAAAGACACAAGGCTAGCTGGCTGAAATTACCTGCTTCCTGCCACAGCTGGACTGTCTCTGACATGCAGCTGTAGTTAATCTTAACATGTTGTGTGCTTGAAATGTGCTAAGAGTTGATCTGAAGTGTTCTTCCTACATACATAAAGGTTTAGTGTGTGTTGATTAAATACACGCAGCTTTTCTTTATCAGTTCTGGGGCTTGAACTCAGAGCCTGGAAGCCATCCTGGGGCTCTTCTGCTCAAGGCGAGCATCCTACCACTTTGAGTCACAGTGGCAGTTCTGGTTGTCTGGAGATTACAGTCTCAGGGAGTCAAGCCTAGCCATTCAGGAGACTGAGATCTGAGGCTCACAGGTTGAAGCTAGCTGGAGCAGAAAAGTCTGTGAAACTCTTACCTCCAATAAACTGCTCAGAAAAAGCCAGAAGCTTCCTGGGCTGCTTTTGAACGATGAGCTTCAGATCTCAGCCTCCTGAGTAGTTAGGATTACAGCAGTGAGCCACCAACACCCAGCTTAAACCTTGATAGATCTTTGGGGGATTCTCTGCAGGAGAATAAGGTGTAGCTTGGGCTAACTGGGTATGGGGATGTAGTCGGTTTCCAGAAGAACCACGGGGAAGAGGGGGGGGGGGCTGGGGCCGACCCCCAGCCTGGGATGGCCACACACAAACAGAAAGGCCCCCCCCCCCACAGGATGCAGGAAAAGTGACCAATTTCAATCACAAAACCCCCTCACAGGGGGTGCCAGTCCCTCTACCTGGGAATGCAAATGCTGTAGCCCTCCAGGTGTGTGGAGGCTTCCGGAAGCCTGTTTGGGCCTGAAGGAAAGTGGGGGAGACCCACCGTGAGTTGGGGGGGTGCGGCCAGCTGGGGGCTGTGCAGTCAGTACCAGGTTGCTGGGTTCTGATTCTCCCAGGCTGCTCCAGTGTCTTCTCATTTCAGCGCCTTCTCTTTGCTAGGCCCTGCTGGGGCCAAGCCCCAACCCTTTATTTGCTTCTGTTATTATTTATTTTTTTGGTTAGTCAGCAGTGTGAGCGCGGGAGCTCACAGTTGTTCACCAAAACACCTTCTCCCGACATTCAGAAGTTCCCACCAGCTGCATTTTCCGAAGGAATTAAGGCAGGGGTGGGGAACCAATCGACATTTGGCAAAGAAACCCTCTGGAGGGCTGGGGATGTGGCTTAGCGGTAGAGTGCTCGCCTAGCGTGTGTGAAGCCCCGGGTTTAATTCCTCAGTACCACATACACAGAAAAAGCTGGAAGTGGTGTGGTGCTGTGGTTCAAAGTGGTAGAGCAAAAGAAGCTCAAGGACAGTGCCCAGGCCCTGAGTTCAAACACCAGGACTGGCCAAACAAAAAGAGAAGTCCAAGAAGTGGATAAAGTAGTGATGCACACATGTATTCACATCTGGCAGAATCATGAATAGAATACCTGCTTACCAAGCACAAAGCCCTTTGTTGCTCAGCATGGCAGAAATAAATAAATACTAAACAAATTAAACAATAGCTGGGGGCTGGGAAGGTGGCTCAGTGGTAGAGCGCTTGCCTTGGATGCCTGAGGCCCAGGGTTCAATTCCTCAGCACCACGTAAGCAAAAAGGAAAAAGCCAGAGTGGCACTGTGGCTCAAGTGGTAGAGCGCTAGCCTTGAGCTGAAGAGCTGAGAGACAGCGCCCAGGCCCAGAGTTCAGGCCCCAGGACAGGACCCCAAAATAAAAATAAATAAATAAAACAATAGCTTCTCTGCCTTTTTTTTGTTGTTGATGATCATGGGGCTTGAACTCTGGGCCTGGGCACTGTCCCTGTGCTCTTCAGCTCAAGGCGAGCGCTCTGCCACTTGAGCCACAGCACCACTTCAGTTTTCTAGTGGTTTATTGTAGATAAGAGTCTCACGGATGTTCCCGCCCAAGCTGGCTTTGAACTGCGATCCTCAGATCTCAGCCTCCTGAGTAGCTAGGATTACAGGCGTCAGCCACCGGCGCCTGGTGCTTCTCTGCCTTTTGGATAAAGAACTTCCACAGAAGCGCAGGGCTGAGACCCAGCCAGCACACTGGGGCTGTGTGTGTATATATGTGTATATATGCCCTCCCCCACCACTGGGAGAGGCATCTCCCTTCTGGAGAGGTGAGGTCGTCTCCCGGGAAGAGCCCTCATTCCAAGTGTGGCTCCCAGACCAGAAAGAAGGGCCGGCTGGGCACTGGTGGCTCACACTTGTATTCCTAGCTACTGGAGTCTGAGATGAGAGGATCATGGATGGAAGCCAGTGTGGACAGGAAAGGCCATGAGACTCTGACCTCCAATTAACCACCTAAAAACTGGAAGTAGGGCTGAGGCTCCAGGTGGTAGAGCACTAGCCTTCAGCAAGAAAGTTCAGGGACAGCACCCAGGCCCTGAGTTCAAGCCCCATGACCAACAAAAAACAAAAAAAAGAAGGAAGGGCCCTAAAGTGTCTGCTTCTACACACGCCGACCCCCCCATGAGGAGGAGGAGAGGAGGAGACCCCAGAATGTAAAAACCTTTGCTGTTTAGGCTACCGGCCATATGGAAACCTCCAGATCGAGAAGGCCCCAGCCAGTCACGTGCCCGCCCCCTCCACCTACCCTTTGGCTGGAAAGGGCTGAAATGTCGTTGGGTTGCTAGGCAACAAGATAGAATTCAATGACTGTACCCAGAGAATTGTTATACTCTCAACAGTGTGTGACGTGTGATGTGTGTGCGTGTGTGTGTGCGTGTGTGTGTGATATGATACATCACTTCCTTCAGAGTTCTAGAAGGGTTGGGGAGATAAAAATTCAATTTCTAGTGACCTGACGGAGTCAGACAGGGCTGGCTCGGGAGGCCAGGGCTCACTGCCAAGAGCAGGTTAGATAGGGGTGTCTCCTTCCCTGAGCAGTCCTCTCTTTACCCCGCCAAGGTCCTTGCAGAACCTGCTCTCCCACCGGGTGCTGGTGGCTCACACCTGTAATCTTAGGGAGGCTGTGATCTGTGATCTGAGGACCTGCAGTTGGAAGCCAACCCAGGCAAGAAAGTCCATGGGACTCTTTTTTTTTTTTTTCTCCCCCCTACAGTCCTGGGGACCGAACTCAGGGCCTGGGCGCTGTCCCTGAGCTTCTTTTGCTCAAGGCTAGCACTCTACCACTCCAGTGACAGTGCCACTTCCGGCCTTTTCTGTGTATGTGGTGCTGAGGAATCAAACCCAGGGCCTCATGCATGCTAAGCAAGCGCTCTACTATTAAGCCACCTTCCCAGCCCTGTTACTTCCTTCTCTGAGCTAGAATAGCCATCTGTAAGACCGAACAGATGAGCCCTCAGGCAGGCACCAGGCTCTTCCTTGGATTAAGTGGTAGATACAACATAGGCCCAACTCTGTGAGTGATGGCTTCTGAGTGCCAGGAAGCTCCTAGAAAGAACTGACCTGTTAGCAGCCCTTTCCTTGTTAATTCTCAGTTCCAGGAAATGAACTTCCCTAGTATACTGACCCCTTTTTTTTAAATCTGAAAATACAGTGGGGGCTTCTTCACTCAAGAAATAGTCTGGCAGGGCACCAATGGCTCATACCTGTAATCCTAGCTACTCAGGAGGCTAAGAGCTGAGGATAGTGGTTCAAAGCCAGCCCATGCAGGAAAGTCCATGAGAATTTTTTTTTGTCTGTTGTGGGGCTTGAACTCTAGGCTTAGGTGCTGTCCTTGAGCTCTTCAGCTCAGAAGCCGCCACAGAGCGGAAGGTGTGGTACTGACCCACACTTGCTGGGCTCACCGCAGCTCAGCGGAGGGAATCACAGACAGCTCACTTCGTATACAAAACAGCTTTATTAAAACTTCAGCTATTAGAGGTGAAAAACAGCCCTCCCCAGGATCCTATCAGAAAGTATAAATTTTAAATAAATGCATTAGAAAAGTGATAGCTGAGAAGAAGAGCCACAGTCACAGTGGTCTGGTCTTGCAGGGGAAGGAAGGAGGCTCTGGGCAAGAGACTCCCAGAGCTCTAGGGAGAGGCTGGGCCCCGAGGGTCTTTGGATTCCTGCTGGGCTGGTTCCTGGAGCAAACTAGGCCCAGGGCCCTGCTCACTTCCATTTTCCTTTCCTAGGAAAACATGGAAAAGTAGCAAGTGGAGGCACTTTGGAGTGTGGAGCAGAAAAGCACAGCAGAGACTTAGAAGGCACCGGCCTGGCCTGCACATTCACTCCCGTCCTGAGGCATCTGGGGTGCATACAAGAGGGGTCCCAGCCAACGGGTCCCCGAGCCCCAGCCAGGACTCCCGGGACCAAGCGGGTTGGATCGGGTGCCTCAAGTCCTGCAGCAGGAGGCCTGAAGCCTGTGTTTTTGGATGAGATAGATGAATACCTCGCTAACCAACTAAGGGTCCTAGGGAACCAAGATCACAGGACCCCACCAAGAGACACCCCTGCTCTCTCTGGACAAGGAACTCTGGCGGGGTGGGGGGTGGGGGGGCGATGCCTGTCATCTAGCTCTCTGGAGACCTTGGAGAAGCCCCAGCCCCCCCCTCCAGAACCAGGGGTTCCCAGTCCCCCCTCTCCCCAACCCCAGTCGTGGTGGTCACTGGCGGCAGGCCTCCCGGGTGACATTGGGCAGCGGGTAGGCGAAGAGCGAGAAGTCCAGGATGTACTTGGGCAGCACGTCGTGCAGCAGGGCGCGCGGGGCGCTGCACAGGTGGTAGTGCAGGCTCTCGGGGCTGGCGGGCCGGTACCAGGCCTGGCGCGCGGGGAAGCGCACGTGGGGCGGCGCCCGCACGCGCTCCAGCACGTGGTTGGCGTCGGCCTCCAGGCGCTCGTAGGAGCCCACGAAGTCGTAGCGCACGGCGCAGGGCTGGCACAGGTGGTAGACGGGCATCCAGTGCTCGTTCATGCGCTCGGGGTCCTCGTCCGCCAGGTAGCGCAGGAACTCGGGGAAGGTGACGTCGTCGCCCGCGGGGTCGGGCCCGGCGCCCGGCCGGTAGCGGCGCACGATCTCCGCCCCGTAGCGGCGCTGGTACTCGGGGATCTCGCCGAACTTGTTGCGGTAGGCGGACAGCAGGCGCTCGGCGGGGTCGCGCACGAACAGGAACTTGAAGTAGTGGCGCAGGCGGTGGCGGATCTGGTCGGGCCGCAGGTCGGCCAGGAACACCAGGTCGGCGCGGTGGTCCATCTTGAGGCGCGCGTCCACGCTGCCCAGCGCGCCCGCCAGCACCTTCAGCACGCGCTTCCAGTTGGAGCAGGCCACCTTGGGCACGTAGCAGTACAGGAAGCGGTAGCGGTCGCTCACCAGGACGTGGCGGAGCAGCGTGCGCCGCGGCCCGGCCGGCAGGTCCCAGGGGTCCCGCGGCATGCCCGGCTGCCCGCACACCGCCCGCAGCGTCCGGTTCCGGACGTCGCGCCGCACCCGCAGCTCCCCGTCCCCGTCCCCCGGGCCCGGCGCCCCGCGGCGGCCCGGCGGGTGCAGGGGAGGCGGCTTCATCTCCGCCAGGATGCCGCGCTCGATCATCAGCAGCAGCCCGCTGGACGCCACGATCACCGCGAACATCAGCATGGACGGCAGCAGCAGGGGCGGCGGGGCCGCCGCCGCCCGGCCCCGAGCCCGCCGCGCCGCCCGGCCCGGGGGCTCGGTGCCGTCCGGGGCGGCCAGCGGGGCCAGCGGGCGGGGGAACATGGCGCTGGGCCGGGCCGCGAGGGAACGGGGGGGGGGGGGCCGCGGAGTCCCGGGAGGGGGTCGCGAGGACGGCGGGGCGGGCCTGGCGGCGGCGGCGGCGGGCGGGCGCGGCCGGGGCCCCGGGCCGGATGTCCCGCCCGCCCCGCTCCCCAGTCCCGGCCCGCCTCGACACGGGCGCGGGGCGGGCCCACGCCGGGGGGCGGGGAGAGGGGCGGGTGCCCCGGCCGCGGACAAAAGCCGCCTCCGGCTGCCGCGCCGGGCCCCCCAGGCCGCTCCGTCCCCGGCGAGCCCGCGCCCGCCCGCGCCGCTGGCCCAGGGCTCCGCCGTGACCCCGGGGAGGGAGCCGCCCCCCGGCGGGCGGGAGGCCCGGCCGGGCCCGGGCAGCCTGTGAGCCGCGGGCCGGGCATCCACGCGCGCGGAGGCGCAGCCCGGGCGCGGGCAGGTGCCGGCCGTGCGGGCTCGGCGTCTCCCACCGCCCCGCAGCCCGGGGCCTGGGAAGCCGGTGCGGCTGGCATGGTCTAAGACGCTCGCTTCTTCCTTGCCAGCCCTGGGGCTTGAACTCAGGGCCGGGGCGCTGTCCCTGAGCCTCCCCGCTACTTCAGGGCTTTTCTGAGGGCTTCGTGCGTGCGAGGCAAGCGCTCTACCACGGAGCCCCCTTCCCAGCCCCGAAAACCTTCATGTGTAGTCATCATCCTCGAGGGATGAATGGAGCCCAGCCTGCATGGATGGGAGGGAGGCAGGCAGGCCTCGGGACAGGCCAGGGGTCACCGGCACCCCGGCCACCACAGAAGCGGGAGCAGCGCAGTGAACTGAGAAAATAAGGGGGAAGCTCCCGGCCATCAGTTCCCCAGAAAAGGCTCCCAACAGCTGCGTGTGGACGACCTGCACCTCCGTACACACCTCCGGCTAGCAGGACCCGTCCGACGGAGGATTTCTGGGGTTAGGGTTGTCGGCTGCATCCCTTCTGCTTTTGACAGTTTTGGCCACCTGCTCTGCCAGCAGGGAGGCAGTCTAACTCGGGGCGCCCTCGGGCAGGCTCATCTTGACCAGGTCCTGTGTGATAGGCGACCACCTATCTTCAGGGACTCCTGTGGGCAGCATCCTGATGGCGGTGCTGTGGCGGGTCCACGGTGCACAGTGGGGCTCAGGCCAGTGGTGACCTCTATGGAAACATCCCCAGGGCCGGGCAGCTGTGTGCCGCCGCCCAGGAGCCCCCCAGCTTCACTGGGCCCCATACCAAAGCTTTGGGCTGGCCTGATGCAGGGGCCCAGCCAGTCACAGAACACTGCCGCTCAGTTTGCCCACCAGTACCCCAAGGTGATGATGCAGCATTTTCCAAGCACCCACTTGGGAGCTAAGCTCCTGCTCAGAACCCTGATGGGGGGTGGGAGGCGGGGAGCCCAAGGCCTTCAGCCAGTGGCTGGCAGGCATCAAGAAGTCAATTTCAGGAAGTGGCGCTGTGGCTCAAACATAGAGCGCCTGCCTTGAGCTGAAGAGCCCAGGGATAGTGCCCAAGCCCAGAGTTCAAGCCCCACAACCAACCAAACACACACACACACACAATTGGATTTTGCCAGGCGGTCGGTGGCTCACACCTGTAATCCTAGCTACTCAGGAGGCTGAGATCTGAGGATCACGGTTCAAAGCCAGCCCAGGCAGGAAAGTCCGTGAGACTCTTATCTCCAATAAACCACTAGAAAACTGGAAGTGATGCTGTGGCTCAAGCAGTAGAGCGCTCGCCTTGAGCTGAAGAGCACAGGGACAGAGTCCAGAGTTCAAGGCCCACGACCAACCAAAAAAAAAAAAAGTCAATTTCAACTTCCCGCCTCCTCTTTTTGCCCTCATTGAGCAACTACAAAGGTAATGGTGAGGACCCCTGAAATAAGAACGGTGAATGTCCCTACGTTTACATGCCTCCCCCCCAAAAAAAAGACAGGACACACAAGAAATCATCCTTTTCTAGATCAATACAATTTCTCAAATTTACTTTTTTCTTAAAGAAGTACTTCTAATCTCTGTCAAAAGGGAAGTGAGGAAAGGTGGCCCTCCCTTGTAAACACTGAAATACAGATCTGGGAAACCAGGATCGACACACACAAAAAGTGCATTTTACAAAATATCAACTAAAATAGAGTTTACATGGATTATGCTTCCATCGAAATTCTACCAGCTGCATTTTCAGGTTCGAAAAAATATTTCCACATCTAAGAGTTTTAAAAGCGTTAAGTTCTGGGCAGCAGCCCCTGCCTCCCACGAGGGGGGGGGGCCTGGAACCCTTCTAAGGGTGAGGGAGGCCTCCTCAGCAAACCCCGGAAATAGGAAAGCCCCAGGGCTGGCCCTCCAGGGCTCCCCTGGCCACCCCACCAACCCCTTACTGCCCCCCACTTCTTCCAGCTGTCCCCCACTTCCTCTGAACAGCTTATTCAGTACAGAGACCCAAGGCCCTTCCCGCCAGGCGCGGAAGCCCTCTGGCCTCCCCAACCCGATGACCAATCAGGAACAACCCGTTTCTAAGGATCAGGGCAAGGCTCCAGGGCCACTGGGGGCACCCCCAGGATTCTTCCACCTCCCTCTGCACCCCTGCCAGACTATCTTCATCCAGTGCCACCTCCCAGCCTGCTGGGCCCGCGTTCCCCCGTCCTGAGGAGCCAGTGCCACTCTCCTTGGCTTCTGTTTTGGGGTAGATGAGTAACCAGTTTCCCGACACCCGGCCCAAGCCACAGCCCCCACTCCTCTCCTCACCATGCTCTTCTTTGGTACAAACAGGAAATAATCAGGCCTCCAGCCCCTCTCGAGAGAGCCGGGGCCAGGGCCTACCTAGGCCAGGGGAGGACGACAGGGTGGTGAGCGTCCTAACCAGTCAAGATTAACGGGGCCTCTGGGCAGCAAGAACAAAGTGAAAATGCAGGTTCTCAGCTCCCAGCGAGTGGCCGCAGCTCAGCAGGTCTGTGGACTGATACAGTGTTGATTCTCACTGGGATGGGAATTAGTGCAATCTACAAAAGACTAGGGGAAGGGGAACCGCCAAGGGGAGCCACAGCACTCCTTTGGTTTTGATTTCAGGTGGGTGTGGCTTCGAGAGTCCCGCGTGAAGTTCTGCAGGAGGTTTCCCAGGACCTCCAAGTGTAAGGCAAGAGGAAAAAAATCTTCAACAAATCAGGTAGCAATTCTCCTTGCCCCCGCCCCCAAGCCCTCCCGGACACGACGACGAATCCCAAGTTCACCAGGCAACCTTCTGCGAAGCCAGACCTGCTGCATGTCCCTCAAGAGAGGCAGACAGCAGGCTTGCTGCCACAGCAGGCCGCCTGGGACTTCCAGGGCCAGGTCACGTGGACCCAGCGCCAGCGGCTACTGCAGGGGCAAAGGAGCGAAGCGAGGGCAAGGCCCCGAGTCCAGGAAGAGGAAGTCGATGCTCTGGAAGCTGGACTGTGGCTCTCCACGCTGTGAAGAACAAGCCCAGAGCTGCGCTAGGATCGGGAGCGCCTGATCCAGGCTGACAGGAAGCAGTGGGTCACAGTGGGTGAGGTAAAGCTGGCTCGGCTCCCCTGGGAGGGCCGGGGGTGGGGCGGGGAAGCCGCAGAAGGGTCTGTCTGGTTCTGGAAGGGCCTTACCCTTCCCCCTCGCCCCTACCCTTCCTTGGTGCATGTCCCTCAGCCTCGGCCCAGTCTCAGGGAAGACTGATTCTTCAGGAGTCTCCACCCAGGGCACGGCAGAAAGGCACCCTGGGCCAAGCTGAGGGTGCTGATTTTGTACCTGGACTCTCCTTCCTCCCCTCAAGACCCAGAACCCACGGGGGGCCCTGCCCTCCCACCCCCTCCCAGGAAAACCACAGGCAGGCCACCTCAGGACCCCGTGGCCCCTTAAACCAAGTGCTGTGCTTCAAGCAGTACCCCCAGCCCCGAGCCCCACTTGCCCGAGGGCAGCCCCCTTGTGTGGGCATGAGGACGCTACTGAGGGTTCTTGAGGATGCGGCCATGGCGGAAGTCATAGACATGGCGGCAAAGGAACACCAGCTCTGGGTCTGTGTCCTCGGGCACGGTGCGGTGTGGCGGAGTCGAGTAGTCCGAGGATGGGGGCACCAGCGCCGTCTTCCGGCTGGGAAGGCCCTCGCCCCGGCGCTTGGCCATGGCACAGAATCTGCAGTGACAGACCACGCACTGTCTTTACCCCAGCCATCTTTGCAGGGAGACAGATTCCCTTCCCCGCCCTGCACCCCGGGGTGGTGCTGCTCCCAGCCGGTCCCTGGAGATGCACTTGCTCCGCGGCCTGCAGGGGCACCTCTCGGGGGCTTCCCTCCATGCTGCCTGCTGATCGCTGTGCCATCTCCCATAAGGGGGTAGGTCAGTACATGTTGTCTTAAAGAAAAAGGTCAGAGCCAGGCGCCGGTGGCTCACGCCTAACCCCTAGAATCCTAGCTACTCAGGAGGCTGAGATCTGAGGATCGCAGTTCAAAGCCAGCCCAGGCAGGAAAGTCCATGAGACTCTTTTTTTTGGTCCGGTCGTGGGGCCTGAACTCTGGGTCTGGGCGCTGTCCCTCAGCTCTTCAGCTCAAGGCTAGCGCTCTACCACTTGAGCCACACCGCCACTTCTGGCTTTTTTTTTTTTTTTTTTTTTTTGCTTATGTGGTGCTGAGGAATCAAACCCAGGGCTTCAGGCATGCAAGGCAAGTGCTCTACCACTGAGCCCCCTTCCCAGCCCAGTCCGTGAGACTTTTTTTTTGCCAGTCCTGGGCTTGAACTCTAGGTCTAGGTGCTGTCCCTCAGCTCTTCAGCTCAAGGCAAGCACTCTACCACTTGAGCCACAGTACCACTTCTGGCCTTTTCTGCTTATGTGGTGCTGAGGAATCGAACCCAGGGCCTCATGCATGCAAGGCAAGCACTCAACCCCTGAGCCACCTTCCCAGTCCCTCCGTGAGACTCTATCTCCAATAAGCCACCAGAAAACTGGGAGTAGTGCTGTGGTTCAACCGGTAGAGTGCTACCCGTGAGCAAAAGTAGTTCAAGGACAGATCCCAGACCTGAGTTCAAGCCCCAGGTCCACCAGAAAAGCAAACAAAAACAAATCAAATGGCAGCAGCAGATTGTAGGTAATAAAATTATTTTTTTTGGGGGGGGGGAGGTGGTCCAGTCCTGGGGCTTGAACTCAGGGCCTGGGCACTGTCCCTGGGCTTCTTTTGCTCAAAACGAACACTATGCCACTTCTAGCTTTTCGTTTTTATGGTACTGAGGGTTTCATGCATGCTAGGCAAGCACACTACCACTAAGCCCCATTCCCGGCCCGAGCACTGTAAGTGCGTGAGCGAATGGGTCCTCCGGGACCAGGGCAGCAGACACCACCCACCTGCAGTACTCGGCGAAGGTGAGCACGTAGCACTTCTCCTCGATGCAGGCCACGCTATTCTGATCCTGATGGCGTGACGCAAACACTTCATTCTGCAAAGGCTCAAAAGGAGACAGCAGGGGCATGGGTATGGGAGCCGGGAAGAGCGCCCCGCCCCCGCTGCGCGGCGGGGCCGCAGTGCGGTGGCTCGGCACACCTGGCCGTTCCTCCTGGGCTCCTAACGGCTCACACTGGGTAGAAGTGACTCCAGCGGGGGCACGTTTCCACCCTGGCTGTCCACACCCCGGCCAGAGAAGGAAATGCAAATTGTCCCCCATCTTCCCACTAGATGCAGACCCCACGAGAGGAGAGGAAACAAAAGGTGGGCCTGGAAGGCCGTTAGCTTTCAGGGGTGACGTGTGACGTGGGTAAATGAACAGCTGCTCCTCCCTGCCTACGGCTGGGACACCATCACTTCCATTTTGGCACCCCCAGCCCTCCAGGGGTGCCGCATGTGTCTCTTTAGGGATAAAGGTCATTGTTCCCTTTGAGATGTGAATCCGGCAGTGTCCGAGGAAAACTCCAGGCCCTTCCCTAGGTTCTCGAGGTCTTGGAGAACCCCGGAAAATACCATCTCATGCTGCCCTCGCCCACATACCACTGTTCAGGGCCACTACGCGTGGTTTTGCACCCCACCAGGCAGCTCACCTCGTGCATGCTGGGGCTGCGGCCCCCCTGTAAGTGCTCAGGCCGGTAATACCACAGGAGGCTCATCATCAGCTCCCCTGGGGGACAAGAGAAGAGATCATGGCTAGAGCTGGCAACCCTAGGTGCCCGGAGCAGGCAGAGAGGTTGGCTGGCTGCCTGCCCGCGAGGCTACACCAACCTCCGTGCCTGGACTCTGCGGGCCGTAGCCCCCGCTCCTCCAGCCCCAGCCAAGCATTCAGTGGCCTGGAGGGCACCGGGGAGAGGGCGCTGACAGGTGCCCCGGCCCTGGGGGTAGAAGGCGAATGGATGGATCCAACCCAGCCTTCAAGCCTGGCACAGCCTCTAGGGCGCACAGCCGCAGGCGGAGGGGAAGGCAGATGCTGCCGGGAACAGAGGGGACCTGTGCCGCGCCAAGCTGCAGGCACAGGCTGACCATGCGCAGAGCTCCTGGCCTGAGGGAGGGGTACCTGAATCGGGGTTCTCCCAGAGGGCAGAGATCTTGGCCACATAAGGTGTGGATGTCTTTCTTGGGCCTGACTTGAGGAGGACGGTGTCCCGGACGCGGATGGTCTCCCCGTGCCGCTCTACTGCCTGGTAGCTCTTCCGGATGGCTGGTTCCGGCTCATCCTAGGAGATGAACCCACACCACCAATGGTGGAGTGAAGGGGGAGAAGGGAGGGGGGAGGAGGAATAGAAGGAAAGAAGGAAGATGGAAAGGAAGGAAGGGAGGGAGGGAGGGAGGGAGGGAGGGAGGGAGGAAGGGAGGGAGGTCTGTTTTCAAGATAGCTAACCACTCTTCATGTCTAAGCGCTGGACCCTCTAAGCCCGGCTTTGAGCAAGGATGGGGTGCACAATAGGAATAGAACAGGACCGGGAACGGGGTGGGAAAACAGTGCAAAGCTCTGTTCCGATCCACACCCTGGCGGCGGGTCTCTACAAGCACGGCAGCACCAGCGAAGCGCGCCTGCTCCGATGCGACAGCTCGGGCTGGAACCTTAAACTGCCACTTTAAACGGCTCAGCCTGAGACAAATTATGTGACCTGCCGCTAAGTCTCGGCTTCTTCCTTCGTAAGTGGGGGGGTAAACGATAGGACTAGGGACCCTCACCACGGGGGACGGCGCTGGGGACTCCAGGGCTAACACATCAGGTGCTTAGCTTCACTCTGGGGTCAAATTTAAGAAGTGGTGGGTGCGGCGGCACACGCCTGCGTCCCAGCCCTCGGGGGACTGCGGTTGAGAATCCCAGGCTTAAGGCTGGGCTGGGCTACGTAGAAGACATTTCAGCTGACCTTCTTTCCGTCCTGCCAGGGTCCTTGCAGCGCGGGGGGGGCCCCGTCCCCGCTCCCCGGGCGGCGCGTGGGCACTCACCAGCACGTAGACGGCCTTCTCGCAGGCAGCTCCCACAGGCACCCAGCCGTTGGTGCGGCGGCGGCGGCGGCGGCGGGGGCGCGGGCGCTGGGCCCGTGGCTGCTTGGGGTGACTGGGCCTGCGGGCGGCCTTGCTGCGGGCCGTGTGTCTGCAGCCGGCGCCCGTGCGCAGGCCCGACTTGGAACCGCTGGGAGGCTTGGCACTCTGAGGGCAGGCGCGGGCTACCGTCTGGGGCTCCGAGGTAGGTGTCTGGACGTGGGGAACAGGCTCCGCTGCAGGGGGCACGCTGGGGACAGGGCATCCCAGGAGGGGGTGGGCCGGCGAGGCTGGGTGGCCAGCTTCCGGGAGAGGGAATTCCAGCTGGCCCAGGGACCTGCAGCCGTCTAGAAGACAGGAGAGCTGGGTGAAGGCGGGTGAAGGGGGGCGGTAGGGGGGTAGGGGACGCAGCTGCCTCCAGAGCCTCCTCCCCACCCAACACCCCAGCTCAATTCCTCATGGGCGGCCGGAAGGCCAGCAGGGCGACAGGAAACACAGGGCCCTCCACAGGGGACTGTCAGCGACTATCGGGTGGCGGGGGTGACTTTCTTCGCCTTGGGGAGCGGCCAGCTCTCCCTCTAGCTAACAGAAGAACAGTGGGGCCGGCTCTGACTCCGGCTTCCCCAGGGCTGCCAGACTCAGACAGGCTGGGAAGAGTCCCACGCCTGCCACTTACCAGCCACGTGACCTCAGGCAAGCCCCGCGGCCCCTCGGCGCATCGCTACGCAGAGCTGTAGATGGTCACGCAGCCCTTCCTGGCTGCCTTCCCTGGGAACGTGAACTCAGTTCACAAGTACCGGTCTACCACGCAGGGGCTGTTGACTCCTGCTTGGCAGGCGGGGAAACTGAGGCGGGAAAGACTTGTCCCAGGTCACACTGAGAAGTGGAGGGGGTGTGGCTCCGGCTTCTGTGCCTAATTACATGTCTCTGGCCTCTCCGGTGGTTCTTGGCACATGCTGCTTCCTGTGGCCTTGTTGGTGAGGCTGAGGGGCAGGGGTCTAGGCGTGGGGAGTGAGTGGCCCCCAAAGGAAAAGGCCCAAGCAGCAGCTGCTCTCATTTCTTAAATCTCTAACTCATGCCAGAACCTGAAACAACCAGTCTGGCCAGAACCAAGTGGTCTATAAAAGTTGTTTTATAGACCCCTTATGAGAGGGGGAGGGGGAGGGGAGCGGCGGCAGCGGGCGGGCAGGCCTGCCAGCCGGCGTGGCCCGAGTCACCTCGTTTCGACCCAGAAGCTGGGAAGGCCGGCTGGAGGCAGGCCGGGCTGCCCCACCCCCGGGCACAAGCCATTCAGGTGTCCCGGTCTCGTCAGACACCAGAGCCGCAGCCCTGGTCCCCAGCTGCCTTGCCATGCTCGGCGTGTGTATGCCTGGCCAGGCGATGCCACGGCCGGGGAACCGGCTCTCTTTCGAGGTCTGTATGGCCACAGCACAACGGCCTCAGGGCAGCTGGCACCATTTCCAACCCCCAAACCACCAGCTGTCCTCTAAGTGCCCGATGGTCCCGGAACCCAAAGAATGCAGTTTCCCTCGAGGGGACACGGGAGGGAGTTCCGTATTCCGCTCAGCAGTTAAGAGTCTACCATCGGGAATCCCAGCAAGGGGAGGAGACAGCTGCCCCACGAAGGGGGCACTGCTGCTAAAGGCCAGGGCACGGCATCTCCACCGTCGCTCTGCCCCCAAAGAGCCCCCTGCCCAGAGCCCAGCCCCGGGGTCTTCTGGGACACCAAGCAGGTCCGCCTTACCTGCTGCGAAAGGCATTCTGTAGGGTGAGCCGCCACAGGCAGTGCCGATGTGGGTGAGAGGCAGGGGCAGCACCCCGCAGATGCTGTAGCCGTTCGCTCCCGTCTTCTCGCTGGGGCAGTAGCGAGACGAGCTCCAGGGTGGGTGCTCGAAAGGGGTGCCTGAAGGCACTGAGCTTGGGGCCAGCAGGAGCCCCTCGGTGGGGGCGGCCACCGGGGACAGCTTCCCCTCGGGGAGCATGGGGCAGGGGGAGTAGCCCCCACACTGCAGCCCATCTTGGCCACAGTACAGGTAGAAGCTGCCCAGCGCCGTGAGCTCAGGCCCGGCACACAGGCCGCTGTAGTCGGCAGGGTTGCCGGGCATGGGCAGGGGGGAGAGCTGAGGTACAGGGAAGGAGGGCTGGTGCAGTTCCTGCTTGGGGGCCGGCGATTCCTCGCCCGGACGCCCAGGCTCGGGCTTCAGGGCTGCCTGCCCACCCATGAGCAGAGGCAGGTGGGGACGCTGCCCCACGGGGCTCTCCAGGGCCTTGCACAGGGGCTGGCAGGGGGGCTGCGCGGAAGGCCCGCAGGGAGTCGCAGATGGCCGGGGCTCGTCGGGATGCTCCTGCCAGCCGGGCGGGCCGGCGGCCTCTCCGGGGTCGGCCCCCTGCCGGGCCTTGGGATAGTTCTTGCCGTTGACCTTGGCCCACTTGGGCCGCAGGACCTTGGGCGCCGGAGGCTCGGTGGATCGCCCCTCTGCCTCCGCCGGGGCCCGAGGGGGCCGAAGGGGCAGCTCCCGCTCGCGGCTCAGCTTCAGGAAGGCGGCTGCGTTCAGGCTGGCCAGCCTCTTGGGCGCGGGGTCTCCCTCTCGGCGGGTGCCCTCCTCCGAGGCTGGCTCGGGGGACAGGTCCCGACTGGCCTCTCCCAGCCGGGGTCGTTTCTTGGAGGCGGCCCAGCCGCCGGGGGCGCGGTCGCGGGCGCGGTGGGAGTCTCCGCGGCTGGTGCGGCGTGTGCCCGCCAGGCCGCCGTCCTCCCGCTCCAGCAGCAGGTTGTTGAGGGCCTCCGCGTTGAGGGAGGCCAGGCGCCGCTTGCGGGGCTGCACCAGGCCGGTGTCCTCGCCGGACGGGGCGGGGCTGGGGGGCCTGGGCAGGTCGGGGGGCAGCTCATCGGCCTCGTCGGCGCTGCGGGGGCCGCACACGCTTTCCAGGCGGGTCAGCAGCACTTTGCAGGCCTTGGGCTTCTCGGGGACCGGGGGCCGCTTCCGCAGTGGGTAGTTCTTGCGGCGCCCTGTGAGGTGCGCAGGGCTCGCCGGCTGGCCGGGCTCCACGCCCTCGGCCCCCTGCTCCGTGCCGCTGCCTTCCATCTGCAGGGGCTCCTGCTGGTCCGCAGAGCCAGAACTCAGCAAGGACAGGGACTTCCTCCGAGTGTGTGTCATGGGGTCCCTCCAACCTGCGGGACACAAGGCAGGCAGTGAGCAGAGCCCAGCCCCACCTGCTTCCCGCCCCAGCCTTGCCCGCAGTGAGTCTGTCTGTCCGTCTCTAGTCTGTCTGTCCGTCTCTAGTCTGTTGCAGCCATGCAAGGGATGTTCCCCTCCTCCTCCTCTGTGAACTGAGGAAGGCTGGAAAGCCTAAGCACCAGGCACACCCCGGAGCAGAGGAAGCGGAGGCAAAATGGACCCCTCTCCTCCTCCTGTTGTCTTTGCTCCTCATGCCAGGCACGGGGAGACCCTGACGACACAGACGGGAACAGAGCGGCGGGAGCCCATCAAGCCCTTCAGAAGCATGGCCTCCCCCCCCCCCCTCCCGCACATCAGAGACTGGACACCAACGGTGCGAGGTGCAGAGGAGTGGCGAAGGGGAGCTGCCTCCGGGCGCTGGGAGAGCCAGGTCTACCTGGCCCATCGAGCCGGGCAGCCTGGCTCTGGCGAGCCCGGGGTTGGGAAGGACTCCGCCAGCCCAGTTCATCTGGTTCGGATTCCAGGAAACATCACCCGAATGAAGCGCGGGCGCCCAGGGGAGACCAGACACACTCAGAAGACGCGCTGCCCGCCACGCCTGCCCCGCCCCGCCCCGTGGTTCTTGGCAGCCAAGGAGTCAGGCGACAGGCAGGAGAGGGGACACGGAGTCCAGGGCTCCTGAGAAAATGCCCGAGACCAGGCCTACTCTCGTCACTGTGTGGCAAACATCCTTCACTACAAACTTGGGGCGACCGGAGCCCCAGGGCTGTGCTCCGAGAGTAGTGTTGCCATACCGGCAAGGCGGCTCAGAACTGCCTCGGAGGACGGTGCTTGTCGCTCGAGGTCAGAGGTCAGCGCTCTTCACTCTACTCTGCAATCCAAAGCAGAGCAACTGCCCAGTGAGGTGCCAGAGGTGCCAGGGAGCCCGGTGACCCCCCCTCACCCCAGCAGTCAGGGCTCCCCACGCTCACCCCAGCAGGGCCAGGACTTAACCCCGTGAGCCCCAAGCCCGAGCTCCCAGGCCGTGCTGGCCGCGTGCTGAGAGCGCGTGGGCAACCTTCACCCCTGAGACAGGACTTGGCAGACTGGACGGAGGGGGGGGGGGTGAGAGGAACAGGCCAGATTCTGTTCTGGCAAAATGGGAGGACTCACTACTGTCCCGCGATCTGGCCCCAGGCACGCCAGGCACAGAAGGCGCATCCATTCATTCCCCAAACCCCAGGCCTCCCCTGGGCCCCCTCAGAGAGCCTTTCTCCTGCATCGGGGTGGCCGGCTGTCCCAGCCGGCTCAGCGTGCTCATTAGCAATGCCGCCTTCCACCCTCCAGAGCATCCCAAAGGCCAATGTCCTACGGGCCTTGCTCAGACCAGGACGCGCACAGTGCCAGAGGTGGTGGAGGAGCCAGGCGGAAGCTGCAAGCTGCAGCACAGCATAAGCACATCTGTATTTCCTAGAAATGCGCTGAGGTCCGTCCCCCCCCCCCCCGGCACCCCCTCCCCCGGTCCCAAGGAGGCTGCAGGCTGAGAATGAGCAGAGCGTGCAGCTGAGCCGGTGAGACTCCCTTCAACAGGCCCCAAGCTCCAGAGTAGCTGGGTCTGGGACCAGCTGGGGCCAAGGCTGAGGTCACCTGGGCTTGCGGCCTTTGAGGACGCGGACGTGAGTACAGAGCAGAGAGGGGTGGACAGGAAGAAAGCCAGCGCAGGCCATGTGCATGGAAAGACAGCCGGTCTGTTCCCCAGCAGCGGGCTGGGCAGGGGCTGGCCGATGGGCAGTGCCAGTCTGGGGACACCTGCCCTCGCTTGGATTCTTCTCTCAGCACCCTGAAAGTCCCAAGAGGGCACAGGTGGGAGGGAGAGGCACGGCAAATCGTCATCTCTCACTCAGCACGGTCCCTCGGGGGCAGCGCTGCCCCCCCGGGGGGACATCACACACATGGTCCAATCCCAGACCAAACCAGCCCCGGGAGCCTCCTCCTAAACTCCCCGGAATCTGCCAACCTGTCACCCACTAAAAACACCCCAGGTCATCAGAGCACGTTGCACAACAACTCCCGGCTTTCATGTGTCCTGTCGGGAGGCAGCCTGGGGTCTGCTGCTGTGTGGGAGCTTGTGTGAGTCACGCTTTGAAGCGCCTGTGAGAATCTTGGCAGTGGCTTCTCCCTGGGGTGGGGCTGGATGAAGTGCTCTGGCCTGCCAGGGACCCTCCAACCCGGAGGGGTGCCCGGGCTGGGCTGCTTGGGAGAAGCCCATCCAGGAGAGCGGCAGAGGCCTGGCTCTGTGGCTCCCGTTCCGGCCTGGCCGGCCCTCCTGCAGGCTCCCCCACTGACATGGCTCCACCGGGAACTTCCTATCACTGCCAGCAAGAGCACCGGTGCCCTCAGCACTGCCCTGCTCCGATCTGGAAGCTTCGTCCTTCCAGGCACAGGGGATCCAGGCCCCTGTGGAAAAGGGTCCTAGGAGGGGCTCCCCCAGGGCAGATTACCTCTCACCTAGCCAGGCCAAACTGCTGATGGCTGGAGAAAACCAGTCTGACTGTCCTGGGCTCTGAACAGCCTCCCTGAGGAGTGGCAGGCCAGGGAGCCTCCCAGCCAAAGACCGGCTCAGCCTCCAATCCCCGCGAGCACGGGCGAGAGCCAGCAGACAGGCCATCTGTACCCCAAGAACACGCCACAGTCGCAAGCAAAAGGGACACCAGAGCCTGGCGAACTGTCAGGGCAGAGCTGGGTGGAACCTGGGCTGGAAGTTGTCCCCACAGAGGAAGAAAAGGCTGAGTGGCCCTGTCTTCCCACGCACAGCACCCCACCCCAAATTCTCCAGCAAGGGACCCGTGGGGCGGGGGTTGGCCCGAGGGTCCCAGTGAGGAGCAAAGGGAGGTGAGGGTAGGGACCTCAAAAGCAGGGCAGAGCACAGATTACTCTGACAAGCAGCCTGGGGGGGAGGGGGGAGGGAGGGAGGGAAGAAGCGGGGGTGGGGTGGGGGGAGAGGGAGAGAGGGAGAGAGGAGAGAGGAGAGAGGGAGAGGCCCCTAGCTAGTGCCCTGCCCTGCTCTTCCCCACAGCACTCATCCTGGGGCTCTCAGGGCGAGCTGCTCTTCCAAACCCTCTCCTAGAGGCTTCTGAATGCTGCACTTGAAACTCCGTCTTCAGTGGAAGGAGAGCGGTCAGGGATCTTGAGTCAACAAAGGTATCACCTGGTCCAGAGCCAGCGCGAGGCCAGCGCGAGGCCAGCGCGAGGCCACCGCCTTCCAATTCCAGCTGAGGTCACACAATTAGCCTAAGCTTCACCTCCCTCCCCCCAAAGGGGTTTCCTGACCCTGCTACCCGGTAAGAAGAGCAGCAGGAGCACACAGGTGCGCTCCCCTCTCCTTCAAGCTGAGTTGCTGTCACTTCAGGAGGACAGGGGTGAGGCGCTGCCAAGGCCGTGCGGTAAACCGAGGTAAAGGTGCTGAAGCTAACCAAAAGCAGAAACCACCAAAGGTCTGAGGCAGGCGGACCTGGCTCTGGCTTTCGCAAGAGGTCCTGGGTTCCAATCCCAGCATGGCAAAAGAAGAAATGCTGGCACTGCTCCTTGTGAGCGACCAACTTCCTATTCTCAGAACCAGAACCGGAGGTTCCTCACATGGAAGGGAAACACTTACTTCCAGACGGTGGCGGTGGCGGTGGCAGGGCTGCGGCCCCACAGAGCAGCACCCCCTCCCCCTGCACACGCCCCCCAGCAAGAGCTCAGGCAGCTGCCGTGGAAAGCCAGCCTGGCGGGCCGGGAGGAGGCCCCAGCCTGCCTGCGCCTCAGCTCTGCTGCGCCACAGGAACTCGCGAGTGTCCTGCAGAAAGGGTGTGGAGCCGGTGTGGGGGGGACGGGCTGTGTGCGCTCAGCACTCGGCCTGGCGAGAGCGTGAGTGCAGACCCAGACTCAAGACGGGGTCAGAGGGCGCACCACGGGCTCTGCCGGCAGCACCTCACTGAGGGGTCACTGCTGGCATCCACACAGGGCAGGAGAAGTCTTGGCTCCAGGAGCACAGGGCTCTGACCCTGGGCACAGCCCAGGAAGAAACCAGTGGCTTTTGCCACCAGCCCCACCTCCCTGGTGCCCACTTTGCCTCCCTTGTGTCAGGCACTCGATTCACCATGCAACCGAAAGAACTGGCCTGACCCATCAGGACACACAGGGTTAGTTTTGAGCGTCTCAAAAGCCTTAGTGGTAGGCGGGCGCCAGTGGCTCAGACCTGTGATCTTAGCTACTCAGGAGGCCGAGATCTGAGAATCTCAGTTCAAAGCCAGCTCTGGCAGGAAAGTCTGGGAGACTGTTACCTCCAATTAATCACCAAAAAGCTGGACGTGGTGCTGTGGCTCAAGTGGTAGAGCCCTAGCCTTGAGCAAAAAAGCTCAGGGACAGTGCCCAGGCCAAGTTCAAGCCCCAGGACTGCCCCTCCAACATAAAAATAAGTAGTTAGTGGCCACCCTTGGAGCCAGGCCCACAACCTGGGGGGGGGGGGGGGCGGGGAGTCATTAGTCCAGCAAACGCTGCTACCTTTGGCTACTCCTGGTATGGACAGCTTAGCCCAGCCCCAGAACTGTACCCAAAGAAGCAGAACCTCTGCTTACTTCCAGCTCCAGAGCCAAAACTAAGGTAGGCCGTAACAATGGGCAATTCTAACAAGACTGCAGACTCTCTCTCTCTCACTGTTAGATAAGCAAGTTCAAGGAGATTTACAGCCGGGTACAGGCTGCTCACGCCTGTAAGTCTAGTTATGTAGGAGGCTGTGATGGTAGGATTGGTAGCTCAAAGCCAATCCAGGCAGGAAAATCTATGAAACCATTACCTTCAGTTAATCACTTAAAAAGCCCAAAATGGAGCTGTGGCTCAAGTGGTAGAGTGCTAGCCTTGAGCAAAAAAAGCTCAGGGACAGGCCCTGAGTTCAAGCCCCAGGACTGAAGCGTGTGCACACACATGCGCTAGCGCGCGCGCACGCACACACACACACACAGACTAAAGTGAGCCTAGTGCCTGTGGCTCATGCCTGCAATCCTAGCTACTCAGGAGGCTGAGATCTGAGGATCAAGGTTCCAAAAGTCCACGTGACTCTGATCTCCACTAAACTATTCAGAAAAAAGCTGGTAGTGCCATGGTAGCTCAAATGGTAGAGAGCTAGGCTTAAACACAATGAGACTCAGGGACAGCACCCGGCCGAGTTCAAGCCCCAGAACTGGCAAGGAAAAAAAAAAAGCGACAGCAGAGTTGGTAGAATTTCCTCATACAGTTGGGAACCGCTAACACTCCCGTCTTGAGGGAGGGCGCTTCCTACAGGTGGGGACCGAGAGTGAGGAGACAAAAAGGCTCCCTCTGAATCCACCAGCTGCAGAGTAATAAGAGACCGCAAGGGCAGAGGGCACTGTGTTCTGCTTTAAGAAAGAAACTCAACAAATGAGATGGTAACCGTATCCAAAAGAAACCAGTCTTTAAGCCAGGCGCCAGTGGCTCACGCCTGTCATCCTAGCTACTCAGGAGGCTGAGATCTGAGGATCGAGGTGCAAAGCCAGCCGGGGCAGGAAAGTCCCTGAGACTCTTATCTCCAGTTTATCATCAGAAAACTGGAAGTGGTGCGGTGGCTCAAGGGGTAGAGCACTAGCCTTGAGCTGAAGAGCTCAGGGAAAGCACCCAGGCCCAGAGTTCAAGACCCACGACCGAGAAAAAGAGAGGTAGGGAGAAAGAGAAAGAAACCAGTCTTTAGAGGCTTCCTTTAAAGATCTATGTCCCAACCTTGGGCAATGCATGCTCCCCTAGCTTCTCCCCCACCCTCAGCACCCCCTGTACACCGCTCTGGCAAGTAGAAGCCTGAGCACCTGCTGCTCATTTCTTGCCGCATCTTGTGACCTTTGGCTATCAGGCCAACCAGGGCCACCCCCAGGCTGCAGCGCTCTGGGCGTGGTCGGGGGCTTGGGCTCTAACGTTGGCTTTCCTTGTTTACAGACTGTTGTAAGGATTCAATTAAATAAGAGCGTGTGTGAGGTGCCTAGCGACGTGCCTGGTGAGCAGTGAGCGCTCAACCCAAAGCCACTCTTCCTTCCCTTCCCCCTGAGAAGTACCACACTGGCTGAGAGACTGGAGTGGGCACTGGGAGAAGACGGGGCAGGACAGTGTGGCCAGCCTGGCCAGGAGCCCAGCACAGGGCAGCGCCGCCGCCACACCCGGTGTGGAGCACGAAAGCCCAGCGGGAAGCTGCACTCTGGGAAACTCTTAGCATGACACGAGGATGCGGGGAAGTGCGGTGGACAGAGGCATCTTCCTTCCTCCACGCTCCCCGCTCAGCTCCACCGATGGGTGCAGCTGGAGGCATAGAAGCTCCAGCCCAAGGCTCCTGGACCCACCCACCCAGAAGCCTACCTGATCTGGCCAAGCGATTGGGAGACATGAAATAGGAATGGGGGAAGGGCCAAGCAAAGCTCAGTCTTCGGGCAGGGGAGTCCTTGTGTTGCTAATGTGACATCCTCCAAAAACATCTCAACAGGGCTGGGAGCCCTGGCTCACACCTGCAATCCTAGCTACTCAGGAGACTGACATGTGAGGACTGACGTTTGAAGCCAGCCCTGTAAAAGCCATGAGACTCTTATCTCCCATCAACTACTAAAAAGCTCAAAGTAGAAAAAAAAAAAAAAAAGGTTCAGGACAGCGCCCAGGCCATGAGTTCAAGGCCCAAGAGCAACACCAAAACAAAAAAGCAAACAAAAAAAATCTCAAGCCAAGCAACGGTGGCTCACGCCTGCAATCCTAGCTACTCAGGAGGTTAACTTCTGCGGATCAATCATGGTTCAAAGCCAGCTAGCGCAGGAAAACTGAGAAATCTCCAGTTAACTACAAAAAGACTAAAGTGGAACTGTGGCTCAATTGGTAGAGTATTAACCCTGAGTGAAAACAGCTATATGATGGAGCCCACGCCCTGAGTTCAAGCCCCAGTACCAGCACAAAGAAACAAAGCAAAGGGCTGGGAAGGTGGCTCAGTGGTACAGCGCTTGCCTCGCATGCATGAGGCCCTGGGTTCGACTCCTCAGCACCACATAAGCAGAAAAAAGCCAGAAGTGGCGCTGTGGCTCAAGTGGTAGAGCGCTAGCCTATAGCTGAAGATCTGAGGGACAGCGCCCAGGTCCAGAGTTCAGGCCCTACCACCGATCAAAAAAGAAAAAGAAAGAAAACCCTCAACAGCTCACCTGGCCTGGTAGCAGCAAAGGACAGTGAATGGTGATCCTATCACCAGAATAGTGCCTAGATCCTTACAGCCTGCCTGGGTGTATAGGCCCTGACTTGATCCCTGGCACTTAAAAGAGAAAAGGAGAAAAGAAGAGGAGGAGGTGGAGGAAGAGAAAAAGTTTTAGGCCAGGATTAGTGGTCTGGAAGCCAGCCTGGGGGACAGTAAGATACCTAGCTCCACCTCAAAGAGCAGTAACAAGCCTGGCACTGATGGCTCACGCCTATAATCCTAGCTCTCAGGAAGCTGAGATCTGAGAATCATGGTTGAAAGCCAGCCTGAGCAGGAAAGTCCATGAGACTCTTATCTCTAATAAACCACCAGAAAAAAAAAAAACTGGAAGTGGCACTGTGGCTCAAAGTGGTAGAGCACTAACTAGCCTTGAGCAAAAGAGCTCAGGGACAGCACCCAGGCCCTGAGTTCAAGACTCATAACTTACAAAAGGGGGAGGGGCAGAAAAGCAGGGCTGGGAAGGTGGCTCAGTGGTAGTGCGCTTGCCTCGCATGCATGAGGCCCTGGGTTCCATTCCTCAGCACCACATAAGCAGAAAAAAGCCGGAGGTGGCAGTGTGGCTCAAATGGTAGAGTGCTAGCCTTGAGCTGAAGAGCTGAGGGACAGCGCCCAGGCCCAGAGTTCAGGCCCCATGACTGACAAAACAAAACATAAAAAATGCATTAACAAGCACGCGCGCGCACACACAGACACCTCAAGAGAGTTTGCCTAGCTAGAGGTGCCACCTCCAGCAGTGGCCAGCCCAGTCACGATAGCGGCTCTGCCCCACGACTTCCCAAACACGCTCCACCCTGAATGTGCCAGCCTGAGGGGCAGACCGCGAGCAGACCTCAACGCCGCACGGCAGGGCCCAGAGTGGCAGCGCTTGGACCTCTCACCTAAGTGACCAGCGTCACCCACAGGATGGGGAAGCTCCACAGGCCAGGAGAGCCCCAGAGTCAATACAACAAGTATTCAGAATGAGCAAGGCTTGACGCACACAGCTGAAAAACCCCTGACCAAGAAAATGCACGAAACGAAAAGGGTTGCAGATTTCTAAGCTTTTCTGCAGTGTGCGATACACATATACATCAACTCCACCAGCTGAGCAGCCTCCCTGTAAAGCCCCAATGCTTCCAATACTTTTCTAGTCCCATTTGAGGAGGAGAGAGTACTAGAGTAGGGATATCCAAATGGCGCGGCATTTCTACCCCAGACAAGAGCCTTCCAACCCACCGCCCAGGAGCGCGCTGTGCCTCGGAAACCTGATGCAGTCCCTGAGTTACATCAGGAAATCTCTCTTCACACCTCGCAGGCCTCTCCGTGGTCTAGTCTTCTCTCCCAACTTGCCCAGCTACCTGCGGAAACACTCCACTCGTTACTAGCCACACTTGTATCAAGGCAAAGGTCACAGATGAGGAGGTGAAACCAGCAAGGAAGAAGCAGAGTTGGCACACGAGCGTGCAGGCCCCGGGACGCTTCGAGATGCAGGCCGCAGAGGCCTCGACCCAGGCTGGCCTGGCACACGGTGTTCGCCGCTGCACCCACCCTCATGGCTGCCCCGGGAGGCAGGGCGTAGCATCTCATCTGAAGGAGAAGCAACACCTGCCACCAGGCTGCTGTGGGTAGGGCAGAGGTAGGGTACCTGGGAGTCAACCCCAGAACCCACACGTCCACACCGACGGGATGCCAGGGCATTATCACAAGCCTTCTATTTTTTTTTCCCTGTTAATTACTGCCATTTCAACACATTACTAGCTCTTCCTGAATTTTCACCACAAAGGAACTGGAAATGTACGACATTTAAATGCCATCTGTGGGCTGGCCAAAGGAACATAAACATCATTTTAAAAAATTGTTTCTATGGCGTCGTGTAGTGTCACACACCTGTAACCTCACAACCCATGAGAGGCTGAGGCAGGAGGGTGGGGAGTTCAAAGCCCGCCTGGCTATGTGGTCGCACAAAAGATTCAATCAAGAAAGCAAGTTTTGCTGGGAGCTGGAGGCTCACGCCTGTAATCCTAGCTACCCAGGAGGCTGGATGTGAGGATCGCAGTTCAAAGCCAGCCCGGGCAGGAAGGAAGTCCATGAGACTCTTTTTTTTTTTTTGTCAGTCATGGTGCCTGAACTCTGGGCCTGGGCACTGTCCCTCAGCTCTTCAGCTCAAGGCTAGCGCTCTACCACTTGAGCCACAGCACCACTTCCAGCTTTTTCTGCTTATGTGGTACTGAGGAATTGAACCCAGGGCCTCATGCATACAAGGCAAGCACTCACCACTGAGCCACCTTCCCAGCCCCTCCATGAGACTCTTATCTCGGGTTATCCACCAGAAAACCGGAAGTGGCACTGTGGCTCAAAGTGGTAGAGCGCTAGCCTGGAGCTGATAAGAGCTCAGCTCAGGGACAGAGACCAGGCCCAGAATTCAAGCCCCAAGACAAAGCAAAAAAAAAACAACAACAACAAAAAAAAAAACAAAGCAAGTTCTTACAGAAACATCAGCTCAAAGTTCCCGCTGAACTCTTACACACACTTTTGTTACATACCCCTTTATGACCTAGAAAGTGGCAGGAGCTCCTAAGTGTCTCTGCATGTTTCTTATCCAGAACTTTCCGTCCCCTGCCCTCAGAAGCAAGGAAGAGGGCTGTGAAGGTGGCTCAGTGGTAGAGCGCTTGCCTCGCATGCCTGAGGCCCTGGGTTTGATTCCTCAGCACCACATAAGCAGAAAAAAAAAAAGCCAGAAGTGGCGCTGTTGCTCAAGTGGTAGAGTGCTAGCCTTGAGCTGAAGAGCTGAGGGACAGCACCCAGGCCGAGTTCAGGCCCCACGACCGGACCCAAAAAAAAAAAAAAAAAAAAAAAGAAGCAAGAAGCAATGAAGACCAAAAATCTGTCATCACATTTTGCAGACAAGATAGGCTGCCCCTTGGCAAATAAACCCCAGTATTTGCAATTTTCTCTGAAGAATACTTTGTCATTTTTACTCTTTTGCGTATCTGCCCATTCTGTGAGACACACCCCCTCACCCTGGCAGGGCAGGGCAGGGCAGGGCACCTCCCCACTGCTGAGAGGCCTCTGCAAACACGCCAGGTCGCCCGCATCAGCAGCACCTAACCATCCCGCGACTTCTGCAGAGATTCTCTAAAAGGATATCACCTGAAAAGGATCCACCTCTAATCGCTAAACCACCTGGGAACGAGAGCTGGCCCCCACATTTTGGACAGGTAGCTCTAGTTGAGAAGGCATCTGTGGCAGGAAGCTGAACACACTACCCATAGAGAAGAACGATACAGCAAGGCCAGGGAGCGACGCGCCTTGCCTCCCCACACTGCCTAGCAAAGGAACTGAACCAGGAAGAAAATGTCTACCTCCAAATCCTCACTTGATTATTTTCATTCAGGCAACCTGGTCTCAGAACTCGGCTCTGTGGACAATGAGCCAGGCAGAGGCAACCCGCGCCCGACCGCAGACAGGGGGAATTAAACCTACACACTGGACCCCAAGACAACATGATTCTTATGGGGGAAAGGGACAGAATGGGTTGAATGACCTTCCTTGAGGGTGTTTCCCACAGGGGAAAGGTGACAACCGTCTCTCCCCACTCCCAGGACACCAACACAGAGTCCTGGATGTGACTCGGATCCTCGGCTTTTGGGCCCGAGGATGCTGGTCCGGCTCTGCCGGCCTACACAGGCATCTGCAACCCAGTGCTGCGGCTCTGCCTCTGCCTCCCTTTTAGACATTTTACTGCTCATTAGTGGCAGGACCAGGAGGTGGGCTGGAGAGACATAAAGGAGCTGAAATTCAAACCAGTCCATTTGACTTCAGTTAGGTGCCTCCCATAAAACCGGGCAGGATTTCATCATGGAGACCTCCCCACGCCCCCACCTGGGGAGGTCCATGCTACCTGAGGGATCAGGAGCTGCAGGGTCCCGGAACCCTAGGCGTGAGGAGCCCAGGCTTCTCATTTCCACGCGCTCTTGACTACCTATGATTTCCCCACCTTTTCAGAGTGAAAAGGCAATTCAGCCGCCAGCCAGCCCCCACCCAGTGAAGGCCAGGAGACCTGCAGAGCCCAAGTGTGCTGGGTCTGCCCTGGGGACCCAAACACTCTCTCCATGTCCCTCTAAAGTCCCCCCCCACACACACACACAATGGCAAGTTCACAAAGGAAGTGAGGCTTGCCAGAATGTGCTAGCAAATTCCCATAAATACTTGGGCCGGGGTAGTGCTGCTTATGTAAAATGCTTCCCCCATTGAGAGATGCTGCTTTATTTACATTCTTCACAGCCCATTCATAAAAAGGAGGTCCTTTAATGTTGGGGCTGTTCGTATAATGCTCCATAAACTCCCGAAGCTTCAGCTGGCAGCCTTTAGAGTTCAACATAGGCAACTTCTCAACAAGAAACTCCCCCCCTACCCTCTTTAATGACTCACCTTGGGACAGGGCACCAAAGCCAGATGTGGTCCGAGCAAGGCCAGGAGGAAACCTTGTAGCCTGCTGGATGCTGGGGCAGAGGGGGGAGGAATGAAAGGAAGTCATTTCTGCAGTGTGAAGGAGCGGGAATCCCTTCGAGTTCTGCTGAAATCTCCTTGGTGGGTGTCCAATGCTCCCTAACTAACTCATTCCTCTAAATATGAAGGAAAGTGTGGCGAGCACTTTCCTAATCCAAAAGAAAGGGAGAGGGGAGAGCCCTTCCTGAGTCTTAGTTTGCACTGTGGATGTATAAACAGGCTTCTCTCTCCTGGATCCAAGTGTTTCAGGAGCGCTGGGATTTGCTGGGATGAAGCTCAGGCAAGGCCGGGGACTAGTGGAAGGTCTGGGGCGCAGAGCAGCCCAGGGCAGCGCCCAGGACAGGCACTGGGAGGCAGCTTTTCTCCTGCCACAGGAGGAGGAGGAGGAGAGCAGTAGTAGGGATTTTTCTTGTAATTGACAGGGGAGCGGTCTACATTGCCATGACAACTGTGAGGGGTGGCCTTCCCACTTAAAAGGAAACTGCTAGTCCATTAATCATCAAAATGGGGCACAGAAGGGAGGTCTGGGGGCAAGGGATGGATTCAGAAGGTTTTCTTACCATCTAGCTTCTAGCTGGTCACCAGTCCCCTTTCCCATTTCCCCCATAGTCCAACCAAGCTCTGCTGGCTCTGGGGACTGTAGCTTTCCTTTCTGATAGCTCTGTGGGGCTGAAGGAGCCACCAAAAGGAACCCTAACGTCCTATCCATGGACCAGACCCAGTATTATTTTTCTCTTCTGCTCTCAGAATCATGCTTTCTCCCTCATTTACACCGGGACTGAGAAGAGATAAAACATATGGATTCATTTAGCATGGACAACAAGGAAAGTTGCATAAGAACAGCAAAGCCTGGGACAGAGAACCGTCCAGTAGGGTAGGAGAAAAACAGGATTACAGCCCTTTTCCAACTCCTGTCTATATGGTGTCACATGAGTAGCCCCACAGGGCTGGACTCTCCACCAGCAGGAGTCGCAGAAGCAGCAGCTGAATATCCCAGGTGAGAGCCCTCCCCCTCCCCCAACATGCCCAAGGACAGGAAAGGCCCGAGACCCCCCCAACCTCTCCACACTGAGCATTTCCAGAGAAGCCAAAGGAAAGATTTCCCCTCTGATCCCACCCAACTCAGCGGCCAGCTGCATTTATTCATTCAACAAAACACACAGGGAGACTACAGATGGGGAACACCGGCACAGTCACACAAACCCCCACACCTTGGACATTCATATTGTCCCTGCCCCTCAGAAACTTCCATCCTACAAATCCTCTCAAGAAGACAGCCAGGTTAGAAAATGCAGTGTGTCAAGGGAGGGGGCCGCCTCCCTTGACTGGGAGTGGAGACTTCAGACAAGCGGGAGGAATGGAGAAGGTGGGAGGGGCGGGAGCAAAGGGCAGAGACGCCAGCGTGCCAGGCCTGCCGAGGACAGAGCCTGGGGACAGCACACTGTCTAGGTTGAGACTGCGAGAAAAGGAGAAAGCACCACAAATGTGGGGGGAGAGGGCGGCAGGGGTGCTTCAGGGGGAAATGATCTGCTAGCGTGAGTAAGCAGGGAGCAGGAGGACAGAACACCACCACAGATTGACACAGGGACACAGCCGGGCAGCAGGCCGGGCACCAGCAAGGAAGCAGGGGGGTGAGATGTCACCAACAGAGACTCTCCTCACTGCTTCAACCCCACAGGGCGCACCCCCTAAACACAGGCCCAACTGGCATGGAGGCTGCTGCCAGCTAAGAAACCTACCAAAGACAAGGTATGTGGTTTTAGCAACTCCGCTTTACACCACGCAGCGAGACCAGGTCGCTCCCTGAGCGCCACCAAAGGCAATCGCGTACAGGTAGCCACTCAGAGGACACAGAGCGAGATTCTCCAGCCTCTGGATGTAGACATGCAATTAAACTCTCTCAGAAGCGCTGCAGTCTCCCCAGTGAACCAACACCCGCCCCCTCCCACAGCCTCAACTCAACCCAGGCTGAGGGCTGGACCTTGGGGGGGTGGGGGGAGGGCTAGGGAGGAACATGAGCAACTCCGCGCCCTGCTGTGGCAGGGCTGACAGGCCACATTCTCAGGGTAGGTGGACAGCCGACCAAGGTGGGCACCACCGCTCCAAGTGGGGCTTTACAAATGGGTAAACACCACCCAGCCCAGAGCTGCCACCGGGAGACCTGGAGACACTCACAGCAGGAGCTGGTGGCTCCCAAGTGTCCTCCAGCCGGCCAAGGGCAGTGGCTGTCCCTCTGAGACACGTGGCCCTCTGAGGCCCTGTGCTCCTTTTTGTGGAAGACCCGGAGGTGAAGGTGGGGTTGGGGGGGGGGGGAAACGTCTCGGGTGGCACAAAGGAGAAGACTGGAAACCTGGCTCTTAATCTCCTGAAACGTCTTGCCTGGATTTCAGCTCCGCTTTCCCCTCTGTGGGCGCCTCCTTGGCTCAGGAAAAGTGCTGAAGGCGGTGGCTGAGGGATGGCAGGTGCACCCTTGAAGAAGGGGAGTTGTCTAGTCCAACTAGTCTTGAGGTGCAGCCCACAATGGGCGCCCCCGGGGCCGGGGTGGGGGGGACCCCAGAGATGGCTCCGAATCCCCACTCCCACCGCTCCCCGCCGGGCAGGCCCCAGAGCGGCTCACCACCTTGGCCTCGGTAGGACCCGGGGCCCTGTCACCCCTGTCCAGGCCGGGGCGCACCGTGTGCACACACCCCCCCCACCCCACCCCTGCCCCTTCGCCGTGGCCGAGTCGACCCCACTCTTCCCAGCACCGCGAGGCCACCGGTGGCTGGAGCCCGAAGCCGGGGCCCGACCGAGCTCCTCGAGGCGGGCGCCCCGGCCCCCCGCGGTCCCCCGGGGGCAGAGTCCGAGCCGGCCGCCGGTCCCTCGGGGTGGGCGCCCCGGACCCGTTCCCCGTGCCCGACGCCTCTACCTGCGCCCGCCGGGGCGCCGCCTTTGTCCGGCTCTCCGCCGCCCGGCGGGGCCCTCCGGCTCGACCTGACCCGGCCCCCCGGGCCGGGAGGAGCGGGGCAGGGCGGGGAGGGCCGGGCCGGGCCTGGCCGCGGGCGCGGGGTCCCCGCTGTCACTTGGAGGCGGTCTGACAACTTCGATTCCTCCCCCCCCCCGCCTGCCCGCCCCACACCTCGGACGCGGCCGCCGCCCCGCACGGTCCCCGCCGGGCCTCCCGCGGCCCACACTCGCTTCTCGAACCGGTGCCCTTCCGTCTGCGGCGCCTCCCTTCCCTCCAGCCCCGATCCGCTCGGCTCCTCGCCCCCCCGCCGCCCCCACTCCCGAGCCCCCCGGTAGCCATCGCCGGTCGGCTCCCCCCCACACACCCCCCGCCCCGCGCGGGCGATCCCGCGGCGCCGCCCCCGGCCGCGGCCCCTCGCCTCGGGGACCGCGATGGGGGAGGGGGCGCGGCGGGGGCCTGGCCGCCCGCGCACCCGGCCGAGACAGAACCGGCTCCGCCGCGGCGCGGGGACGACCCGGCCGTCCTCCCACCCTCCGCAGCCCGGGACGCCCGCGCCGCCGCCGCCCGGCCGAGCTGCCACCCGCGGCCGCCACCCACCCCGGCCTGCGGGGCGGGCGGCCCCCGGGGGCTGTCACCTCGAGGCGCGCCGCGCTCGCTCCCCGATGGCGGGACCGCGGCGCCGCCGGACCCGGGAGAGGGAGGCGGCGCGGGCGGGCGGGCGGCCGCACCTGCTTCGCGTCGTCCGTCCGTCCGTCCCTTCCCGGGCTGGCGGGGGCGGCGGCGGCGGCGGCGGCGCGCTCGCTCGCTCGCTCGGCGGGGCGCGCTGACGGGCGGCCGGTCCTCTCCCCGCCGCGAGTCCGCCTACCGCGCTGGCTCGCTCCCGCCCGCCCCTTCCCCCCCTCCCCGACCCCGGCCCCCAGCTCACCGGGACGGGCGGCGCGGACGGCGCAGCTCCCGGCGCCCGCAGGCCCCGGCCGGGCTGGAATCCGGCGGCTGGAACCCCCCGGGGGCGCTCAATTCCCGGGCTCCACGCTGCTGCGTCAGCGCCTCCTCCTGGGGGCCGCGGCCGGGCGGGCGGAGCGGGGGCCGCGGCCGGGCGGGGCCGTCGGAGGGTGGGGGGGGGAGAGCGGGAGCGCCTGGCCGGGGCGGGCGGGCGGCGGAGGCCGGACGGGCGGGGCAGGCAGCCGGACGGGCGGGCGACGGGGGCCGGGCTCCGGGATCCGCTACGCCGCTCGCGGTTCCCCCACAAACTCCCCGAGAGCGGAGCCTCCGCCGCCCTCCTTCCTGCTTCCTCGTCCCCAGCCAATCAGCGGCGCGCCCCTCGGCCGGCTCCGCCAATCAGACGCCCCGCCCTGCGCTGGCCCCGCCAGCCAATCCGGCCCTCGGCTCCCCCTCCCGGTCTCCGACCAATCAGAGCCGTGGGTCGCTCGTCCCAACGCAGGGGGCAGCACGAGGCGGCCGGGGGAGGCGGTGCGGGGAGTGGTGGGGCCTGGGGGAGGGGTGCGGTGCCCAGGGTGCTGCCGGGGGCCGATTTTCTTTGCGGGCTCCTGGGCTTTTTCGGCTCGTCCCCCAGAGCCCGCGCCTGTCGTTCCCGGTGCCGTGACCCGGGCACCCCAGACCGCCCCCCCCAGCTGAAGCCCCCTCCCTCCCCACACCCCTCGCCCGGGCCCTGACCGTCACCCCGCTCCATCCCTCCTCCCCGGTGCACCCGCTGGGGGGGGGCGGGAGGGGGGAACTGCGGGGCCGAGGGCACCCCACCCTTCCCCAGAGGCTGCTGCCCCCCCCGGGCCAAGCCCCACCGAGAAAGAAAATGAGAAGCCAGGCCGAGGCCCCCCCCCCCGCGTGCGGGAAGGGCCCCGGACCCCGCCGAGGGCCCCGGCGGCTGCCAGCCCTCCGCCCCGGCCTCATCCCTCCGGCGTCCCCGCCTGCCACGTCTCCTTCCCTTCCCTGCAAGGTCGGACGGGGCTCGGTGACCCCGCATCTCCCTCCCCTCTTCCTGCCCCCCCCGCCCGGCGGACCCCCCCCGCGCGCCCCCGACCCCGGGGCGCCCGGTCCGCCCGGTTCTCACGCCGAGTGCGGAGCCCTCGTGCGTCCCCCAGCTGACAGCGGAGCCGGGTCTGTGGGTCCCCGACACCCACGCCCCCCCTCCGCGGGGTCCCGCGCTCCCGGGCCCGGCGCGTCCGCACCCCCCCCCCCCGCACCGCGCGTCCCCGGGCTGCGGGGCCGCCGCTCACCTGGCTCCCCCGGCACGCAGGGGGGACCGTGGGGGGGGGGGTCCGGGCCTCCCCGGCCCGGGCACGCCCGCGGGGGTCAGCGGGGCCGTGGGCACCGCCGGCGCGGGTCCCTGCGCCCCGGGGCGGGAGGGCCCCCCGCGCCCGAGGGCTGCCCCCGGGCCGGCGCGGGGCTCGGACCCCCCCCCCCGCACATACACACACACCCGACCCCGGTGGGGCACACAGTAGGTTCCCGAGAAATGCTGAGTCCACCTCGGAACAAAGCCTCATTCCCAATTCAGGCGGGGGAGGGGCGCGCAGGGAGGGGAGCCGCGGCGGCCGGGCAGAGTCGGGGCACCGCGCCCGCCGCCCGCCCGGGAGGGCCCCGGGCCCGGGACACCGGGCAGCCAGCGCCCCGGGACTGAGGAAGCCTGAGCCCGCAGGAAAAAGGAAAAAAAAAAACCCAGCCCAGCCTCGGGGTGTGGCCCAGGGACTCCTCCTGCACCCCACCCCAGGAGCCCGGCCTGCCCTGGACTTGGGGGGACCCCCCCAGCTTCTCCCAGACAGCCTCTTCGGCTGGGCGATACTCCCCGCTCCTCCCACGGGGGCCCCAGGCTGTCTTGCGAGACCCTTGACAGACCCTTGTCCCACCCAGGGCCAGGCTGCCTGTCCCACACAACTGCCTGCCTTGGGCACCAGCAAATCCCCAAACCTATGAAAAAGTAGGAAACCCCGGCGCGTCTTCCTTCCCTGAGCCTTCCAGACAAAGATTCTCAATAGTCTCCCCCCTACCCCTGCACACACCAAACCAACTCTGCTCCCCACCTTAACAGCTTCCCGTCCACCCCTTACTCCCCTGCAGGACATGGGAGCTCCCAGACACCCCGCCTTACCGGATGGGCAGGAGGTGACATTAGTGATGAGCGCTGGGGGTGAGCCGGGCCAAGGCTGAGGCAGGAGACAGGTCTCAGGTCAGCAGCCCGGCCTTTGACCTTGGCAGCTGCTTCATCCCTGGTAGTGGGCTGGGATGGAGGCTGGGACTCTCAGAAAGGTACCTGGTTCATTAGAGAGGAGACCCAAATGCCAGGAAGACCCCTCCTCCTTCTCAGACTAGGAAATGGCAGGGTGAGGTTGCTGGGGTGGATTTCTCCCTGGCACCAGGGGTCAAAGATCCAAGTGTGTGGTCCTGGGGTGGGAAGAAAAAGAGTTGTCTTCCTCAGGGCCTAGGTGGGAGGAAGAGGAGGCAGAGCCCCCTCCAGCCACCCAGCCTGCCCAGCCTGCTCTGCAGCCAGCCGAGGAACTCTGCCCTCACAGCCTCCGTGTGGGTGGCTGTCTCCTTTGCCCCAGGAGGCTGTGGCTCAGTGGGCTAAGCTCGCTCTCAGGGGACACAGGCTGGCTTTGAGGCGCTGGCAGTCTGCTGATCCACCTCTCCCTTCTCCTTGGTTGCTTTTTAAAGCTGGCCAATAATCCGGCAAAGTTGAGGCCCAGTGTGTATCCCCCCACACACACACACATACACCCAAAAGGACCTTTTGGCCTCCTGGCCTCCTTCACCCCCACTTCCAGGGACTCTTCACCTGAGCCTCCTTTCCAGTCCAGATCTCTTCCACACCCGGGAAAAGCTCCACCTCTTCCTGCTTCTCTCAACAACTACGAACCTTTTCTGGGCGAATGCTGCCCCCATCCCATTCCACCCAGGTGCCAATGCCTGGGGCCCGGCAGGCACCTCTCTGCCGTGTCCAATGCCACAGACGGCCCCTCATCCCCCCGCCCCCGCCCTCCAAAAGAGTCTGCCTCTTGCTCTGGGAAGAGGAATGTCTCCTTTGGGTCTCTCTGCTGTACCAGACACCTCCAGACCCACGAGGAAGGGAGGAAGGGTTAAACGCCTTGGAGCAGGAGAGCAGAGCCGGGAGAGAGAGGAATACATCCAAGGCCACAGAGAACACACTGCATACCCATCCCCCATCGAGCACAACCAGACTGACAGCAGGGACAGACTGGCTGCCGTCCTCCCGCCCTCCCCGCCCAGCCACCGGGCACCTCCCCCTGCCCAGAGGTCCAGCCACCTGGCACCAGGTAGGGCACACCGTAGTGAGCAGCGTGGTCCCCAGTGTGGTCCCAGAGACCCACCTGGGGGTCCCACCTTCTTCCAGGAGACCTCCCTTCCCTCCCCCTGTGGAGCAGCACCTGGATCCCAGCTCCCCAGAACCTTGAGGGGTCAGCTCCACTGGACAAGAGGAAGGACAGTAGTTTGAGCAGGGTTGGGGGCTGGGGGGAAGGAAGAGAGAGACAACACCCGGGCACCAATTAAATTCAGCTGTAGCACTCCGCCGCCCCCCTCCTTCATAGGAAGCCCCCCCCTGCAGGGGGGGAGGGAATAAAGCAAGCTGGACTTTTATAGTCCTGCTGCTGTGACCCACTCCCTCTTAAAGGGCTGGGGAAGGACGCCCCCTCTTAAAAGGGATCTCCAGACGCCATCTACCCTCAGGCACGTGCAAGTTCAGAAGTCTGTTGGGTCTTGTGCTGGCTGGAGCCTCCTCTCCTGGGGATGGGGAAGGCAGGGGGCTCCTTCCAAGGCCTGGGGGGGGGGACGGAGCGGGGCCGTGACCTCCTCAAAGGGCATCAGTGACCCTGGGGCCCATGGGGCCTTTGAGTGGCAGGAGCTCAGGCTTTGGGGGAGACAGTCCCCCAGTGTCCCCTGGCCTGTGTTGGGGGGGTTGGACCCCCTAGGTTCTAGGTTCCTAGGCCTCGCCCTGGACGTGCTTTCTCCACGCCTGACCCAAGTGTGGGTGTGGGGGGTCCCCCGCGACCCCCCCCCACGAGCACGGACCACCCACTCCAGCCGGGTTGGGGATGGGCGACCCCCTAGCCCGGCTCCTGTGTCCCCCTGGGGATGAGTCCAGGGGGACCTGGGGGGGTTGGGGGGGGAGGGCGCCCCGGCCTGGCCAGCGGGCACCCACGGGGGCCGCCCCCCACCTGCCCGCCCCCCTCAAGGCGCTGGGGACCCCGCGAAGCCCCCCCAACCCTGGCTGCTCCCCCCCTGCGCCCTCCCGCCCGGGCCGCGGCCGGCTCCGCCTCCCTGCTCCGGAGGGGGGCGCCCAGGGTTGTTTGTGGTTGTGGTTGGGGTGTGTGCGGGGAGAAGGTTCCAGATCACCTGGGGGAGGCGCGGTGGTCCGGAGCCCGCGCCCCGGCGGCGTGACCACGGGGCAGCTCGCGCTTCGCTTCCTGCTCTCCAGAAGCTTCCAGTCGGGGCCCGGGATGGGGTCACCGGGACACCGAGAGCAACTTGGCGACGGCACCGGGGTCCGCGCGCCCCGGCGGCCTCGGTGGGGGCGCGGACACCGCGCGCGGGCGCGCTTGCACCGGGCCCGGACTGGGGGCGCAGCGCTGCCCTCAGCCCCGCTGGGCTCTGCCTGCCCCCTGCGCGAGGGAAGGGCTGCGGGGGCACCTTGACCCCCCCGAAGGTGGCTGATGGAGTCTCCATGGAGAATCCACAGTCCGTTTCTGATCCCCCGACCCCTTCTCAAATATGCGTGGTGACTGTGGCCGGCTCACCATGAGGAAACTGAGGCTGAGGCCCCCACAGGCCTCTTCCTAGCCACAGGAGGGGACTTACACCCCCGCCCACCCGTGCCCTGGGTCAGGGCTGGACACCCACCCCGTATTACCACCACACCCCGCTGCCCAGCGCCTCTGTGGTGGCTGACATGCGCCCCCAGGCACAGATGAGTGCCCCACATTCTGCCTCCAGGACCCCGCTCTCAGTTGCTGCCCTTACTTACTTCCTGCCAGGGCCGGGCTGAGGCCAGGTCCACCTTGCTGGGCGCGCGAGCCCTGCTCCGTCCGACCTTCCTGGCCATCCGGGTGTCTGGAAGGCGCTGCGCCTCCCTGGAGGGCAGGGCGAGGGCTTCCACATCCTCTTTGTGGTTTCCTGTGGGTCTAGAACAGTCTTGGCCCCGAGAGAGGACAGTGCCCTTCCAGGCCCCTCAGAAGCTGGCTGCGAGTCCCAGGGCCCTGCGTGTCCCCTGCACACACCTTGGACACACACGCAGCCCCGAGGCTGAGTTTGGCACACAAGTTCTGTTGCGCTCTCATAGGACTACCCCCCAAAATTAATTAATTAATTGAAACATCAAGATCTAGAAGGGAATGCTGAATATTTGGGGATATAAAACAACAACAACAAATATGGATTTTTCTCTTCAAAACCCAGAAGATTCTCTCCCCTGGCCTTACTTTCCCCCATAGCAGCACTAGGCTGGTGCGCTTGGAACCAAGTGTCATCTTTATGAGGCTCACTACGGCACTTTGCCTCAGTTTACCTTTCCCACTTGGGACACAAGTGATTACTGAAGGACTTTGGTTCGGGGGGGGGGTCCTTGCCCCCTGCATTTGTCCACCAAGTCACGGGGAGTCCCCGAGGTCCAGGGGTCTAGAGTACCCCTTCCCCTTAGCAGGAGCCTGCTCATTCTCTTCCCACTTCTGCCGGCTTCCTCTTCACCGCGCCCAGAGCTGCCTCTCCTCCAAGACCTGTGGACCAGGCTGGAGATGCAAAGGGAAATTAAACATGGTCCAGACGGCTGAGGGGGCTCTGCCGGGTGACTCCTACAGAGAGCATGGCATAATACCTGGCAAATAATAGCTGCCTAATAATATTTGGTGAGCTGAATAGTCAATGATTAGTAAATAGCATCCATATGAATAAATTCATGGAGAGGAGAGGAGCGGAGGAGAAGCAGCGATCTAGGCGGAAGTTGTGCGACTTGAGCTTCCTCAGCCTCCACTCGGACAGGTCACTGAGGCAGTGGGTCACAAGGCTGGGGCGCATCCCCTAGGTCCCCGCAGGTCCAAACCGAGGACCCTGGGGGGAGGTGATGATAAGGGGTCCCATCCTGGAATCTCAGGGCCTTGACAGCCTCCAAAAGCTGGGGCTCTTACAAGAAGATGGCCATATACACGACCTATGTTTCGTTAATCCTCAACAACCTTGGGAAGTATTATTCTCCAATTTACAAATGAATTAGGAAATTGAAACCTAGAATCTCAGCATAGTCACTACTCAGAATCACACAGGCTTGGAGAGGGTCTAAAATTTGGTTTGTTGTTGTTGTTTGGTCAGTTATGGGGCCTGAACTCTGGGCCTGGGCACTGACATTCAGCCTCTTCGGCTTAAGACTAGCGCTCTACCACTTGAGCCACAGCACTATTTCCAGCTTTTTCTGCTTATCTATAGATAGTGCTGAGGAATGGAACCCAGGGCCTCATGCATGCAAGGCAAGCGCTCTACCACTGAGCCACCTTCCCAGCCCAAAACTTGTTTTTATTTTTCTTGTCATGGGGCTCGAACTCAGGGCCTGGGCCCTGTTCCTGAGCAGCCACAGCACCACTTCCAGTTCATTGTGGTTCATTAAAGGTAAGAGTCTCTCAGGGACTTTTTCTGCCTGGTCTGGCTTCAAACTATGATCCTCAGATCTCAGCCTTCTGAGTAGCTAGGATTACAGGCGTGAGCCACCGCCACTGGCTTGCTTTATGTGGCATTTAACATAAAGGTTAAGCAGAGGTCTAACCTTCTATAAGTTAAAATCTTTGTTCTTTCTATATTTCACACAGTGTAGTGGTTAAGATTGCAGACTTCTCCTAAGCCTGACTTCCTTAGCGGAAGTCCTAGCTCTTCAGCTTTTTAAAACATTTACATTACTTGAACAGTGCCAGACCCACCTCTAAGTGCCCTCAAAGCATTAGCAATTGGGAATCAGCTTTCTCACACTGGGGCCAGTGGTACCCACAGGCTGCTCTGTTCCCCAGGAACCAGTTCTGAAGTCCCAGCCTGGACTACATCATGGTCCCTGGGGGCCGCCTTCTGTCCCCACAGCTGCAGCCAGCCTAGGTCAGGCTCCTTGGCTCCCTTTGTGGAGAGCCAGAGGTGCAAGTTCCTCTCCCCAAGGCTTCCCCGGCCACCCTCCAACACCAGCGCTGTCCTCCTCACCCCAGGTATCTTCCTCTGCCCTTGATTCTAGGCGAGATTCCTTTTCCTAGGCCAGGTAGCTCCGCCTCCTCCAGCCACAGCCACGTGAGCAGTTGGAGAGTCACCCAAAGCCTTGCTGCTCCTTTCCCTCAACTGGAATGAGCCTGCATGGAGAACCAGGACAAGCCCTTCCCCAGGAGAGACTCAACAGTCTGGACCACAAGTACAGTACCAACCATGGGGCTGCCTTTGCGCCATCCAGATGCCAAGGGGAATCATCCGGACGGCCCTGCCTCTGAGCACCTGCTAGTGGAGCCTCTGAAACGCATTGCAAGCCAAGTGCAATGACTTTACACCTGTAATCTCAGTTTCTCCGGAGGACAAAATGAGGAGGATCACGGTTCAAAGCCAGCTTAGGGGAAAAGAGTTTGGGAGGGGAGACCCCTCCCCCCACATCTCAGCACAGTGGTGCCCATTATGATTGAAAGCGTGAAAGAGGCACCCGTGGCTCACGCCTGCCATCCCAGCTTCAGGAGCCTGAGATCTGAGAATCACAGTTCAAAGCCAGCATGGGCAGGGAAAGTCTGTGAGACTCCAATTAAACACCAAAAAGTTGGAAGGGAAGCTGTAGTTCAAGTGGTGGAGCACTAGCCTTGAGAAAAAAAAAACAAAAAAACTCAGAGACAGCACACAGGTCCTGAGTTCAAGCCCTAGGACTGGCACACACACACACACACACACACACACACACACACATACACACACACACACGTACACCACACACATACAACCCCACAAGGATGGAGGGCCAGGTGTGGTTCTAGGCAAAAGCAGCTCTAGCTCAAAATTCACCAGTACTTAAAAAGGGCTATAAATGCAGATCAGCAGTAGAGCACCTGCCTGCCTGGCAAGCCTGAGGTCCTGTGTTCAAACCCCAGGACTAGCCAGGCGCCAATGGCAAATGCCTATAATCCTATTGAGGAGGGTCACATCTAGAGGCTTATGCTTTTGTTATTGATGTTTTTGTGCTGGTCCTGGGGCTTATACTCAGGGCCTTATACTCTCACTTAGGCTTTTTGTTGTTGTTTTTTGCTCGAGGTTGGTGCTCTCCCAGTGGAACCACAGTTCCACTTCTGGCTTTCTGGCTTTTGGTCTCTCTGGACTTTCCTGCTCAGGCTAGTTCAAAATGTGACCCTCTGATCTCAGCAACCTGGGTAGCTAGGACTACAGGCATCAGCTACCCGGCCCCAGCAACTCTTGCTTTTCCGACGCTGGGAATCAGACCTGGGGCTTAGAGAGTGCCAGGCAATATTCTTGCACTGGAGCTTTATTTCCAGGCCCTGCTTGGTGGTGGGGCTTGAGATCAGAGCTTGGATGCTGTCCCTGAGCTCTTTTGCTCAAGGTTAGTGCTCTACCACATTGAGCCACAGCACCACTTCCTGTTTTCTGGTGGTTAATTGGCGATAAAGGTCTCATGGACTTTCCTGCCTGGGCTGGCTTTGAACCATGATCAATCCTCAGATCTCAGCCTCCTGAGTAGCTAAGATTATGGGTGTGAGCCACTGGTGCCCAGCTTCCAACTCCATCCCCTCCCCGCTCCTTTCTTTTTGCCAGTATCAGAGGTTTGCCTTAGTAATGATAGCCCTTTTGCCCATGGAGAATGGGAAATGGAGTCATAGCAGTTAATAAGGAGTGGAGCTGAGCAGAATTCAGAGCCCAGCCTGGGCATCCTGCACCCCCCACTTTGCTCCTTCCTGAGGCTGCTTCCCGGAAAGGATTCTCATCTGATGTTGTGCAAAGTCGGCTAGCAATTCTGAGAGCTGTGTTCAGCCTCACTATTATTAGACTGGGGGCAAAGTATTGCAAGTAACTTACCTTATTTGTTTATCACAGAATATTCTTTGCCACCAAACCTCCCACCAAGTACCTCCCTCCCCTCCCTCCCCTCCCCACCCCCACCTCTGCCCTCCCCTCCTCCTCTGCTGGCTTTGACACTCAAATAACAATGTGGCCTTTCAGGAACATCTGATACACTTCAGCCGATTTCCAAAGGGCAGGAGGACTTGGAGCTCTCTGTTTCAATTAGGGGGAAAGTCATCACCTCCTACCCAGTTTCCCAAGCCAAAAGAACCTTCCAGTCTTCCCTGTCCCAGTACCTTCCACTCCCCAGCCAGCCTGCCACCCCTCCCCCGCCAGCAGGCCCCAGGGCCTCCACACTTGGGTAGCAGCTGGAAGCTAGAGGGATGACACTGGGTAGGACTTTCCCAGGCCTGCTCTGCTTAAACTCTTCTGCGCTACTCTCTCCCCAACTCTCAGCTCCAAAGCTGATATATACACACACATACATATATATATATATATATATATATATATAAAATTTTTTTTGTCAGTCTTGGGGCATGAACTTAGGGCTTGGGCTGTCCCTGAGTTTCTTTGGCTCAAGGTTAATGCTCTACCATTTTGAGCCACAGCACCACTTCCGATTTTCTAGTGGTTAATTGGGGATAAGAGTCTCACAGAAGCCGGGCCGGGAGCCAGTGGCTCATGCCTGTAATCCTAGCCACTCAGGAGGCTGAGGTCTGAGCATCGCGGTTCAAAGCCAGCCTGGGCAGGAAAGTCCGGGAGACTCTTATCTCCAATAAACCACTAGAAAAGCAGAAGTGGTGCTGTGGCTCGAGTGGTAGAGCGCTAGCCTTGAGCTGAAGAGCTGAGGGACAGCGCCCAGGCCCAGAGTTCAAGTCCCACGACCAACAACAGCAACAAAAAAAAGAGTCTCATAGACTGCACTTTCCTGCTCAAGCTGGCTTTGAACCACGATCATCAGATCTCAGCCTCCTGAATGGCCATGACAGTGCCTGGCTTGTATATATATTTCTTGCTCTTGTACTGAGGTGATGTGGAAGACAGGCCCAAAAGAATCCCCAGTGGCACAAAAGTTAAGAGACCTGGGCTGGGATATAGGGGTGGGGGTGGAGGGAAACAACAAAGTAACAAAAAAACTTACCATTCCCAGTGCAGATGGCCCTGTTCTCTTCCCTGGTACTAAATAAACTGGGAGAATTCAATAAACTGGGAGAATTCAGTTCCAGGCAAGGCCTTGAGGTTTTCCTGGCCTGCCCCCTCTCTCCCCCTCTATTTGCCCTTGCTAGGTCCATGAAATCCAACTTTCTTCAGATAAGCAGGGTTGGCAGGAGGGTCCATGGGAGAGGAGGGGTCTTGCAAGTCTTTTTTTTTTTTTTTTTGTCGGTCATGGGGCTCGAACTCTGGGCCTGGGCGCTGTCCCTCAGCTCTTCAGCTCAAGGCGAGCGCTCTACCACTTGAGCTACAGCGCCACTTCCGGTTTTCTGGTGGTTTATTGGAGATAGGAGTCTCACGGTCTCTCCTGCCCGGGCTGGCTTTGAACCGCGATCCTCAGATCTCAGCCTCCTGAGTAGCTAGGATTACAGGCGTGAGCCACCAGCGCCCGGTGCAAGTCTTGATCAGGGAGAGCTGGCTCATGCCTTTAATTCCAGCTCCCAGGGGACAGATGCAGTTCCAGGCCAAGCCCACTAGACTACAGACCAAACTGGATTAATTGGGTGGGCACCTCCCTGAAGCCAGGTGCGGGTTCTAGAGATACAGTAGCCAGCCAGTGAGTGGGTGTTTGGGGTGGAGCTCGTGCTGAGTCTTGAAGAACATTAAAGCCAGCCCCCTGGCGGCGCAGGCCTGTAAACTCAGGAGGCAGAGAGCAGGGTGATCACAGTCAGCCCAGGCAGGAAAGGTGCCTTGAGATTCCATCTTCAAAATAACCAGCACCGGGACACCTGTCATCCTAGGTACTCAAGAGGCTGAGATCTGAGGATCGCGGTTCAAAGCCAGCCCGGGCAGGAACCTCCCTGAGACGCTTATCTCCAACAAACCACGTGAAAACCGGAAGTGGCGCTGTGGCTCAAAGTGGTAGAGCGCTCGCCTTGAGCTGAAGAGCTGAGGGACAGCGCTCAGGCCCAGAGTTCAAGACCTAGCACTGGCCAAAAAAAAAGAAAAAAACCCAGCAAAATGCAAGACTGGAGCAATGGCTCAAGTGGTAGAGCACCAGCTGTGAGCACACACACAAAAGCTGTGTGATAAAACAAGGCAGTCAAGCTGCAAATTTAAACACACATACACACACACATTAAAATTCATTGCAGGGCTAGGGATATCCTTATTTAAGAGCTTTTGTCTAGCCTGGCGCCGGTGGCTCACGCCTGTAATCCTAGCTACTCAGGAGGCTGAGATCTGAGGATCGCGGTTCAAAGCCAGCCCGGGCAGGAGAGACTGTGAGACTCCTATCTCCAATAAACCACCAGAAAACCAGAAGTGGCGCTATAGCTCAAGTGGTAGAGCGCTCCCCTTGAGCTGAAGAGCTGAGGGACAGCGCCCAGGCCCAGAGTTCAAGCCCCACGACCGACAAAAAAAAAAAAAAAAAAAAAAAAGAGCTTTTGTCTAGTAATGTGCAAGACCCTGGGTTCAATTCCTGGCCAAGAATAAAATCCATTACCATGATTGCAATGATCTGTTTTGATGTCCCTCCCTTCTGATTGGTAAACTCCATCGACTCTATCAACTGTCATTTGCCTTTAAATTCTTGCCCCTTCCTCTCCTGGCACGCGGTGTCCTCCAGGCAAATGCCAGCTGTTAACTGGAGGAGGACTGGGGCAGGTCACTCAGATGGGCTGAGGGTACAGAGCCTGAGAGCAGAGGCCAGCCAAGCGGGCCCCTGTGGGCCAGGAGGGGCCTCAGAGGATGGTGCGCTGAGCTTCACGTAGCAGCAGGGACCAGAGTCAGGTGGTGGTCCCATGGGGTAGGCTTCCTGCAGACCTCAAGGAGGAAGTGCGGCCTCCAGGGTCAGAGCTTCGGGAAGGGGAAGGAGGGAGCCTGTGAATGGCAGAGTAGGCGGGGCTGGGGCGGGGCCGAGCGGGGCGGGGTAGGGGCACCCACTGGGGCAGCTATGGATATCCAGGGCAGAGTGGAAGAGCCTGGCTTCTTCTGCTCTTCTTTAAAGCAAGGCCTAGGGTTGGGAAGGTGGCTCAGTGGTAGAGCGCTTGCCTTGTATGCATGAGGCCCTGGGTTCCATTCCTCAGCGCCACATAAGCAGAAAAAACTGGAAGTGGTGCTGTGGCTCAAGTGGTAGAACGCTCTCCTTGAGTGAAGAGCTGAGGGACAGTGCCCAGGCCCAGAGTTCAGGCCCCACGACTGTCCAGAAAAAAAGCCTAAAAAACTGCCCTCCAGAGACTATCTTGTTATTGCTCAGTGACAAACTACACTCTGTCTCTCCGTCCCCCCTCCCCCCCAGTCTCTCTCCATCCCCCCCCCCTCCCAGTACTGGGGCTTCTCATTCAGCCTCTTTCACACATGGTGCTCCATCACTTGAGCCACAGCCCCACTCCTGGCTTTTTGTGGTTTGTCTCATGGACTTTCTTGCCCAGGGCTGGCTTCAAACCACAATCCTCAGGCCTTCTGAGGAGCTGGGATTACAGGCGTGCCCCCTCTTTAAGTGACGTTTCTTTCAACTCTATCTGGACAGTGGGGGTGAGCGGTGTTGGAACCGGGGAGCAGAGGTGAATTCCCCAAACAGCCACGGCCACGTAAACCTCACACGTGCCTGCTTTCATTTGGCTTTTGTGTTTGCCTGCGGTGCTGGGATTTGAACTCCAGGGCCCCCTGAGCCACATCCTCAGAATGTATGTCCAGTGCATTCTTCGGGGCACAGACGCTGGAAAGAAATGAGGAGCTGGAAGCTGCCGGCTGATTCTAAAAGACACCAGATCGCCTCCATCCCTAGATTAGGCTCACTTCACACATTTCTCCTTCCCCATTTTAAATCTTAACTCACAGCTGGGTACTGGTGGCTCACACCTATAACCCTAGATATTCAGGGAGGCTGAGATCAGAGGATCTCAGTTCAAAGCCAGCCCAGGCAGGAAAACCTGTGAAACTCTTATCTCCAATTCACCAGCAAGTGGGAGCATAGCTCAAGTGGTAGAGCACCAGCCTTTGGTGCCCAGGCCCTGAGTCCGAGCCCCTGTGCCAGACACACACATCTTAATGCACCTTCTGCTCAATTAATTTTTTCTTTTTCTTTTCCAGTTTTGAGGATCAAGCCAAAACGCTCGGCCTGCTGAAGAAGCCCTCTTCCACTCAAGAGGCCTGCACTCAGGAATGTCACCAAACACTTTTAGGAGAGCCACCTGACTTTATCTCAACCCTGCTTAGCCTGCAGCGTGAGCCACAGCTCCTGGGAGACCCAGAGCCCTGGCCACTCCAGTCCTGTAAGTAAAGAAGCGCTGGGGCGGGGCGGGGCCGGGCGGGCGGGGCCGGGCTCCAGACTGTCCTGAAGATACCGCCCCGTAGGAGCCCAGGCAGATGTTCAAGGTGACCGTCCCAGCCGCCCAGCCCTCGGCTTATCTCCACTGGCAGCCGTGTGTTCACGCTCCTCTGCTCCTGTGACAGCCTCTCCGCCGGCCCCCGCGGCAGGCATGCCCACCAGGCCCAGGTCACCACGCGTGCTGCAGTGAATCTGGACTCGTCAGCATCTCTGTCAGCACCGACGCAGGTCCAGTCTCCTCTCGTTTTTCTCTCTCTTTTTTTTTTTGGGTCCACGCTCTGGGCCTGGGTGCTGTTCCCTGAGCTTTGTCACTCAAAACTGGTGTTCTCCTCCTCAAGTCTTGTCTCCACTTCCAGCTTTTGCTGGGTAAGAGGCTCTCAGATTTGGCTGCCCGGGCTGGCTTTGCCACCACACTCTGGGAAACCATTTTGAAGTTGATCAGGTGCACAGCCCACACCAGCCTACAACAGTTCTATCTGGGGGCTGTGCTTAGGAGAACCTTGTCCACATGCACCAGAAGGGACCTTCAAGAACATTCCATAGCAGCCCTGAACTCGAAGCCATGCCAATATCTACTGGCAGTAGAATACAATTATAGTATTTCCACACAACAGAGTACTGCACAAGAAAAGAGCTGAACAAAGATCAGCCCCTCTCAAAGACATGAGTAAAAATTGAAACTATATATACAGATGAGCAAACCACACAACACACACACACACACACACACACACCAAGAATATACACGAATCCTACTACAAAAATCTTAAAAACAGCCGGGCGCCGGTGGTGGCTCACACCTGTAATCCTAGTTACTCAGGAGGCTGAGATCTGAGGATCATGGTTCAAAGCCAGCCTGGGCAGGAAAGACCATGAGACTCTTATTTCTAATAAACCACTAGAAAACTGGAAGTGGCGCTGTGGCTCAAGTGGTAGAGTGATAGCCTTGAGCTGAAGAGCTGAGCGACAGTGCTCAGGCCCAGAGTTCAAGCCCCATGACTGGCAAAAAAAAAAAAAAAATTGTTGATGGGTACTAATGGCTCACACCTGTAATCCTATCTATTCAGGAGGCTGAGATCTGAAGATTGTGGTTCAAAGCCAGTCTGGGCAGGAAAGGTAATAAGAGTCTTTCTTTTTGTTGGTTGTGGGGCTTGAACTCTGGGCCTGGGCACTGTCCCTGCACTCTTCAGCTCAAGGCGAGCACGCTACTGCTTCATAAGATTTTTATTTCCAACTATCCACCAGAAAACTGGAAGTGGAGCTGTGGCTCCAAGTGATAGAACACTAGCATTCAGCAGAAAAAGCTCAGTGCCCAGGCCCTGAGTTCAAGCCCACAACTGTCAAAAACCAACAACAAAAAGGAGGGGCTGAGGGTGTGGTTGAGTGATAAAACATTTGCATATTATTTGCATGAAGCTCTGGGTTCCCTCTCTAATAAAGATGGGCACAGAGGCTTCAAGGTATCTGGGATACTTCCATTGGGTACACAGGAGTTGTATTACTATCATTTTGTTTCTGAAACTTGTTTCACTATGTTACTTTGGCTGGCCTTGAACTCCCAATCTTCCTGTCTTAGCTTCACAAGTGCTGGAATTACAGGCCGGCATCGCCACACTCAGCTTTCGTTATTTTTTCACACTGCGTATCTGCAGGTTCCGTACTCCTCCATACACGCTGTGCATTTCACCCCTCCCCTCCTTTTCCATCCAGCCTCCATTTCTATTCCCAAGTGTGTGGGGGAGGGGGCAGGAGGAGGTCTCTTGCAACTTCAGTTCCTGAGTGGCTCAGAGGACGATGGGGGGTGAGGGCCTCTCCTGGGCAGCGAGGCCCTGGCTACTCCAGGGTGGGAAGCGCTGAAGAGAGCAGGGCCAAGCGAAGCCGGCTGGACCTGCTGTTTGTGCCAACTCTGGGATTAGGCCTGGGCTCTGGACCACCTGTTCTTTCCCTCATTCAGCATGAACACATCCACCAAGCACTTTCTGCAAGCACTGGGTGCTGTGCAGGATTCAAGGAACTGGGAATGGTGGATGTGTGCGTGCACGTGCGCGTGTTCAGACAGGCTCTCCCCAGGTCACCAGGTAGACCAGGCTAGCCTCAAACTCCTCGAGATCCTGTATTTCTCATGACGCTGAGATGACAGGTATGCACCAGGCTCAGCAGGTGATGGTCTTTGACCTCAAAGGTCTGACAGTATACCCGGGCCCTGAACACAAATAACTGAGCTACCAGCAACATGCGAGCCTAGGATTAGATGGCCACCTGTCTACTCTTCCAGTAAACAGTAGCAAGGATCCAGCATGACTTAGTGTCAGAGACTGAAAGGCCACTTCCTAGCCCTTGAACTCACAGACTAACACAGGGCAAGCAGACACGCAGGAAACAAATACAACTGAATGGCAAGGCCCATCAATGCAAATGGGCCGAACAAGGGAGGAGGAAGGCACCAGGAGTCAGGTGGGGAGAGAAGAATGGGGAAATGCTGGGGGAAGCCTTGGGGAAAGAGCCCTGGAGCCCGGCTTTATGGGCAGAGAAGCTACAACACAGTGCAGGGCTCTTGGGGCTCCTGAGCAGAGGGTGTAGCCCAGCGTAAGACATAGACCACTTGGCAGGAACACATGCACTCAGCAGGGAGAAGGCGGAGACACAGAGCAGGGAAGGTCAAGGTGGATCAGAATTGTATTTGCCTGGCAAATCATCAGGGTGTGTGTGTGTGTGTGTGTGTGTGTGTGTGTGTGTGTGTGTGTGTGTGTGTGTGTGTGTGTGTGTGTGTGTGTGTGTGTGATACTAGAGTTTGAATTTAGGGCATCATACTAGCTAGGCAAGTGCTTTACAGCTGAGACACACCTCCTCCAGCTTTTTTTTTTTTTTTTTGCTGGTACTGGGGTTTGAACTCCGGGCCTGGGAGCTGTCCCTGAGCTCTTCAGCTCAAGGTGAACGCTTGACCACTTGAGCCACAGCACCACTTCTGGTTTTCTGGTGGTGAATTGGAGATATGAGTCTCACGGGCTGGCTTTGAACCATGATCCTCAGATCTCAGCCTCCAGAGTAGCTAGGGTTACAGGTGTGAGCCACTGGCACCCAGCTCCTGAGCTGCTTTTTGCTCAAGGGTAGTGCTCTACCATTTGAGCCACTGCTCCACTTTTGGATTTTCTTTTTTAGTAGTTTATTGGAGATAAGAGTGTCACAGACTTTCCTGCCCAGGCTGGCTTCCAACCTCAATCCTCAGATCTCAGCCTTCTGAGTATCTAGGATTACAGGCATGAGTCACTGGAGCCCAGCTCCAGCCCTTTTTGAGACAGACAGACAGACAGACAGACAGTGGGTTTCATTGAGTTGTCCAGGCTAGCTTCAAACTCCTGGGTTCAAGTGATCCACCTGTCTCAGCATCCTGAGTAGCAGGGCATACAGGTGTGTGCCACTGCCCAGATAAAACCTTAGATCTTAAAGGTGTTAAGATCCATTGAAGGATTTAGGAGGGGGCTTGATAGTTCTTGCTGGCTCAATATCTTAAAGGGGCTGAGGGGCCTGGACCGGAAGGGAAGGTAGCTGTGGAGCCCAGAAATGTTTATGAGCTGGGACTGGCCTCAGCATGTGAGTGGCACAGGTGGTGGGGGACCCACCGCGCTAAAGGGGTGGGCTGTCTGTGTTCTGGGTATTAAGCAGCTGAATGCGGGCAGAAAGCAGGGACTGGCCATGGGTGTGGGCAGAGCTGCTCTGAGGAAGTGGACACACATGTGAAATTGCCATAAATTACATGTAGGCACTCTAAAGAACTTTCCTCAGAACTACCTTCAATTAACTCAATCAATAAGCACATCACTGAGAGGCATGAACTACCAAAACACATTCCTTATAGACTCCAAAGTGGCTTTGTCCTGGGAGTGGGGAATTGGGGGAAAGGGGAAGGAGACAGGTTGTTTTTAGTTTTTACTTTGTTTACTTTTGGTGGTGGTGGGGCTTGAACTCTGGGCCTGGGCGCTGTCCCTCAGCTCATCAGCTCAAGGCCAGCGCTCTACCACTTGAGCCACAGCGCCACTTCTGGTTTTCTGGTGGTTAATTGGAGAGTCTCACGGACTTTGCTGCCCGGGCTGGCTTTGAACCATGATCCTCGGATCTCAGCTTCCTGAGTAGTTAGGATGCCAGGCGTGAACCCCGGGCCCCTGCTGGTTTTTTGTTTTTAACTCAGTCTTTTTCAGTTGTAAAGTGCCTAAAACCATGAACAGAGAGAATCTGCAACACTGGCCTGGGCTGTTTGTTCGTTCCTAGTTGTCGTTAGGGATGCCCTTTCTCGCTTGAATCGATGGTGATGGAGGACAAGTCCCCCTTGGGTGAGATGAAGAGCCACGGATGTCTTTCCAGTCTGGAAGCCGCATCCTCGGGGCGGCGGGCACAGCGCCTGCGATCCCGCGTCCGGCCGCCAGGGGTCAGGCAAGCTCCACGCAGCCCCCGGGAGCCAGGGAGGGCGCCGCCCAGCACCTCCCGGGGTGGGGTGGGGCTGGACCGCCTGGGCACAGCCCTGCGGGCCCCATGGGCGGGCCAGGCGGCCGGAGGCCCACCTGGAACCTCAGAGCCCCAGGACCCTCCCCTTCCCCTTGGTGTCAGGCTGCAGGGGGGGCTTGGGTTTCCCTGGTTGTACCTCGGGGCCACAGCAGCATTCCGCTTGTCCTTCTGACTGTCCTGGTTGCTTTGTGCCGCTCTAAGTCATCTGGCAGGGATCTGGAGGTCCAGCGGCCCCGCAGCGGCCCAGGGCTAGCTTGAGTCTTCTCTTAGAAGCTGCCACCTGCCGTCACGGAGCTCTGGCGTCCAGATGCCACCCACAGGTGATGCACTGCATTCAGCGGCTGCGCGATCACCTGCAGACCCGTCTTCTCCGCAAACCGTCTCGGCCAGGGGTGCTTTCAGCTGGCTCCTCGCCCCGTGCTGTCACGGGGGTGGACGTGAAGGGCAGCCGGGAGTCCTGGACCTTCCCCTCTGGCTGGACCGGTCCGGGGTACACAAGGAGCTAACCCTGTCTCACGCCGCTGGCTGGGAGCAGCACTTGGCCACCGGCCAGGACGGGAGGCTCAGAACTGGCACTGCTGCTGATGGGTCGAGCGCCAAGAAAACCAGTTCACCCCTGGGGAACTTGACAGAGGGTGGAAAAACCCAGAGCCGATTCTCCCTACCTGTGCCAACCTGGGACGCTGTGCGGCGGGCCCCTATTTCTTTTAGTGGCTAGCGTATCTGGATCCTCACCTCTGATCTTGAAAAAAGGCAAATAAGCTTCTGTTTTGTTTTTTTGTGTGGTACCATGTTTTTTTTTTTTTTTTTTTTTTTTTTTTTTTTTTTTTTTTGTCGGTCGTGGGGCTTGAACTCTGGGCCTGGACGCTGTCCCTCAGCTCTTCAGCTCAAGGCGAGCGCTCTACCACTTGAGCTACAGCGCCACTTCCGGTTTTCTGGTGGTTTATTGGAGATAGGAGTCTCACAGTCTCTCCTGCCTGGGCTGGCTTTGAACTGCAATCCTCAGATCTCAGCCTCCTGAGTAGCTAGGATTACAGGCGTGAGCCACCGGCGCCCAGCTGGTACCATGGTTTTAAACTCAAGGCCTTTGTGCTTGCTAGGCAGGTCCTCAAAGTTGAGCCATGCCTCTGGTCCAATCGTTTTGACTTTCATGGGGCCTGAACTCTGGGCCTGGGCGCTGTCCCTCAGCTCTTCAGCTCAAGGTGAGTGCTCTACCGCTTGAGCCACAGTGCCACTTCTGGCTTTTTCGGCGTATGTAGTGCTGAGGAATCAAACCCAGGGCAAGCACTCTGCCACTGAGCTACCTTCCCAGTCCAGCTTTTGACTTAAGACAAAAAACCTCAGGGATGTGTTTAGGGGTGCTGGTGCCGCTTGTAGGGATGTATTTAGGGGTACTGGTGCCCGCTTGTAATTCCAGGGATGAAGGAGGCAGAGGCAGATCCCGTCTCAAAACCAAAGCAACCCCCCCCCCACACACACCCCGGGATTAAAGCTACCAGACTGGGCCCCACCCCACTCCCTTTCCTTTAAAAATCGCAGGGCGTGGCCAAGAGGCTGGGCATTGCCGCGTAGGCCCTCGGCTTTGGCTCCATCCCCAGCACCACCCAAGTAAACGCAACCACTGGGAGATGGCTGACCTCCCCTGTGGAGGGGGCCAGCTCTCCCGCTGTGCTGTCCCCACCCCGCCCCCACCCCCGGGGATGATGGGAGGGCCCTCGGCCAGGCCCCCCCGCCAAGGACAGGTGCTGGAGCACATGGGAGGGAGGCAGTGAGGAGATCGCTTCCTCGCGGCAGCGCTTCGGGAGCAGATGGGTTTGCTTTACAACATGTTTAATACAAAATGGCAGCAGCCACTGTGCAGCGGTAACAACATCAGCCATAGGGCGTCCGAAGAAATGTACACAGCCGCCAGGGCTGGCCGGGGGCCAGGCAGCCAGGCAGCCGGGGCCAGCCAGGGCCTGCGCGCGGTTGGTGGCAGAAGGCCACACAATCAGGAAAGGCTGGTGCCCGTGCTGGTGGCAGTGGTGCAGGGGGGACTTGGGGCTGCCTCCCAGGAGGGCCCTGGGCCCCGCTGCTGACCACCGCACGGTCAGCTCCCGGCGCCACGCCCAAGAAGCAACGGGGAGATTTTTGGCTGCTTTCCCCAGAAGAGGCGGCGCGGGGCTGCTGAACGGCAGCAGAAGCTCCCTTTACGAGTTACTCAAAACAGAAGCAGCACCTGCACCCCCAGGGCCACCCCCCGCCCCAGGGGGCACCAGGTCCCCCACGCTGAAGAGCCAGGGCACAGAGTTCACCAAGCTGTCCCCCCCACCCCAGGAGAGCGATGCACTTCCACAACAGTCCATTTGCAGCTTTCCTGGCCCGGGGTGAGGCCCGTAGCCAGGCCGCGGGGCAGCCTCGTGGATCTAGTGGAAGTCGGCATTGAAGGCTCTGCCAATCACCAGCCGCCGCACCTCACTGGTGCCAGCGCCGATCTCATACAGCTTGGCATCGCGAAGAAAGCGGCCCATGGGAAAGTCGTTGATGTAGCCATTGCCACCTGTAAGCAGGATTTGGGCAGAGAAGAAAAAGCAGAAGTGATGGGCCCGGGCGAGGAAGGAGACAAGATGGCCAAGCAGTCACTACTCACTGTCTTTAGGAACTGGTTCCAGGACTTCAGGAACAGTCAAGGCCCTTATGTGAGATGATACAGGATTTGCACACATCCTCCTGTCCTACCTTTGTGCGTGCATGCGTGCGTGCGTGCGTGCGTGCGTGCGTGCGTGCGTGCGTGCGTGCGTGTGTGTGTGTGTGTGTGTGTGCATGTGTGTGTAACTCAGGACCCTGTACTTGCTAGCCTGGCACTCTACCATTTGAGCCATGTCTCCAACCTGGTACTTAGCTAGGATTAACAAGTGTGAGTCACCAATGCCCAGCTACACATTTTTATTTATTTTTTTCTCTAAGCAAAATGAATCCCAAGATAGGGACACAAGAGGTTTTTACCTTTGCCACTGTTGTTTTTAATGTACTGTGTGATTTGTTGTTGTTGTTTCTTTTGCATGTTCTTCCCCCATGGTATAACCCCTGTTGTCACTGTATTTGATTCCTGTGCCCTGCATCTTGTATATATGTTTTTCTAATTTGGGGAGGGAAAGGGAAATAAAATGTCGAAACAAGAATACAGGCTGACCCATTGTAACAATGAGATGTACAAGACACCATGTTGAAAACGAACTGTACAACTTGCCGGGGGCTTCTGGCTCACACCTACAATCCTAGCTACCCAGGGGGCTGGGATCTAGGGATTGCACTTTAAAGCCAGCCCAGGCAGGAGAGTTCATGAAACTTTTTTTTTTTTTTTTTGGGTCCGGTCGTGGGGCCTGAACTCTGGGCCTGGGCGCTGTCCCTCAGCTCTTCAGCTCAAGGCTAGCGCTCTATCACTTGAACCACAGCACCACTTCTGGCTTTTTTTTTGCTTATGTGGTGCTGAGGAATCGAACCCAGGGTCTCAGGCATGCAAGGCAAGCGCTCTACCACTGAGCCACCTTCCCAGCCATCATGAAACTCTTATCTCCAATAAAACACCAGAAAAACTGGAAATGGCACTGTAGCTCAAGTGGTAGAGTGCTTGCCTTGAGCTGAAGAGCTGAGGGACAGCACCCAGGCCTAGAGTTCAAGCCCCACGACCAACAAACAACAATAACAACAACAAACTTTACAACTTGGTGGGGGGGAGGGAGGAGTTGGAGGTGGGGAGGGTAGGGATGGTAGGAGAAAAACAAAGGAGGGGGTAACAATGTTGCCACTTCCGGTTTTCCGGTGGTTAATTGGAGATAAGGGTCTCACAGTTTCCTGCCCGGGCTGGCTTTGAACCACGATCCTCAGATCTCAGCCTCCTGAGTAGCTAGGATTACAGGCGTGAGCCACCGTTGCCCAGCTGTACAGTATCTTTACTATAAAATATTAAAAAACATTTTTTTTTCTGTCGGTCATGGGGCTTGAATTCAGGGCCTAGGCACTGTCCCTGAGCTCTTCCTTGCTTAAGACTATTGCTCTACCACTTCTAGCCACCGCCCCCACTTCTGGTTTTCTGGTGGTTAACTGGCAGTAAGAGTGTCAAGGATTTTCCTGTCTGGGGCTGGCTTTGAACCGCAATCCTCAGATCTCAGCCTTTCGAGTAGCTGGGATTACAGGTGTGAGCCACCAGCGCCTGACTTATATTACTAGGGTTGGAATTCAGGGCTTCACCCGTGCCAGGCAGGCACTCTACCACTTGAGCCACACTGCCAGCAGGGCCAGGCTCCTTGCTGATTATTTTCCTTCTTCTCCTTCTTCTTGGTGGTACTGAGAATTGAACTCGGAGCTGTGCGTTTGTCGGTAGGCGCTCTTGTCATTTAGGCCACACTTCCTGCCCTTCGGCTCTGGTTATTTTAGAGACAGTGTCTCAGTTTGGCTTCTGACGGCCTGGACCAATATCCTTCTACTTACACTTCCTGCCGCGGCTAGGATGGTGGGTGTGCGCAACCATAAAGTTCTTTTGCAATTTTTTTGTTTGAGTTGGCTTGGAAGTTCAACCCTTCCAGTCTCAGCCTCCTTGATAGCTAGGATTACAGGCATGATTCACTGGCACCAAGCCTGGGTTTGGTCACTCACTGATACCTTCCCTCATCGATTGGCCCTGTACCAAGTAAGCTTGTCTTCAACTCTAGTTTTGGTCTTTTTTTTAGAGTCTCATTACACAGCTCAGGCCGTGAACCTGCCGCACCTAAACATTTCTGGTTGTTTTTGACCTGAGTTTTCTGAATAGATACACAAGGAACCCCCAGATGACAGAGAGTAAATTGTGTACTAATTAAAAGGAAGCAACTGTAGCTAGGAGGCGAGGCTCGATGTGGTTGGGGTAGGGTGGGCAGGGGCTGGGGGCTGGGAGACCATCGGAGTGCTAGGACATCACATAAACAAAGTGCAGAGCACGGGCCAGGCGATGGGAAGAGACTGGTATGGCAGAACTAGGATCCAAACCCAAACCCATGTGGTTTGAGTCTAGGCCCTGGCTGATATCGAATCTCCACAGTGTGTGGTTCACTCACCCAGACACTGAATGCCATCCAGGGCAACCTGTGTGGCGCACTCGGCTGCGTAAAGAATCACGGCGGCGCAGTCCTGCGGGCGGAGGCATGGCTCAGTGGGGCTGCGCTGGGCCGGGCCCGGGCAGCCAGGGCAGCAGCTGGCCACAGCCCCTCCCGCCGGGGCAGCCGGGCCTCACCTTGGGAGTGCAGTGGCCCTCGTCACAGGCCTTGGCCACATTGTAGACGTACTGCCGACTGGCCATGAGGCGAGTGTACATGTCAGCCATCTTTCCCTGCATCAGCTGGGCAAGGGAGGTCTCGGGTCAGCAGGGAGGTGCAGGGTCTTTCGGGGACCCGATGCAGGCCAAAGCAGCCCACTCACCTGGAAGTGGCCGATCTTCTGGCCGAAGGCTTCCCGCACGTGCAGGTAGGGAATGGTGTGGTCCAGGACGGCCTGCATGAGCCTGCGGGGAGCGGGGAGGAGGGAGACAGGCCGAGCTTGGTACCGTCACGCCCCTGACTGGCGGCGTGGCACAGCGCCAGGCGCAAGGCCTGCAGGGGAGGCGCGGTGAGCTAGGGCACAGCGCCCAGCGAGGACGCTGCACTCCCACGCCTCTGCCTGGCACCGGCACCCTCTCCCCGAACCCAGAGGGGGGAATGGCAGGAGAGCAGACAGGCAGGAGGAGGGGGCAGGAGGGGGCAGGAGGGGGCAGGTGGGGGCAGGAGGGGGCAGGTGGGGACAGGAGGGGCCAGGAGGGGGCAGGTAGGGACAGGAGGGGACAGGACGGGGCAGGTGGGGACAGGACGGGGCAGGTGGGGACAGGACGGGGCACGTGGGGACAGGACGGGGCACGTGGGGGCAGGTGGGGGCAGGAGGGGGCAGGTGGGGGCAGGAGGGGGCAGGAGGGGACAGGAGGGGACAGGAGGGGACAGGAGGGGGCAGGAGGGGACAGGAGGGAGCAGGAGGTGCCTGGCCTGGCAATTTACACTGCACTGCGTGGCTGTGCTGTCCCTCGAGCCTGTCTGCCACCCGATGTCACTTCCCTTCAGTGGTAATAGTGAGGCACCATGGGCGCAGGGCTGTCTCCAGGACTGGGAGGGCGACCTTTGACAGGAAGTGCTCAGGGCCCCCAAGCCTCCCACTGACCTGCCGTCTCCCTTCCGCTCGCCCAGGCTTGCCCAGGCTTTGGGGCTCAAGCCCCACACTTACCCTAGGGGCCCGCCAGACAGCACCAGGCGCTCCAGGTCCAACCCGCTCATCAGCACGTACACCCCTTTACTCTCCTGGCCCAGGATGCTGGCAGCTGCGCGGAGACACCGTTAGGGAAAGAGGGGCGCCGTGTGTTCAACTTGCAGAAAAAGTTACCCCGGGTGCTACAATGTGGGAGTTAGCCTTGAACTAGGATTCCAACCAGAAGTTGAGTTTCTAGGGCGCCCTGGGTTCCCCCACAACACTAGACTCAACCCCCCCGATGTTAAATACTCTCCATTCACCCTAGAGGGGGAAAGAAGGAATCACCCCAAGCTGGTTCTTTCTACACCTGCAACCTGCACAGAAACCAGAGGATTCCATTCCCCTGAGCTGTCCGCCGCAGCCCAGCGTCTCCTCCCAGCAGGATGGGCCAGGAAAGCTGCTGTTCAGTTAGTGACAGAGCCTGCTGCGCACCTGCCCCAGTAAGCTAGGACACTGGGTGGCCATAGGAATGGACAGGTTAATAGCACAGAAAGGCAGGGCACTACAGACTTGAAGCTTTTCCTTCCTGTAAAAGTTCTGGCTGGGCACCACCGGTGATTCATGCCTGTCATCCCAGTTAATTAGGAGGCCGAAATCGGAGGATTGTGGTTCAAAGCCAGCCCAGGCAAGAAAGTCTGTGAGACTTGCCTTGAGCAAAAAAGCTAAGGGACAGGTCCCAGGCCCAGAGTTCAAGCTCTAGAACTGGTACCAAAAAACAAAATCAAAAACAAAAACAAAAACAAAAAATAGGATCTGCACAGACTCTCCCTTCCAGATGCTTTGTCTAACCACAGCGTGGTTTACTAGGATGGTGGATGGAAGTGGTAAGGCAGGGCTGACACACAGCAATCCTGACTGGTTCTGTCTTCACTGGCCTGGGGTCTCACTGGTCTATGGTGGTGTGTGACTCTCCTACAATGCTACATTGTGTCACATTTTTACCCATGGGTCCTGAAACCAACTTGCTTCTCCTTCTGGCTTCCATCAATTTGTGTTTTCTTCTTACGCTTCATTGAGGAGCGTAGCACATGATGTTGTGGTTTGGACAGGGAAATATACCCTAGAGGTATGTGTGTTGAAAGCTTGGTTTCCACCGCAGTACTGTCAGAAGTGGGGATTTGGCAGGTGATTGCTTGCTCAAGGAACGTGACCCCATCAATGAATCAATCATAATCAGATTGCATTATTGTGCAAGATGCCTGACCTCTTCGGGGGCGGGGGGTGGGATCAAGGCCAAGGCAAAGAAAAGCCAGCCCCTGGCGGAGTATTCCTGGGAACAATACCTTGTTTCCTGGCCACCATGAGGAGGTGTCGTTTCACCATACCCGTCAGCCAGGAAATGTGAAGGGCTAGGGACTTACCTTTCACCTGCAACTACCAGGACAGGCACCCCCAGGCAGTCTGTTGCCCACAGATAAAGCCTCTCTCTTCCCCTCAGCTTTAGGCACACAGCTGCAGGGACTGTGGTCAGGGGGACAGTTGTCCTGCCCTAGGCCATGGACCAGCGAACCCCAGGAAATGGGGCTGTCCCAGGTTGGGGAGGGGCCAGGGGTCAGGGCAGGGGCTCCTCAGTTCTTACCAACACTTACCAGGAACTTTACAGTCTTCAAAGATAAGCTCACAGGTGTTAGAGCCTCTCATTCCCAGCTTGTCCAGCTTCTTGGAGGTGCTGAAGCCAGGCATGCCCTTCACAGGAAGCCAAAGGCCCTTGTTAGAAGTGGCCCCTCAAAAGGCCTAGTAAAGGTATGGCCCACCCGAGTACCAGCTGGTCCCTGCACCTTTGCAACACACCCAACATCCCACTCCCAGACCCTCTCTCTGGATAGAAAACGGCTCCAGCTTTCACACCTCACCTCGGTCCTGGTTTCCTCTGCGGCCAGCTTTGTGTCTCTCGGTTCTCACCAGAAGAGTTCCTTCTCAACGAAACCCCACGTCCTCAGCCCTCCTCACTTCTCCCTCCCCAAGGAACATTGTTCCCAAGATACTCTCAGTTCTTCTGTTCCACTTAGCCATCTGTGCCCAGTGAACTCACACCCAGAATCAGATCATGCACCTGCAGGCGCTGACCTGGTTGATTCGGGTGCATGTGCTGATGAAGGGTGTTACCCAACCTGGAGAACTCAAATGCTTTTTGTTTCAATACCCATCAGCCATTTCCCCTTTCCTCTATAGACAGAAGGTGCTGTAAACCTCTGTGATACTAAAAGCCTACCATCTCTCCAAGTGCTGAGTCCCCCAGCCCTAGAGTGCACCCCACCTTACCCCTTGGTCATCTGGTAGATGGACGGTCCATCCACCATCACCTGCAACTCAGGTATGTTTTGCTCACTAGGATCTATGCATCTCCATCTCTCTGACTTCCTTTCTCTTTGTGAAAGGCTCTCAGTTTTATTAAAACTTTCCAGTGTTAATTCTTTTTCTTTTTGTCGGTTGTGGGGCTTGAACTCTGGGCCTGGGCGCTGTCCCTCAGCTCTTCAGCTCAAGGCAAGCGCTCTACCACTTGAGCCACAGTGCCACTTCTGGTTTTCTGAGTGGTTTCTTGGAAAAGAGTCTCACAGAGTTTTCTGCCCGGGCTGGCTTTGAACTGTGATCCTCAGATCTCAGCCTCCTGAGTAACTAGGATGACAAGTGTGAGCCACCGGCGCCTGGCAGTAGTGAAGTTTAAGCGCAGGACCTGAGACCTGTTGGGTGGCAGACACCTATCATGCGAGCCATGCCTCCAGTGAGCCCTACACTTCTTTATACAGCCTGGCTCTGTAGACAGCTTGACCATCTTCAGATTTAACTCACTCTCTCTGGACTCAATGTTTGTTTCTTTACCCAGTGCTGGAGACTCGAACCCAGGGCCTTGCCTGGCCTACCCCCTCTTCAGCCGTCAGTGGTTTTGGTTCTACATCCTCACTCTCACCTCTACTCCCAGAAACAGAGAACACAACGCTAATCTTACTTGTGATCAGCTTGTGTCTGAAGACAGAAAGAAACCTCTCGGAGCGCAGCTCCAGGCCCCTTACCTTCTCCACGATAAAGGCTGTTATGCCCCGGGAAGCTGGCACAGCAGCGGGATCCGTCTTGGCGTAGACAATGAGGACATCAGCATCAGGGCCATTAGTGATCCAGAACTTGTTTCCATTCAGGATATAATGATCTCCTAAAGGCAGGATATGAACTACTTGCTCAAGCTGGCTCAGCCAGCTCACAGAACTTCAGAATCTGCTCAGCTGAGAAAATACTGGAGACCGTGGGGAAGGCACCCTCTCAACTGCCACTTCCTTGTTCTGATCAGCTTCCTCCCACTGCCCGCCTTAGGCCTCCTAGCTGAGTGGCTTCACCTTTCTTTTCCGCCTTCAACTTCATGGAGACAACGTCAGAGCCGGCATTGGGCTCACTCATGGCCAGGGCTCCGATGTATTCTCCACTGATCAGCTGGAAAGAAAACCCAACAGGCCATGTCACCACCCTGGAAGTCACTATCTTGGGAGCACCTGACGGCAGTTTGCCGATACTGCCTCTTCCAGGACCAGTCACGTCACCGACCTTCAAACTGCTGTCTCAGACCAAGGTATCGGTAAAGTCCAGGCAGAGAAGCCCAATATCTATCTTCCTTCCATTTCTTCTTTTTTGTTGGTACTGTGGATTGAACTCAGGGCCTTGTAAGCATATCTCTAGGCCCTCTGTGCACTGGCTCTTTTCCAGTAGGGTCTTGCTCTGTGCTTGGGCCAGCCTGGATTGAAATTCTCCCACTTGAGTTTCTCAGTGTCACTGGAGTCAACAGTCATGTGCCTCTGTGTTTCCCCCATAGTTGGAGGAATTGGTGCATACCACCACACCCAGTCACTGCTTAGTTCCTTGAACTTTTTGCCTGGCATGGCCTTGAACCATGATTCCCTGGAATCTCTGCCTCTCAAATAGCTAGGATTGCAAGCTTAGTAACCACAATCTCTTTTTTTTTTCTTTCTTTCTTTCCCTCTCTCTCTCTCTCTTCTTTCGTCAGCCATGGGGCTTGAACTCTGGGCCTGGGCACTGTCCCTGAGCCATAGTGCCACTTCTGGCCTTTTCTGTTTATGTGGTGCTGAGGAATCAAACCCAGGTTCTCATGCATGCAAGGCAAGCACTCTACCACTAAGCCCTCTTTCTTTTCTTTCTTTCATTCTCTCTTCAGTGCTTAGGATGGAACCCAGGGCTTCACATGCCAGTCAAGCACTCTGTCACTAAGCTATGTCCATCTTTATTTCTCTTGGCACAAGGGTTTGAACTCAGTGGGCCCTTACCACTTTAGCCTTGACTCCAACACCTTTTTTTTTTTTTGCCAGTCCGGGGGCTTCAACTCAAGGTTTGGGCACTGTCCCTTAGCTTTTTTTTGCTCAAGGCTAGCACTGTACCACTTGAGCACCACTTGCAGCTTTTTCTGTGTATGTGGTGCATACACAGAACCCAGGGCTTCAGGTATGCAAGGCAAATACTCTACCACTAAGCCACATCCCCAGCCTTGTTCTTTTCCTTAAAGTCTTCTTCAAATATTTTCTGGTTATGATTCAATTATTTGGGAACTTTGGCCCTATTTTCAATATTTTTTTTCTTTTCTGTCACTCATGGGCTTAACCTGAGGGCCTGGGCACTGTCCCTGAGCTCTTTTGCTCAAGTCTAGCTCTCTACCACTTTCAGTTTGGGAGTGATTAATTGGAGATATGAGTCTCACAGGGAATTTTCTGCCCTGGCTGGCTTCGAACCATGGTTCTCAGCTCTCAGTCTCCTGAGTAACTAGGATACGGGTGTGGTGTCCAGATAACCTGAATCCTTCCTAATGGGACTTGGTCAAGCCACAGAACACAAGTCAGAATGCCTTCCTCCAGTGGAAGAGGGACTTGGAGCTGATGGTTGTGCTGACACAAGGGTGGATTATTTTCTTTTTTTCTTTTGTGCTGGTACTAGGGCTTTATCCTGGGGCCTGCGCTCTGTCCCTGAGCTCTTTTGCTCAAGCCTAGCACCCTACCACTTGAGCCACAGCTCTATTTCAGGCTTTGTTGTTGTTGTTGGTTGTGGGGCTTGAACTCTGGGCCTGGGCGCTGTCCCTAAGTTCTTCAGCTCAAGGGAGGGCTCTACCACTTGAGCCACAGTGCCACTTCCGGTTTTCTGGTGGTTAATTGAAGATAAGACTCTCACTAGGCTGGCTTTGAACCACAATCCTCAAATCTCAGCCTCCTGAGTAGCTAGGATTACAGGCTTGAGCCACCGGCTATTTCTGGCTTTTTGTGGCTTATTGGAGATAATCTCTCAGAGCCTGTGAGCTGGTGGCTCACACTTGTAATCCTAGCTACTCAGGGGGCTAAGATCTGAGGATCCTGGGTTCAAAGCTAGCTCAGGCAGGAAAGTCCATAAGAGTCTTATCTCAAATAAACCACTCAAAAAACTGGAAGTGGTGCTGTGGCTCAAGTGGTAGAGTGCTAGCCTTGAGCTGAAGGCTGAGGGACAGAACCTAGGCCCAGAGTTCAAGTCCTACCAGGGAGGGTGAGGGTGGGGGTGGAGAGCTTCAGAATTTTCCTGCCTGAGCTGGCTTTGAACTGCAATCCTTAGATCTCAGCCTCCTGAGGCTAGGTTACAGGTTACAGGTGTGACTTGCTGGTGCCCAGCCAAGGGTGGAGTCTCTATTCCCATCCGCTCACCTTGGGGAGGTATTTCTCCTTCTGGGCTTCATTCCCGTTGCGCACAATCTGGTTGATGCAGAGGTTGGAGTGGGCACCATAGCTGAGCCCCACGGCTCCAGAAGCCCGAGATATCTCCTCCATCACCAGCACATGTTCCAGGTAGCCCAAGCCAGAGCCGCCATACTGAACTGGGAGTAGAAAGGCAATCAGGTTAAATTACAATACACAAAGGAACCTTTTTTTTTTTTGGGTCCAGTCATGGAGCTTGAACTCTGGGCCTGGGCGCTGTCCCTCAGCTCTTCAGCTCAAGGCTTGCACTCTACCACTTGAGCCACAGCGCCACTTCCGGCTTTTTATTTTCTGCTTATGTGGTACTGAGGAATCAAACCCAGGGCCTCATGCATGCAAGGCAAGCACTCTACCACTGAGCCACATTCCCAGCCCCGAGGAACCTTTTTTTTCTTTTCTTTTCTTTCCTTTTTTTTTTTTTTGCCAGTCCTGGGGGTTTGAACTCAGAGCCTGGGGCACTGTTCCTAACTTCTTTTGCTCAAGGTAAATATAATTGTAATTGTGAATCAGATATAATTTAAACTTAATGAACCATGCAGGCACAAGGGTTAATAAACCATGTGTTTTTTAGTTTGTTTGTTTGTTTTTTGGTCGGTCCTGGATCTTGAACTCTGGGCCTGGGTGCTGTCCCTCAGCTCTTCAGTTCAAGGCTAGTGCTCTACCACTTGAGCCACAGTGCCACTTCAAGTTTTCTGGTGGTTTATTGGAGATAAGAGTCTCACGGACTTTCCTGCCAGGGCTGGCTTTGAACCGTGATCCTCAGATCTCAGCCTCCTGAGTAGCTAGGATTACAGGCATGAGCCACTGGTGCCCGGCAAACCATGTGTTTTGAATTTGTTCAAGTACTAATATTTCTGCATATAAACATTTAGCATATATGGGCTGGGAAGTTGGCTCAGTGGTAGACTGCTTGCCTTGCATGCATGAGGCCCTGGTTCGATTCCTAAGCACCACATAAGCAGAAAAAGCTGGAAGTGGTGCTGTAGCTCAAGTGGTAGAGCGCTTGCCTTGAGCTGAAGAGCTGAGGGGCAGTGCCCAGGCCCAGAGTTCAAGCCTTATGACCGACAAAACAAAAAACATAAAACATTTAGCATATATAACAGCTATATGAGAAGTGAAAAGTTGGGGCTGGGAAGTTGGCTCAGTGGTAGAGCGTTCACCTTGCATGCATGAAGTCCTGGGTTCGATTCCTCAGCACCACATAAGCAGAAAAAAAAAAGCCGGAAGTGGCGCTGTGGCTCAAGTGGTAGAGTGCTAGCCTTGAGCTGAAGAGCTGAGGGACAGCACCCAGGCCAAGAGTTCAGGCCCCACAACCGGACCCCCCAAAAAAAAAGAGAAGTGAAAAGTTTTTTCCCCAAAAATTAAAATATTAAAACTAAGTTAAAATACATAAAGTGGCTAGTATTCCATGCAGCATAAAATTGGACAAAAAAGTTTACATGTCCCAGTTCAATATGTGTGAAAATGGAAATCACATATTAACACTGATAGTGTCCAATATTTATACCAGTCTGCATATGATAGGAACATCTAAATTCTTTTTTTTTTTTTTTTGTCGGTCGTGGGGCTTGAACTCTGGGCCTGGACGCTGTCCCTCAGCTCTTCAGCTCAAGGCGAGCGCTCTACCACTTGAGCTACAGCGCCACTTCCGGTTTTCTGGTGGTTTATTGGAGATAGGAGTCTCACGGTCTTTCCTGCCCGGGCTGGCTTTGAACCTCGATCCTCAGATCTCAGCCTCCTGAGTAGCTAGGATTACAGGCGTGAGCCACCAGCGCCCAGCAAACATCTAAATTCTTAATTAAAAACCACAAATGAAGTGAAAGCATTACATGAGTACATACTGTTCATACCTATCTTTCAAAAGTATTCATGACGAAAAATTGTAACATTAGATAAAGGCAAACAAGCACCTCAATTCCCACGCTCCTAACAGTACTAATAGAAAGAGATACAAAGATGAATGGAGAAAGTACAACAAATGCAAAGGTTAGGGATGAGGGTACTGTAGCCAAAGCATCAAATACAGATATGAGGCCAAGAATATGTATACAAAGGCCTCAGGAAGGTGAGATCTCACAGGATCTCTTGGGAGCCAAAATGACTCCTGCTCCTGGGCAGGAAAGTCTCCTCTTGAGGGGAAATCAGAAGAGTGGGTGGTTGTACAGCAGAGGGCAGAAGAGATGGAGAGTTTCAGAACTCCCTATTAAAAATGAGCTTTCCTGGATAGCAGATCCAAAATCAAAGTGCCTGGGTTCTCAGGTCTACTCATCTGGGTAAAGCCTGGTAAGGCCGAGGGACATGTTCACTCATGCTGAATCTAAGAAATCAGGCTGATCTAAGTCTCTTAGGAAAGGAAGGAAAGCACAGAGGCACAGGTACTGAGGTATGAGAGGTAGCACATGCCTGTAATTCCAGTATGTGGGAGGCAGAGTTGGAGATTGCAAGTTTGAGGTCAGATGGGCTACACAGTTTAAAAAAAAAAAAAGGCCAGCCTGGGATACAGAGTAAGGTTTTTTTGTTGTTGTTGTTTTGGTTGTTGCTAAAAATAAAGAATCTCACAGAAATAAGAATCACACGGGCTTTCCTAGACTGGCTGGCCTTAAACTATGACCCTCAGCCTCCTGAGTAGTTAGGATGATAGACGAGCGCCACTGTTGCCCAACCCAAGAGCCTATTAATCATGTAATCTAGTCACATTACTTAAAGGCCTAGACAAACATTTCTCTTACCACTGCCCCCAACAAAGCTCCATAGCCAAGCTGTAGGCAGAGAATAGGCAGCCCCCCAATACACACGTTCCTGGGCCATTCCTGCTTAGAAGACACCAGCTGGGCAGAGTTCAGGAATTAAGGCAGTAAGATTCAGGGCAACTACTTGCTTCTAAATTCCCCAAACAGTCTGCCAGAGGCTAAGCGTACAGACTTTCTAGAGTACATACTAATTAATAAAGGTCTTAGGCTCAGTCCACACAACAAAAAAAAAAAGAAAAAGCTGGGCGCTAATGGCTCACACCTGTAATCCTAGCTACCTAGGAGGCTGAGATCTGAGGATCACGGTTTGAAGCCAGCCTGGGCAGGAGAGTCCCCGTGAGACTCTGATCTCCAATTAACCACCAAAAAAGCGGGAAGTGGTGTTGTGGCTCAAGAACACTTGTGCCTTGACCACAAAGAGGATCAGGGACAGTGCTCAGGCCTTGAGTTCAAGCCCTCTAGCTGACAGAAAAGGAAAAAGAAAAAAAAAAAAGCAATAAAAGCAGAAAAGAAAGCAAAGAAAAATAGGTAGCAAGCTGAGGCATCAAGGGATCGTGACTCAGTGAGCTCTACTGGCATGCTCCCTTGGTTGAACATACGGAAGAATGCCCTCCCCTCTCAGCCCAGTGAACGCCCTCTCAGGTCCAAGAATGCAGAAGTTCTGGGGGGTGTTTGGGGGGGTCTTTCCATCCCCTTCATGCCTCTCTTGGGAAGTAGGTTAGAGGGCACACGAAGCACGTCCTCTTTCAGGGAGAAGCCATGCTCACCTGGTACTGTGATGCCCAGCACGCCCAGGTTCCCCAGCTGCCGCCAGAACTCCTGTCGACAGAAAGGAAGGGAGGGAATTGGGAGAAGGCAGCCAGTCACAGGTGGCTGGACCAGGAAGGCAGGACCCTGCGAGCCGCTCCCGACAGCTGGGAGCCTCCACCGCGCTCCCAGCACCCCGCACCCCAGCCTGACGACTTACGCGCATGTTCTTGAAATCATTGGTCTGATCAATCTCCTGGGCCTTGGGAGCTAGGTGCTCCTGAAGGAACTTAGCCATCATCTGACGAAGCTGGAGGGAGAGGGGTGGACAGATACCACGGACACGTTCACATCACTGCTAGCAAGAGGAGTGTCACCGCTACACAGAGCCAGGTCCAGGGATCCAGACTGCAAGCCACCGCCCCACGTAACTCACCCAAATGTATCAGGTCAGCCAGGCGCCAGTGGCTCACACCAGTAATCCTAGCTACTCAGGAGGCTGAGATCTGAAGATCAAGGTTTAAAACCAGTCCAAGAAAGTCTGTGAGACTCTCTTCTGTGGTGGCTTAAGTGGTAAAGCATTATTATTAGCCTTGAACAAAAAGGCTCAGGGACAGTGATCAAGCTCTGAATACAGGTTCCAGGACCCCTTAGGATCAAACTCCAAGATGTAAGATTGAAACTTGGTATATTCAAAGAACTTCTCTCTGTTGACTAAGCACTCAAACACATCTGGGGTTTCCAGATCTATGTGCAAAGTATCTAGACCTGCTAGAGAAGAGCCACATTCCTCTCATGCTGCTGCTGCCCCCGCCCCCAGCCAAGAGCTCTTATGCTGCTCATTTGTAAACCTTTGCTTTGTCCCTGCCTCCCTTCTTTCCTTGCTTCCTTCCTTCCTTTATTTTGAAAATCATCTTTATTCTGATCACAAGGATAAGATTTACTTTGTTATGTAATCATTTAATTTATATTTTGTTTCTATCTGAAGTCTCAAAGCTCGCATGTTAAACCCTGCCTTTAGCCTCAAACTGCTATATAGGACCATTATAAAATACAACCTATAACCTAAAATAATCCTCTTTACAGTATTTGGATCTATACATTACAATGACATTTGAGCTGGGCACTGGTGGCTCATAATCCTAGCTGTAATCCTAATCCTGTAATCCTAGCTACTCAAGAGGCTGAGATCTGAGGATGAGAATCACAGGTCAAAGCCAGTCCGGGCAGGAAAGTCTGTGAGACTCTTATCTACAATTAGCCACCAGAAAACTAGAAGTGGTGCTGTGGCTCAAAGTGGTAGAGGACACTGGGGTGCTGGTGGCTCACGCCTGTAATCCTAGCTACTCAGAAGGCTGAGATCTGAGGACTGTGATTCAAAGTTAGCCCAGGCAGAAAAGTCTGTGAGAGTCTCATCTCCAACTAATCACCAGGAAATTGGAAGTAGCACTGTGGCTCCAAGTGGTAGAGCTGCTAGCCTTGAATAAAAGAGCTCAGGGATAGCACCAAGGCCCCAAGGTTAAGAATCCAAGCCCTGCCAGGTGCCGGTGGTTCACATCTGTAATACCAGCTACTCAGGAGGCTGAGATTTAAGGATCACAGTTCAAAGCCAGCCCAGGCAGGAAAGTCCACATGAGACTCTTATCTCCAATAAAACCACTAGAAAACTGGAAGTGGCGCTGTGGTTCAAGTGGTAGAGTGCTCACCTTAAGCTGAAGAGCGCAAGGACAACGCCCAAGCCCAGAGTTCAAGTCCCATGACCAACAAAAAAAAAAAATTCAAGCCCCCAAATCAACAAAAACAAAACACCACACACACACACACACACACACACACACACACACACCAAACCTTTGGCAAACATTTAGTTTCTTTACCAATGAATGGTACAAAGCAGCATTCAACTTAAACACTAAATGTCAAATGTTAGAAACTATGATAAAGTTAATTTCTTTAAGTTTGGCCCAAAGATGCATACCTAGTCATTATTCCATAGGACTTACAAGAAAGTAAATAATGGCCCACAAAACTAGACATTACAGTTTGGCTTCAGAGAGCACAGTTAATGGAATAACCAGGTGGGATCTTTAGAATTCAAACAGAATAGACCCTAGATGGGATTTTTCATATTCTTTCTCCAAATTATGTGAACCGTGTATAGCAAATATACTTCCCCTAGTGAACACCAGACATAAACAGATCATATGTCAGATTTTTTTGGGGGGGGGTCCGGTCGTGGGGCCTGAACTCTGGGCCTGGGTGCTGTCCCTAGGCTCTTCAGTTCAAGGCTAGCACTCTACCACTTGAGCCACAGCACCACTTCCAGCTTTTTCTGCTTATGTGGTGCTGAGGAATCGAACCCAGGGCCTCGTGCATGTAAGGCAAGTGCTCTACCACTGAGCCACCTTCCCAGCCCTATGTCATTTAATTTTATCCTAAGTATTTCTGCTAGGCAGTCTCTTGCTTAATATATACATAAGTGGTATTTGCTACTAGAGGTTTTTCTTGGTTTCTTCCAGAGAAAACAATGGTCTTAAAAGAAATCCAGGAGGGCTGCGAAGGTGGCTCATTGGTAGACTGCTTGCCTTACATGCATGAGGCCCTGGGTTCGATTCCTCAGTACCACATAAGCAGAAAAAGCCGGAAGTGGTGCTATGGCTCAAGTGGTAGAGCTCTACTCTTGAACTGAAGAGCTGAGGGACAGCGCCCAGGCCCAGAGTTCAGGCCCCAGGACTGACCAAAAAAAAAAAAAAAAAAAGGAGAGAGCAAAGGGATGACAAAGTCAAAAAAGAAATGTATTTAAGCCAGATGCTGGTGGCTAACGCCTGTCATACTAGCTACTCAGGAAACGGAGAGCTGAGGATCCTGGTTGGAAGCCAGCCCCAGGGGGAAACTCCATGAGACTCTTTTTTTTGGGGGGGAGGGGGTGGAGGGTAGGTTGTGGGGCCTGAACTCGGCCTCGGTGCTGTCCCTGCACTCTTCAGTTCAAGACAAGTGCTCTACCACTTGAGCCACAGAGCCACTTCCGGTTTTCTAGTGGTTTATTGGAGGTAAGAGTCTCATGTGACTTTCCTGCCTGGGCTGGCTTTGAACTGTGATCCTCAGATCTCAGCCTCCTGAGTAGCTAGGATCACAGGCGTGAGCCACTGGCGCCCAGCTCCATGAGACTCTTATCTCCACTAAACTACTCAAAAAAGCTGGAAGTGGCATTGTGGCTCTAGTGGTAGAGCACTCATCATGAGCAAAAAGAAGCTCAGGGATAGCGCCCAGGCCCAGAGTTCAAGCCCTAGGATGGGCCAAAAACAAAATAAATAAAAAATGTACCTATGTAACCCTTCCGTACCTCACATTTATAACAACAACAAAAAGTAAATGAAGAAATCCATGCAGTATGCTGATGATTTGTAGCTATGATCCTAGTTATTCAGAAGACTGAGATCTAAGAATGTTGGTAGAAGCCAGCCTGGGCATATAAAAGATACAAGATTCCTACTTTCAAATGAAACATCAAAAAAACTAAAGCAGAGGTGTAAGTATAGTGGGAGAGCTCCAGGCATGATACGAAAAGTCAAGAGCATGAAGTCCTGTGTTCAAATTGTAGTACTGGCATAAAGATAAATAAATAATAACATTAAAATAGATCATGTGTAACCATAGTCTTCCAGTTGCTCGTTCAACTTTGTGCTTTGGACCTCAGAAGCTGAAGGATGAAGAATGACAGCAAGTTGCATGCTCAGTTTCAAAGTTCCCTAAGTGTTAATGCCAAAACCACGGCCTGGTGATTATGATCATCAGAGAGGTTTGGGAGTTACAGTGTTACACAGAGTTCAGGTTTAAGTTCAAGTGCGTTTGACCCCCCCTCCCCTCCCCCCTCCCCTTCCCCCTTCCCCTTCCTCCTCTCCCCCCCACCCCTCTCACGGAGGCCACAAGCCGCACCCCTGACCAATTCCTCTACCAAAGCACCTCTACCCGCGTGAGGCCGGGATCAGGGCAGGCCCAGGCCTGGGCACAGCCCGGGGGTGGCCCGCGCCGCGCGGGGAGGCCTCGCCGCCGGGAGGGGGTGCAGCTCCATACCTGCTTCTGCTGCTCGTTCAGCCCGTTGATCGCGTCGTCCACGGGCAGCAGGGAGTGGGCTCGCCGGGGCGCGCGGCCCGCGAGGGGCACGCCGGGCGGCAGCAGCCTCCAGCTCAGCACCCGCCTCCCCAGCATCCGAGCAGCAGGCGCCATCTCCGCCTCGCAGCCTCTCCGGGAGCGGTGTGCGTCCGGGGAGGCAGCCGCACGGCCATCCTTTCCGGACTGGTCCCGTCCAATCAGCGATGGGGGGTGGGTCCGCAGCAGCCAATCACCTCCCGGGGCTGCCCAAACCCAGCGGGCCCGCGGCGGGGCCGCAGCCCTAGGCCGCCGGCGGGCTGAAAGCCATTCAGCCGGTCGCCCGCCGGTCATCCCAGCTACGCTGGAGGCTGAGAACTGAGGATCGGGGTTCAAAGCCAGCTCGGGCAGAAAAGCCCGTGAGACTCTGGTCTCCAATGAAGCACCAGAAAACCAGAAGTGGCGCCGTGGCTCAAAGTGGTAGAGTGGGACGGCGCCCAGGCCACGAGTTCAAGCCCCAGGAACACACACAAAAGACAGAACAGGTCTTCCTGGGAGTGGAAGACCAGGAGCTTGTCTTCGGAGTCGGTAGGTGGAACATGGAAATAACAGCCTGTCACTGCGGGTATCAGCCAGACTGGGTCTTAAATTGAGACACTGTGAAACTGGAAACGCGTTGGCATGGTCATAGTGGGGAACGCGCTGGACACTCACACCTGGCACAGTGGAGACCCGAGAAGCATCACCAACGCTGCCAGCCAGCGGGCGAGGTTACTAGGTAAGTTTTGCTGTAATAGTATGTGACAGGGTTTTTTTCCGGGGGTGGGGGGCGGGGAAGAAGTTGCATGTGGCTCAGTATGTTAGCAGACAGATGCAAGCAAGGTGAAGTGGCTCATGGCTGTGATCCCAATCCTAGCGACTTGAGAGGGAGAGCCTGGGCATGAAGGGCATGAGTAAGAAGTTTGAGACTCTATCACAGCCAATAACTGAGTATAATAGCATGCACCTGCCATCTCACCCATGCTGGAGCCCAAATAGGAGGACCCCAACACAGGCAGTAAGTGAAAATCTGTTTTTAAAATAAATAACAGGGCTGGGAAGGTGGCTCAGTGGTAGAGCGCTTGCCTTGCATGCCTGAGGCCCTGGGTTCGATTCCTCAGCACTACATAAGAAAAAAGAAAAAAGCCAGAAGTGGCGCTGTGGCTCAAGTGGTAGAGCGCTTGCCTTGAGCTGAAGAGCTGAGGGACAGCGCCCAGGCCCAGAGTTCAGGCCCCACGACTGGACCCCCCCCCAAAAAAAAAATAAATGTTTAAAAAAATAACAAAAGCAAAAGAGGATTGGAGTGAGGCGCTGGTGGCTCACGCCTGTCATCCTAGCTACTCAGGAGGCTAAGATCTGAGGATTGAGGTTCAAAGCCAGCAGGAAAGTCTATGAGATTCTTATCTCCAATAAACTACTCAGAAAATGCTAGAAGTGACGCTGTGACTCAAGTGGTTGAGCGCTAGCCCTGAGCAAAAGAAACTCAGGGGCAGAGCCCAAGCCCAGAGTTCAAGCCCCAGGACTGGGGAGGAGGGGGAGGGGGGAGAAAGGATTTGGCCTATTAATTGGAGCCTGAAATCCAGTAATATTGTTCAATTAGACCTGCTTAGTAAAAGACATAGGATTTTTTTTTCTTGTTGCCATTGATGATGGTGTTTGTTTTTGCTTTTGGGTTATTTTGGGTGGGGGGAGGGCAAAGGGGAATTGCAGAAAAGGGAGGAAAGGTGAACAAATGCAATTATGATATTCAATATATGCTATGTAGAAAGTGAACTATGCAATTTGTGGATAGGGATAGAAGGAAGAGCCGGGGGAAATTAAGGCAAGGATGACATTGTCCAAAAAAAGAATATTCTCATTATCTGACCTATGAAATGGTAACCCCTCTGTATAACACCTTAATAACAATTTATATATATATATATATATATTTTTTTTTTTTTTTTTTTTTTTTTTTTGCCAGTTCTGGGCTTGAACTCAGGGATGGGGCATTGTCCCTGAACTGCTTCTTTTGCTCAAGGCTAGCACTCTACCACTTGAGCCATAGCTCCACTTCTAGCTTTTTCTGTTTATGTGGTACTGAGGAATCAAACCCAGGGCTTCATGCATGCTAGGCAAACACTCTACCACTAAGCCACATTCCCAGCCCAAAATTATCTATTTTTAAAAAGGCCTAAAATTCTTATGTCAACATATTTTTTTTTGGGGGGGGGTCAGTCATGGGGCTTGAACTCTAGGCCTGGGCACTGTCTCTGAGCTCTTCAGCTCGAGATGAATACTCTACCACTTGAGCCACAGAGCCACTTCTGGTTTTCTGGTGGTTAATTGGAGATATGAGTTTCACAGACTTTCCTGCCCGGGCTGACTTTAAACCATAATCCTCAGATCTCAGCCTCTTGACTAGCTAGGATTACAGGCGTGAGCCACTGGCATCTGGCTATGTCAACATTTTTATAGCATTGTACCAGAGCTCTAAATTCAATCAATGGTGTAAAATACATTATGTATATGAGCATGCATATGATTTGGGGAGCCTCCTCTAGAGATCCTCATATGGATTCTGCACTAGTATACCGAGGACACTAGACAGAATTTACTAGAACATAAAGGGCATGGAGACAGGACAAGACCATCTACCACCAGAAGAGTGTACTGTCATCTCTCTCTGTAAGAAAACACCCTGTGTTGGGCTGGGAAGGTGGCTCAGTGGTAGAGCGCTTGCCTTGCATGCTCAAGGCCCTGGGTTCGATTCCTCAGCACCACATAAGTAAAAAGCCAGAAGTGGCGCTGTGGCTCAGGTGGTAGAGCGCTAGCCTTGAGCTGAAGAGCTGAGGGACAGCACCCAGGCCCAGAGTTCAGGCCCCATGACCGGACCCAAAAAAAAAAACAAAAACAGAAAACACCCTGTGCACCATAATTACAGCATTCCATCTAATGGTACAAATGGTAAAGTTGTCCTCACTCCTGACTGGGCAAATAAAAACCAATAAAAATGCCTACCCTACATAGAATAATTAACACCAATCAATACAGACTACTAGGAGGACAAGAATATTTAGGAATATTACAGCCATTATCAAAACATTGGCTAAGGAAAGCCACACTACTCAAAACTACAGCTAATTTTATGTGACTGAATCCTGTCTAGACAGAAAAACAACAACAAAAAGGTGCTTCTAGAGACTGACCAGTTGCCTTTGAGTGGAGAAAATGAAAAATGTTTTTTTTTTTGTTTTCTATTTTGTAATTTTTTCCCATAATGGATATATTTCATTTTTCCAATAAGGAAAAGAACTTTAAAAAGTGTTTTTAAAAGGGCTGGGAATGTGGCTTCGTGGGAGAGTGCTTGCCTAGCATGCTTGAAGCCTCGGTTCTATTCCTCAGTACCACATACACAGAAAAAGCTGGAAGTGGTGCTGTGGCTCAAGAGGTAGAGTGCTAGCTTTGAGCAAAAGTAGCTCATTGACAGTGCCCAGCCCCAGGACTGGCACACACACACACACACACACACACACACACACACAAAGGTACTTGCAGAAGTTAAAAGCCCCATGGCCTCAAAGGTTTCCACACTACTCATGTTTGCAAGAGCTGTACATTTCCTATTGTTCTGGTTGCAGGGTATGGGTTAAAGTAGAATGTAGTATTGGGCAGGGTTCATGGTACCACGAGCCCTATGCAGGCTGCCAGGGGAAAAGTGTTGTGAATTGACCTGCTTGGTTGCAGACCCCATGAATCCCTGCAGATGTGCCCTGCTGGAGCAATAGTTACTCAACTCATGTGGATGCAGCCAAGCCTGCTGTATCTGTATCTATGTCTGCCTGTTGGGAGGGAAACCGCCTTTGCTATTGAGTCAGGAAAGGAATCTGTGGTTCAAATGATGGTACAACTTCCTAGCTAGCACAGGCTTAAATCCCTAGGCTTGAACCTCCCCTGTAAGAAATCTGTGGCTGGGGCTGGGAAGGTGGCTCAGTGGTAGAGGGCTTGCCCTGCATGCATGAGGCCCTGGTTCGATTCCTCAGCACCACATAAGCAGAAAAAACTGGAAGTGATGCTGTGGCTCAAGTGGTAGAGCACTAGCCATGAGCTGAAGAGCTCAAGTTCAGGCCCCACGACCGACAAAAAAAAAAAAAAAAAAGAGAGAGAGAGATCAGTCATCACAGGAGAATTACAGTCAAGGGGAGCCTCTTCTTCAATGGGCAGCAACCACCACCATCCGCAGCAAACCCAGCTGCTGGACTTCAAAAGCTCATCTGTAATGATGGTGCGCTCTGCCCTTCAGCATCTAGAGTAGTGGCCACCACCTCCCATGCCATCACGGTATTCTCAGCCTTGTTGTTCTCCATAGACCCCTTTTGAGTTTCTAAAAAGGACATATTATAGCCCCTCCTCCCTTATCAGATGATAAGGGTCTGAGGACTTTGGGGGGCGGGAGGGATGATAAATAGGGAGTATGGAAACCTGAAGCCTGAACACTGTGGCTCTGACCTTGATAAGGATTGCTTATGTCATGCAGCAAGGTGCTGCTCACGCACAACCCCTGGAACCCATGAAAAATGACAGCTGGGGAGGAGGAAAGGCTCTGCCTGCCCTCTCCAGAGTCTCCTGAAAGGAATATTGGGACCCTGGCTCCTTCCTGTCTTCCTGTTTCCAAGCCACCCAGAGGTAATGGGTTGTCATTGACATGATAGACCACAGCCTCACAGGCCTAAAGCAACACAGACATACGATCATGAAATTAACCCTCTGTTACAGTGTGGTGCTTATGCTTTAAAAAATGAAAGTAAAGCCCAGTGCCGGTGTCTCACACCTATAATCCTCGCTGCTCAGGAGGCTGAGATTTGAGGATCACGGTTTGGGTCCAAAGCCAGCCTGGCAGTCCGGGCAAAGAAAGTCTGTGTGACTTTTTTTTTTTTTTTTGGTCAGTCTTGGGGCCTGAACTCTGGGCCTGGGCGCTGTCCCTCAGCTCTTCAGCTCAAGGTGAGCGTTCTACCACTTGAGCCACAGCACCACTTCTCTACCGGTTTTCTGGTAGTTAATTGAAAGTTAAGAATCTCACAGACTTTCCTGCCTGGGCTGGCTTCAAACTGCAATCCTCAGATCTCAGCCTCCTGAGTAGTTAGGATTACAGGCGAGCCAATGGTTCCTGGCTCCTTTTACTCAATAGTAGTGCTCTACGACTTGGAAAAAAATTATATTAAGTGAAGTAAGCCAGGTCCAAAGAAACATAGGTCCCATGGTTTCCCTTATTTGCAATATCTAGTATGAGTCAAACAGAAAAGGTCAGATAAGGTGATATTAGCAAAATGAACCCTAAGATGTGTATTTAAATGTTTTTTTTCTTTCATGCATTTGTTTCTAACACATTTATAAGATTATTTCTTTGTTGCTTTGTATGCCCCTCCCCCACAGTATAACCCCTGCTTTCACTGTATTTGATGTCGGTGTAATTTGTGGAGGGGAAGGGGAAAAACAAGTCGTTTAAATAAGGATACAGGTGGACCTGTTGCAACAATGAGAAGTACAAGTTGTCATGTCGAAAACGAACTTTACAACTTTGGTGGGGGGGGGGAGGTTTGGGTGGGGGCGTGGGGGGAGGCTGGGAAGTGATAGGAAGGGGAAACAAAGGAGAAGGCTACAATGCTTGATAAGAAATGTACTCATTATCTTGCCCATGTAATTGTAACCCCTCTGTACAGAATTTTCACAATAAAAAAATAAATAAATTTAAAAAAATAAAAAATTTAAAAAAAAACAGTAGTGCTCTACCACTTGAGCCACAGAACCACCTCTTGCTTTTTCTGTTTATGTGGTACTGAGGAATCAAACCCAGGGCTTTGTACATGCTAGGCAAGCACTCTACCATGAAGCCACATTCCCAGCCCTCTGAGACTCATGTCCAGAAAAAGCTGGGAGTGGAACTGTGGCTGAAGTGGGAGAGCACCAGCTGTTAACAGCCAGAGGCTCAGGGAACTGTTTCTACATCTTTTCCAGCAAGGTCCTGGATCTGGGCTTGGTAAAGCAGACATCTTTTGGGCATAGAGGCAAGGAAACCTGATCATGAACAACAGTGGCTCTTGATTGGTGATCAGAACAAACCTACATCTTGGCTCCATCCAATGTATGGCCAAACTCCCCCTTCCAATATGTGAAAGGAGCTAATGACAGGCTAACACTCCCCTGGGAGCCATCCTGGGCAGAATGGCTCTTGTCTCTTCCTTTGCCCAGCATTCCAAATTCTAAAGGAAAGCCACAGCTAGTGATTCAGATGTTGTCTAGTAAGTAATCTTTTAAAGTAGGGAAAGTTGAATGAAACTCCTTCCCCCCCCTTTTTTTGGGGGGGTCTGTTGTGGAGCTTGAACTCAGGGCCCAGGTGCTGTCCCTGACCTTTTTTGCTCAAGACTAGCAATCTACCACTTGGAGCCACAGCACTACTTGCAATTTTTGAGTGACTGAGTCCCGGGGAGGAGGAGCTGGCTTTGAAACACTATCCTCAGATCTCAGCCTTCTGCGTAGGGAAGGATTACAGGCATGAGTCACTCTCAACTCAACTTTTACCTTGTGAGTTTCCATATTTATGTGTGAAACCACTAAAAATACTTTTTGCCTTTTTTATTTTTTATTTTTTTTTGCCAGACCTGGGGCTTGGCCTCGGGGCCTGGGCACTGTCCCTGAGCTTTTGCTCAATGCTAACACTCTACCACTTAAGCCATATTCCCATGCATTTCCAGGTCCTATGATTTGTTTGGAAATTGGGACAGGGAGCAGAGGATTTCTCCCTCTTTCTTAATCTTTTTTTTTTTTTTTTTGTAGGACATGGGGCTTGAACTCTGGGCGTGGGCGCTGTCCCTCAGCTCTCCAGCTCAAGGCTAGTGCTCTACCACTTGAGCCACAGCTCCACTTCAGGCTTTCTGGTGGTTTATTGGAGATAAGAGTCTCATGGACTTAACTGCCCCAGCTGGCTTTGAACATTGATCCTCAGATCTCAGCCTCCTGAGTAGCTAGGATTACAGGTGTGAGCCACCAGCGCCTGGCTCCCTCTTTCTTCTTTATTAGGAAATAGTCCTCATCCCTTTCCTTCCTCCAGTGACAATGCTTTTCAACTCAGCATTGAGGAAAGGAAGAAGTAGAGCCTGCGTGACTGTACACGCTGACGGGTAGTGTTTATGCTCCTGCAGTTCTGTCCTTGCTGCCACTGCTAGGTGTCTTTAAAGCCAAGCATCGTGGCACACACTTGTAATTCTAGCACTGGGGAGACAGTGGCAGGATTATCCAGATTTCCACACCAGCTTGGGATACACAGCAAGTTCAAGGCCTGCCTGAGCCACATAACAATAGTTTATCTTAAATAACAGACACAAGAAATGGGGGGACAAAGGGTAAGCAAATGCAGCAGTAGTACTCATGGGATATTATGTTTAAAATAAACTATAGAACTTGTGGGTGGAGGGGGCTGGGAAGGTGGTTCGGTGGTAGAGCGCTTGCCTTGCATGCATGAGGCCCTGGGTTCGATTCCCCAGCACCACATAAGCAAAAAGGAAAAAAATCCAGAAGTGGTGCTGTGGCTCAAGTGGTAGAGTGCTAGCCTTGAGCTGAAGAGCTGAGGGACAGCGCCCAGGCCCAGAGTTCAGGCCCACGACCAGACACCCCCCCCAAAAAAAAACAAAAACAAAAACAAAAAAACTTGTGGGTGGAGACAGGAGGAAAACTTTGTAGGAGACAGTGAGGAAACGGGTAACATTGTTCAAAAAGAAATAAACTCTTTATCTGACTTAGGTAACAATAGCCTCTCTGTATGTCACCTTTATAATAACAATAAAAAAACTGACAAAAACAAAATAAAGCAGAAATAAGCTAGGTGTTGGTAGCTCATGTGGTAATCCTAGCTGCTCAGGATGCTGAGATCTAAGGATGGGTAGAAGCCAACCAGGGCAGGAAAATCTATGAGATCTTTATCTCCACTTAAAGACCAAAAGAGCTGAAAGTGGAGCTATGGCTCAATTGGTAGAGTATCAGCCATAAACACAAAAGTTTGGGGAGAGCTGGGCGCCAGTGGCTCATGCCTGTAATCCTAGCTACTCAGTAGGCTGAGATCTGAGGATCGTGGTTCAAAGCCAGCCCGGGCAAAAAAAGTCCGTGAAACCCACCTCAATAAACCATGAGAAAACTGGAAATGGCGCTGTAGCTCAAGTGGTAGAGCGCTAGCCTTGAGCTGAAGAGCTGAGGGACAGCACCCAGGCCCAGAGTTCAGGCCCCACAACTGACAAAAAAAAAAAAAAAAGTTTGGGGAGAGTGCCCAGGCCCTGAGTTCAAGCCCTAGGATCAGTACAAGAGAAAACAACAACAACCCAGAAACAAAAGCCAAAACAATACCAACAAAAAACTGATAAAGTAGCCGGGCACTTACTATACGTGCAGTGCCTTGGGGGGAGGAGAGGAGAAAAACTACAGTTTGGGGTAGTTACTTGCCAGTCACCGTAAACCCCAAAGTCAAGTGATCTCTTATAACGCAAACCATAAAGACGGGGGAGCTTCAATTGAAAAAAAGTAGTGCCAGGCACTGGTGGCTCATGCCTATAAATCCCAGCTACTCAGGAGGCTGAGATCTGAAGACAGCTGTTCAAAACCAGCCCAGGCAGAAAAGTCCCCTTGAGACTCTTATCCCCAATAAACTACTCAAAAAAGCCTGATGTGACTCTGTGGCTCAAGTGGTAGAGCCCTAACCTTGAGCATAAAGAGGCTCAGGGACAGTGCCCAGACTCTGAGTTCAAACCCCGGGACTGGCAAAGAAAAAAAGTAGAGTCTGCCTGATCCTAAGGATACTTACTTGCAAACATAGGACGCCACGAGAAGGCAGGAAACCTCATAAGCCAGCAGTGCCTCCTAATGTCCTTCACCAGGTGCTAGGAGAGTCCAGAAATTTCCTTTGGGTCCCTTCCTTGTGTGCTAGATCCATCTAAGAACAAAATTACAACAATTTAGCTTACAGATCCTAACTGCCCTCTTGAAGAAGTAGAAATGAGTGCCCTCCCACTGTGTGTTCTGGTGGTAGAACTAAGGAGGCTGGCTTAGAAACTCAGGATTTAAAACAAGCACAAGCTTTACTTTTCTTGGCAGCAAGCATGGCAAACAACTGTTAGTATCAGATTACTTCAGGTAATTTGTTTCCTTTCCTTTCCTTTTCTATTGGTTCTGGCCCAGAGCTTGAACTCAGGGTCCCAAGCTCTCACTCCTGGACTTTTTACCACTTGATTGAGCCTGACAGTTTTAGGTAACTTCTCTGTATAAGGATTAAGGCAAAAGGAACTTGTTATATCAATGCAAAATGGCCTATTTGAGAAATTTGTCTGGTATGCCTCTAATCTTAAATAGATTAGAAGCTCAGATAAATGGTGTAATTTCAGGTTGGTGAAATAGAGCTTAAAATTGCCTTATCTCGTTTTCACTTTCGACCTGGTTAGTGCAGGTGCCTAGTCCAAAACAAAGGCCTATTGTAATTTTATTTAATACGAGCAAAAACTCTTGAAAATGAGCTCTAAAAATCTTTTGGGGCTAGAATCATGGTACTTTCCTAGCATTCACAAAATCCTGGATTCAATTCCCACCACTGGGGGAAAAAAAACATTTTTAGCAGCAAAAAACATCAGTCAACTTAGAATAAATCTAGTTGAAAAATGTGTAAGACCTTTACACCGAATACTATACAACATTGCTAAGGAAAAATTCAGAAGACCAACAGTAGCTCAGGTCTGTAATCCTAACTACTCAGGAGGTTGGGGTCTGAGGATCAAAATTTAAAGCAAGCCTGGGCAGAAAAGTCTGAGACTCTTTTTGCCAGTCATGGGGCTTTAAGTCAGGGCTTGAGTGCTGTCACTGAGCTTTTGTGCTCAAGGCTAGTCCTCTACCACTTTCAGCCACAACTCCATTTCCAGTTTTCTGGTGGTTAACTGGATGTAAGAGTCTCCTGCCTTGGCTGGCTTTGAACTGCAAATCTCAGATCTCAGCCTCCTGAGTATCTATCTCAGCCTCCTGAGTATCTAGGATTACAAGCATGAGCCATCAGCACTTGGTAAGTCTGAGACTTTTGTTCTTTTTTTTTTTTTTTTTGCTGGTCGTGGGGCCTGAATTCTGGGCCTGGGCCATGTCCCTCAGCTCTTCAGCTCAAGGCTAGTGCTCTACCACTTGAGCCACAGCGCCACCTCCAGCTTTTTCTGCTTATGTGGTGCTAAGGAATTGAACCCAGGGCTTTATGCATGCAAGGCAAGCACTCTACCACTGAGCCACCTTTGCAGCCCTAAGTCTGAGACTTTTATCTCCAATTAACCACCAGAGATGTACAAGTGGAGTAAAAAAAGATAAGGGACAGAATCCAGGCCCCGAGATCAAGATCTAATACTGGTGCACATGAGTGCATGCATGCACATGAGCACACACACTTGACCTAAACAAAGTAACACCAAATTAAGGGATTAGAAGTCTTTCACTTTTTCCTCCCTTCAGAGACAAGATCTACGTAGCCCAGGCTTGAAATCACAATCCTAGTGTGGCAGCCTCCCAAGTGCTGGAATTACAGGTGTGAATCACCACTACTAGCCTGGAAATCTCAAAATTGTTAACATGTCAGTTTTCCCCATCTTGACCTCTAGATGCGTTAAAAATCCTAATTATGATTCTATACCCATGGCTTGTCTCGCATGGGGAAGCCCTGGGTTCAATTCCTCAGTATCACATGCACAGAAAGAGCTGGAAGTGGAGTTGTGGGTTGGGTGGTAGAACTCTAGCCTTGAGCAAAAGCAGCTTAGGGACAGTGCCCAGGCCCCAAATTCAAGCCCCAGGACCGGTAACAACAACAACAAAAGATTCTACACATATACACATATTTTGAGAAGGGGGAAGGATTCTCTTTCCCAACACCCCCCAACCCCACCCCACACACACACCCATGGGGCCTGAACTCTGGGTGTGGGCCTGGGCACTATCCCTCAGCTCTTCAGCTCAAGGCTAGCGCTCTACTACTTGCGCCACAGTGCCACTTCCAGCTTTTTCTGTGTATGTGGTGCTGAGGAATCGAACCCAGGGCCTCATGCATGCAAGGCAAGCACTCTACCACTGGGCCACCTTCCCAGCCCAAGGATTCTCTTTAAGCGGCCCAGGATGGCCTTGAAGGCATGGGTTCAAGTGATTCTTGTTTGTTTTTTTGTTTTTGTTTTTTTTTTTTTGGGGTCCGGTCGTGGGGGCTGAACTCTGGGCCTGGGCACTGTCCCTTAGCTCTTCAGCTCAAGACTAGCACTTTACCACTTTGAGCCACAGCGCCACCTCCAGCTTTTTTTCTTTTTGCTTATGTGGTGCTGGGGAATCGAACCCAGGGCCTCAGGCATGCAAGGCAAGGGCTCTACCACTGAACCACCTTCCCAGCCCTCAAGTGATTCTTATAGTAGGTACTTAAACCTGACAGGCATTTTTGCTGAAAAGCACAGAATTCTGGCCTGGGCCCACGAACGAAATAAAACAAAAGAAAAGCTTGGCATTCCTGCCTCCATTTTAAACCTGCCTTTGTTCTAAGCCCAATGCACTCACCTTGGAGCCCAAGGACAGGACTGATAACATCTTTATGAAGAGGGAGGGAGAAATCAGACTGAAAGGAACTATAGAGCCTCACCAGTGAGACTAGTTAGGCAACAAAAACCTGCTTATCCTACCACTGGAGCCACAGCGCCACTTCCGGCTTTTTCTGTTTATGTGGTGCTGAGGAATCGAACCCAGGGCCTCATGCTTGCAAGGCAAGCGCTCTACTGCTGAGCTACTTTCCCAGCCCCTACAGGCAATTTTTTTTTTTTTTTTTTTTTTTTTTTTGTCGGTCGTGGGGCTTGAACTCTGGGCCTGGGCGCTGTCCCTCAGCTCTTCAGCTCAAGGCAAGCGTTCTACCACTTGAGCTACAGCGCCACTTCCGGTTTTCTGGTGGTTTATTGGAGATAGGAGTCTCACGGTCTTTCCTGCCCGGGCTGGCTTTGAACCGTGATCCTCAGATCTCAGCCTCCTGAGTAGCTAGGATTACAGGCGTGAGCCACCAGCGCCCGGCTCCTACAGGCAATTTTTTAAATGCATGGCCCTGAGGCAATTAGGCATCTGCAAGGAAAAAAAAAAAATCCCAGAGGCTGGGAGTATGGCTCCATATAAAATATTTGCCTAGCAAGTGTGAGACTCTGAGTTGAACCCCAAACACTGCAACCAAACAAGAAATGCTTAACATACATTTTTCTCACCATAGACAAAATTGGAGATGGATTTGTAGACTTTAATGTGATATATAAAACACTTTGAACAAGTGTTAAAAAAAATCGTATCCATGCTGCTGTCGAGATAGAAAAAAATCCTTATAGAATTCTAAATAATATACTTAAATGTAAATAAGATAAACAGATGGACCATTCTTGTCCATTCAGGGTGGGCTGGAATTAGTGACTCACATTTAATCAGTATGGAAAGTGGAAATAGTGACTTTATGGAAGAGAAAAACTGGTCATTATCACCGTAGTCACATAGTCAAGAAGCCAGCTTGGGATACTGAGACCCTATTAGCACAAAGCAAAGCAAAAACCAAGGACAAGGTTAGCCACCACAGCAACACCTCAATCAACCTCATGCCTTCTGTGTAATGATGTGGTGAGAGTAGTACTTGTGTGATATTCTCCCCAAGCCACAAGCACAGACTAATCAGGGGGTAAAAATAAACCAAACAAATCAGAACTGAGAGATGCTCCACAGAATATCTGCAGGATTTATTTTTTGGCTGATAGTGTAAGGTCCGCTCCTGGATGTGGAGCAGACTCCACCCTCCTCACAGCAAAGTCTCCACCCAGTACCTGCGTTACCTAGGCAACTGGCACACCTGGAAGAGGTCACATCTGCATCGGCTGAGGTCACAGCTGAATTCGATGTGACCACACTTTTCCCTACCCCTACCCTAGATAAGGCCTAACCCAGGCCCAGACGCTCTCTTTTCCAGGTCTTTTCCCAGCCGTGTGGAGGGCCAACATGGCCTGGTGCCAGCCAGAATGATGAATAAACCTACCCCGTACCTGACCACCACCCTGCGTGGTGTAGTTCTTACTTGGCAACCTCTTTTTAAAAACCTAACAGATAGGGGCTGGGAAGGTGGCTCAGTGGTAGAACACATGCCTTGCATGCCAGAGGCCCTGGGTTCGATTCCTCAGCACCATATAAGCAAAAAGAAAAAAGCCAGAAGTGGCGCTGTGGCTCAAGTGGTAGAGCGCTAGCCTTGAGCTGAAGAGCTGAGGGACAGTGCCCAGGCCCAGAGTTCAGGCCCCATGACCGGACCCAAAAAAAAACAAAAAAACAAAAAAAACCTAACAGATAGGTTGTAAACTCAGGGTTTGTACATTAACTTAGCTTTCTTACTAATGGCTGGCACTCTACCACTTGAGCCATGCCTCCAGCCCTCTACAAAGCATCTGACAAGTATCCTAAAATGATCAAGTCATGAGTCAAAAATAGAGAGCCGGGAGGTGGCGGCTCACACCAGTAATCCTAACTACTCAGGAGGCTGGGATCTGGGAATTATAGTTCAAAGCCAGCTCAAGCAGGAAAAGTCCATGAGGCTCTTTTTTTTTTTTTTTTTGTCGGTCGTGGGGATTGAACTCTGGGCCTGGACGCTGTCCCTCAGCTCTTCAGCTCAAGGCGAGCGCTCTACCACTTGAGCTACAGCGCCACTTCCGGTTTTCTGGTGGTTTATTGGAGATAGGAGTCTCACGGTCTCTCCTGCCCGGGCTGGCTTTGAACCGCGATCCTCAGATCTCAGCCTCCTGAGTAGCTAGGATTACAGGCGTGAGCCACCGGCGCCCGGCCCATGAGGCTCTTATCTCCACCAGAAAACCAGAAGTAGCTCAAAATGGTAGAGTAGCTAGCTTTGAGCAAAAGAGCTCAGGGACAATGTCCAGGCCCTGAGTTCAAGCCCCACAATCAACAACAAAGAATGGAGAAACGGCCACAGATGGCAGAGGAGGAGGAATAATGGCTAGATACAACATCATAACCTGGAAGAGGTCCAGAAGAGAGAGAGGACATTAGTGGCCTAGGATATAGCTCAGTGGCACAGGGTTTGCCTATCACATTCAAGGCTCTGCATTCCATGCAGGCTCCACAGAGAAACTGATGGAATTCAAGTGAAACCTGATGTTAGTTTCTTAGTTTTTTGGTAATGTGGATGTTAACATTCAGTGAAACTGTGGACTCATTCTACAACCTTTTGTGTATGTTAGTTTTGCAAACCAGGCCTTTGACATACACTTCTGCCTCTGCCTCCCAAATGCTGAGTTACAAATTATCACACATGGCTTGTCTTTTTTTTTTTGGGGGGGGGGGGCGGTCCGGTCATGGGGCCTGAACTCTGGGCCTGGGCGCCGTCCCTCAGCTCTTCAGCTCAAGGCTAGCACTCTACCACTTGAGCCACTTCCGGCTTTTTTCTTTTTGCTTATGTGGTGCTGAGGAATCGAACCCAGGGCCTCATGCATGCAAAGCAAGCGCTCTACTACTGAGCCACCTTCCCAGCCACTCACACATAGCTTTTACTTTGGAAAAACTTATGAGGGCAGTTTGATTAGTGTCAATCCACTGGCTGGAGCCAAATAGTAAATCACACAGAATGCTATGTTTGTGTGATGTCAGTATTTGGATGATTGTTCGCAAAGCTCCATGCCTTAAAGATGGGTTTCTCCCTAGAGTAGTGCTGTGTGGAAGTGCAGTGGATAATCAGGAAGTACAGCCTTATGGTGAATTCTTCGGTCACTAGAGACATACCTTCTAAGGGCTTAGGGGACCCACGACTCATTTCTTTCCTCCTGGCTTACAAACTGAAGTTGCTCTGATGCTTGCCCTGTCAGAAGCCCAAAGTGGAGAGACTGCTTAACACGGAACCAGAACTTCAAATGTGAATTGCTACAGGTATTCTGAGTGATGATAGGTGGACTAGTACATACGAAACTCACAAAAAGGTAATACTAACAAATGGCAATTTTTGTTGTTGTTTGTGGGGCTTGAATTCTGGCTCTGGGTGCTGTCCCTGAGCATTTTAGTTCAAGCCAAGTGCTCTACCACTTGAGCCACAGTGCCACTTCTGGTTTACTGGTGGATTATTGGAGTTGAGTCTCATGGACTTTGCTGCCTGGGCTGGCTATATAATTATATAGCGTATATAAAATTATATACATGATACATATAAAATTACATACATGATACACTATATATATAAAATCAGCCATTGTTAACCTGCTGCTGTTGTTTTTGTAGTACCTTGCACACATAAGCACTCTACTACTAAGCTACAACTCCCGCCTACTGGGGGTGGGGTGGGGTGGGGAGAGAGGATTTAAGTTACCCAATCTGGCCCTGAATCACAATTCCTCTTGCCTCAGCCTCCCAAGTAGCTATAATTATAGTTATGTACAATCATACCTAACACCCCCAAACTTTTTTTTTTTTTTTTTGTCAGTTGTGGGGCTTGAACTCGGCCTGGGCACTGTCCCTGAGCTCTTCAGCTCAAGGAAAGCACTCTACCACTTGAGCCACAGCGCCACTCTGGATTTTTTTTTTTGCTTATGTGGTGCTGAGGAATCGAACCCAGGGCCTCATGCATGCAAGGCAAGCGCTCTACCACTGAGCCACCTTCTCAGCCCCCACTTCTGGTTTTCTGGTGGTTAATTGTAGATAAGTCTCACAGACGTTCCTGCCTGAGCTGGCTTTGAACCACAATCCTCAGATTTTAGCCTTCTGAGTAGCTAGGATTACAGGCATGAGCCACTAGTACCTAGCCCCCAAACCTTTTGTAAGTGCACAATTCAGTTACGCTGATTATACTCACAATGCTATGCTACCATCACCATTATCCATTTCCAGAGCTCATCTATCAATCCAATCATAGACCTGCTGGCAGCAACTCTACTCTTTCCTGTGTCTTGGAAAACTTTTGTGTGTTCTAAATTTGCCTAATTTAGCTATTTCATATCAGTTTCTCACTTGTGTATTTTGAAGATAAATTGGGAGAGAGAAAAAGCGTAAACACTCTCCTTGAGAAATGTGGCCATGAATATAGGTTAAGTAGTATCTAAAAGAACAAAGACAGTTTTGTCTTTTGAGGTACATGGTTTAAACCCAGGGCCCTGTGCATGTTAAACACATGCTCTGTCACTGGGCCCACATAAAAGAGATAATTCCGGGCTCATTTTGCTTTTTTTTTTTTTTTTTTTTTTGTGGGTCGTGGGGCTTGAACTCTGGGCCTGGACGCTGTCCCTCAGCTCTTCAGCTCAAGGCGAGCGCTCTACCACTTGAGCTACAGCACCACTTCCGGTTTTCTGGTGGTTTATTGGAGATAGGAGTCTCATGGTCTTCCTGCCCGGGCTGGCTTTGAACCACGATCCTCAGATCTCAGCCTCCTGAGTAGCTAGGATTACAGGCGTGAGCCACCAGTGCCCGGCTCTTTTTTTTTTTTTTTTTTTCCATCGGTTGTAGGGCTTGAACTCTAGGCCTGGGAACTGTCCCTCAACTTAAGGCTAGCACTCTATCACTTGAGCCACACAAGTCTCATGGACTTTCCTGCCTGGGTTGGCTTTGAACTGTTATCCTGAGATCTCAGCCTCCTGAGTAATTAGTCTTACAGGCACGAGCCACTGGTGCCCAGCTTGCTTCATTTTTTTTTTTTTTTTTTTTTTTGGGTCCGGTCATTGGGCCTGAACTCTGGGCTTGGGCGCTGTCCCTCAGCTCTTCAGCTCAAGGCTAGCGCTCTACCACTTGAGCCACAGTGCCACTTCCGGCTTTTTTCTTTTTGCTTTTGTAGTGCTGAGGAATCGAACCCAGGGCCTCAGGCATGCAAGGCAAGTGCTCTACCACTGAGCCACCTTCCCAGCCCCTTGCTTCACTTTTTAAAATGGATGTAGGCCAGATGTTGGTTACCCAGAAGGCTGAGATCTGAATGGTTCAAAGCCAGCTTGGACCAAAAGATCTGTGAAACTTACTTTCAGTAGTAAAAACCCAGAAGTAGAGGTATGGGTCTAGTAGAGCCAGACTTACACACACACACACACACACACGCACGCACGCACGCACGCACGCACGCACGCGCAAAGAACTCGAGCATTTTAAACTGAGTTTTTCACAAAGAGAAAGCATAAAGATGGTAATGTACAGGCCCTAGTAGGCAAAACACAATTGTTAGCTGAGCAGGTCGGGCCGGGTCTATGACCATGGAGAAAGGCTGGGTGCACTTAGGGGCTGAGGCCTCAATACTTAGGAAAATGGTAGGATTTTACTAAGTATCACGGAGGTTTGTAGCATCTTCTATTGATAAAGGGGAAAGGGCTAACTAGTATTGAGGCAAAAAGCATTTGCGTTCTCCAGGTTGGGTAACACCATTTATCAGCTGAAGGAGTGAGGGACAGGGTGCCACTGCCAGGGCTCTGCCAACACATGTACCTGAGTTAACCAGGTCAAAGCCTGCAGGTGCGTGATCTGGTTCTAGGTGTGAGTTCACCAGGGACAGATGCCAAAGTGGATGAACTGAGGGCTGAGGACATGGGGTTTCATTGAGAAAGAACTCTTTGGGTAAGAACTGAGACACACAAGCTGACAGCAGAGGAGAGAGAGGCCTCCTAGTTATATACCTAGGTGGAAATTAGGGAGGGCTGACTGCAAGAGTGGACGTGAGGGTCCATATCTTCCAAGGAAGCATTGCTTTTGTTCTTTGCCAAAAATGTCAATTACAAATTTACTTGAGAAAACAATCTTTTAAGCCAGGTGCCAGTGGCTCACACCTGTAATCCTAGCTATTCAGAGGCTGAGGTCTGAGATGAATGGTTTGAAGCCAGCCTAGGCAGGAAAGTTTGTGAGACTCTTATCTCCAGTTAGCCACCAGAAAACTGGAAGAGGAGCTGTGGCTCGAAGTGGTAGAGTGCTAGCTTTGAGTGAAAAAGCTCAGGGACAGTGCCCAGGCCCTGAGTTCAAGCCCCACACCTGACAAAACAAAATGAAACAAAACCAAAAACAAAGAAAACCAACCATCTTTTTTTTTTTTTTTTTAGGTCCAGTTGTGGGGCCTGAACTCTGGGCCTGGGTGCTGTCCCTCAGCTCTTCAGCTCAAGGCTAGCGTTCTACCACTTGAGCTACAGCGCCACTTCCAGCTTTTTTCTTATGTGGTGCTGAGGAATCGAACCTAGGGCCTCATGCATGCAAGGCAAGCGCTCTACCACTGAACCACCTTCCCAGCCCCAACCAACAATCTTTTAAATGAGACAATCCTAAAAATGTGCACAAGGAAAAAAATTAGCCCTTCTCTATGTACAAAATATTCCAGATATAACTCTCCAAGGGTAAACAATTATTATTGCTTTAAGCTAAAGTGGGGTCTCTGGAAAGCCTTGAAGATACTGATGGTAGAATGGGAAGGTATGGTGAAGAAAGCGGGAAGAGCAACAAGGGAAATGACTGGAACAAAGGCCCACCTACAAGGACTAAAATATGGCTGTCTTGGGTAAACCTAAGGGGAAGGTGCTGTAGACTTCAGGAGGTGGACTATGGGATGTATGGCATTAGGCCCAGTTCTGGGTGTGCCAGGCAAAGAGCACACAGGGAGATGTGGTGGATGGAATCTAGCATTCACTGCTACAAATGGAGAGCCGAGGAAGGCGGGGGTAGGGGGATGTGGGTGGGGTGATAGTGACAGGTACTTAAGAGTGGAGGAAAAATATTCTAGATCAGTGAGAATATCCTGAGTATAATGTTCAGATGAGATATTTAGGTTAAAAGGTTATTTCTCCTTTTTTTTTTTTTTTTGTCAGTTGTGGGGCCTGAACTCTGGGCCTGGACGCTGTCACTCAGCTCTTCAGCTCAAGGCTAGCGCTCTACCATTTGAGCCACAGCACCACTTCCAGCTTTTTCTGCTTATATGGTACTGAGGAATGGAACCCAGGGCCTCATGCATGCAAGGCAAGCACTCTACCACTGAGCCACCTTCCCAGCCCTATATCCTTTTTTTGTACTAGTGTAGGACTAACTCAAGGCCTTGTGCTCTGGCTCGGGTTTCTTGCTCATAACAAGGCCTGAGCCATGCCTCCAGCCTGACATTTTGTTAGCTAACCAGAGATGTACTCATACAGACTTTTCTGCCTGAGCTGGCTTCAAACCGTGTTCCTCCAGATCTCAGCCTCCTGAGTAAGGTAGGATTATAGGTAAGAGCCACTAGCACCAGCTTTAGAAGTCTATTTTCATTCCTCAGTGTTACAGTCAGAATATTTAAAATATTTATTTCAAAAGTAGTACTTAAAAACAAACAGACAGATGTCATTCGGATGAAAAGCTCCAAGATGTATTATTTGCAAGTCCAGTTTCATAAATTGACAATGAAGTACTATTCTGTCCATGACTCAATGATGTCTCCTGTGTGCACCTCTGCTCCACTGTAATTAAGGGTTGCTTTCTGCAAATCTTGCCTGTGACTTCCTAGATCCTTCGACTGTAGCTGATTAAGTCTCCTGATTCTAATGGTGGGCTGTTTTATGGCCTAGGAGGTGGAGTCAAGCCTCCAGGACCCTTGTGTAGGCCTCCATTATCTATTAAGTGAAGCTCAGAACTGACCAATCTGAAGCTAGGGAAAATGGCTTAGAAGAGGAACTCCCATTCAGTATAAACTGCCCTGAATCCTACTGTAGAAACAGTTGTCAACTGGGGATGGAGAGTTCAAGATTATGGCCAAGAAGATAACCTACATGGCTTCCTCTGAGTTTACCCCAAGTGGGAGCCACCGGGCCACTGCCTTTTATTACATTTCTAATAGCTGCTCCATTTCCTCCAAGGCTACTGAAATGTCACTGGCTTGATCATTACACAGAGTTTGCTGTTCCAGGAATCGGATCCTTTCTTCTTCTTTCATCTTCAACTTTACCTTTAAGGCCTGCAAAGCAAAGCATTATAAAAGAAAAAAAAAAAATCACACAAAACTTTTACTTTTTTTTTTTTTTGTGGCGGGGGGAGGGGGTGTGTGAGGGGTGGCCAGTCCTGGGGCTTTAACTTGGGGCCTGGGCGCTGTCACTGAGCAAAAGAAGCTCAAGGCTAGCATTCTACTACTTGAGCCACAGTGCTACTTCCAGCTTTTTTTTTTTTTTTTTTTTTTTTTTTTTGGCTCCGGCCGTGGGGCCTGAACTCTGGGCCTGGGCGCTGTCCCTCAGCTCTTCAGCTCAAGGCTAGCGCTCTACCACTTGAGCCACAGCGCCACTTCTGGCTTTTTTCTTTTTGCTTATGTGGTGCTGAGGAATCGAACCCAGGGCATCAGGCATGCAAGGCAAGCGCTCTACCACTGAGCCACCTTCCCAGCCCTACTTCCAGCTTTTTATGTGGTACTAAGGAATTGAACCCAGGGCTTCAGCCACGGTAGGCAAGCACTCTACCACTAAGCTACATTCCCAGCCCAAACTCTTTTTTTTTGTTGGTCATGGGGCTTGAACTCTGGGCCTGGGCGCTGTCCTTCAGTTCTTCAGCTCAAGGCTAGCGCTCTACCACTTGAGCCACAGCACCATTTCCATCCCAGTCCAAAACTCTTGAGTCACAAGACAATGCCCACACTGGAACACCAGGCTTCTATTCCCTTGAAGAAGACCAGTAGAAAACCAACAGACACTGTATTTTCTATCTTTTGATTTTGTTTATCTGTATTGGTGTTAGGCAATGTCTCTATACCACAGACTGCTATACCTAAAAAAGAGCAAAGATATCCTCTACGTCTCATCTAACAAGTGGAAGACTTAAACAAGCAAGTAGAAGCAGCCAGAATTAAAAATCCTGGCTGGGCAACAGTTGTTCACTCCTGTAATCCTAGCTACTCAGGAAGCTGAGAGCTGAGGATCGCAGTTCAAAGCCAGCCAGGCAGGAAAGTCCATAAGACTCTTATTTCTGTGGCTCAAGTGGTAGAGAGCTAGCCTTGAACTGAGCATTTGCCATGAGCTGAAGAGCTGAGCTACAGCACCCAGGCCCAGAGTTCAAGCCCCATAACTGACCAAAAAAAAAAAAAAAAAAAGGAAAAAAGATAAAGGAAAAGCATGCTGACGTTTGCGGTGCAGGCCTCGTCCTTGGGATGCCAAGCTCCCACGGCAGGGCTTTTGCACAATCTCATTCTGTCAGTGTCCACTGACACATTCCCTAGACATGTGCACATTTCTGAGCTACAGCCCCAGACCCAGATGCAAGCTCTTCTGTGTTCAGGAACAGAAAAAGAAAAAAAAAATTATTGGGAAAAATCTGGTTAAATAAAAAATAGGCTTGGAATTCAGTTAACAATACATACACCAATGTTGGGGTATATGACAACTATAAAATGTTTCTATTAAAGAAATTCAATTTTTTGTATTATTTTTACAACTTTTCTGTAAATCTAAAATTAATTCAAAATAGTTTATTAAAAATAGACAAGTGCTGGGCATCTGGTGGCTCCGGCCTGTAATCTTTTTTGTCAGTTATGGGGCTTGAACTCTGGGACTGAGCGCTGTCCCTCAGCTCTTCAGCTCAAGAGTGCTCACCTTGAGCACTCTACCATTTGAGCCACAGCTCCACTTCCAGTTTTCTAGTGGCTTATTGGTGATAAGAGTCTCATGGACTTTCCTGCCTGGGCTAGCTTTGAACCATGATCCTCAGATCTCAGCCTCCTCAGTAGCTAGGATTATAGGTGTGAGCCATCGGCACCCGGCAGGCCTGTAATCTTGACTACTCAGGAGTCTGAGATCTGAGGATTGCAGTTTGAAGCAAGCCTGGCCAGAAAAATCTGTGAGACTCTGATATCCAACTAACCAGAAAAAAGATGGAAGAAGAGCTATGGCTCAAGTGGTACAGCACTAGCTTTGAATAAAAAAAGCTTAGGGCCGCGCGCCGGTGGCTCACGCCTGTAATCCTAGCTACTCAGGAGGCTGAGATCTGAGGATCGCGGTTCAAAGCCAGCCCGGGCAGGAGAGACCATGAGACTCCTATCTCCAATAAACCACCAGAAAACCGGAAGTGGCGCTGTAGCTCAAGTGGTAGAGCGCTCGCCTTGAGCTGAAGAGCTGAGGGACAGCGCCCAGGCCCAGAGTTCAAGCCCCACAACCGCCAAAAACAAACAAACAAACAAAAAAAGCTTAGGAACAGTGCTCAGGCTCTGATTTCAAGCCTCAGGACTGGCACCAAAGGAAAAAAAAAAAAAAAAAGCCAAGTAGCTGGGCACTAGTGGCTCACTCCTGTAATTCTAGCTACTCAGGAGGCTGAGATCTGATGATCCCAATTCGAAGTCAGTCTAGGCAGAAAAGTCTGTGAGACTCTTATCTCCAATTAAAACCACAAACAGCTGGAGGTGGAGCTGTGGCTCCAGTGGTAGAGCACAAAAACTATGGGTATTGCCCAAGCCCAGAGTTCAAGCCCCAGGACCAGAAAAACAAAAAACAAAAAACAAAAAAAAAAACAAAAATCAAAAAGCCAAGCATAATGGCACACATTTGTAATCCCAAGAGGGATTAAGAGGCTGAGGTAGGAAAATACTAAGTTTGAGGCTAGCCTGGGCTACTTAGCAAGACCCTGTCTCAAAAACAAAAACAGGGAGAAGAGAGAGAAGTACTTCTCCATCAGTCTTCCAAAGTGGTAGAACACAATAGTACTGCCTTAAGATACCATTGGCCCCTCACCTGTAACTCCTCCATCTGCTTCCTGGCAGTTTCATTAAAAAGCTTCAGCTCATCTTGCAGCGTTTCTAATAGCAACTAAGAGGAAAGCAAATGTGATAAATCTTCAAATAAAAGGAGAGCTGGATTAGGCGATGGCTAATGTCCTTCCACTCATTCATCACTTTCTGTGGACTCTTCATTGAGGCCCCTTGAAGGTCCTTTTTAGGAATAATTGCTAAGTACTACAGACTTCTACATCTTAAGTAGAGCAAAGACATCCTCTACGTCCTCTGCACTGCTCCAGTATTTATCCAAACCATCTGAAGCAACCAGACCCAAGAATTGGTTTCTTCCCACGGGTCTTGAGATACCAAGTCCATGAACTATAATGTGCTCTGTGCTATATCCACCTATGGAACCAAATGTGGCAGCCACAAAGGGATGACTAACTGCTTATAAGAGCTGAGGAAGGATCCATTCTGAGTTGAAGATGACAAGTGATCTCTCAGGGGAAGAGGTCAGACAAATTTCAAAGACAGTAAGCCTATATGCATTACCTTCCTTCTTTAAAAAAGCAAACAACAGAAAACCGTGAGTTCAAATGTAACAGGCTGGAGAAATGCATCATACCGTTCTCAGCAAAGGAGGGGAGAAATTTAAAAAGTGAAGAATGGAGAAAATAGGAAGTTCTCTGTACAAGTTTACCCTATCATGTTTCTGACAACAGTGCTGGGAAATGAACCCAGGACATCATGCATGCACGGCAAGTCCTTTCCCACTGGGCCACATCCCTGCACCCCCCGCCTCCCCCTGTACGTGTTTTAAAGAAGTACACTTTCAAGTAAGACCTACTTACATTAAGTTCACAGCTACCCTTCATCTAAAATATGCTGTTAAGTACACATTCCCTTGTTCATGGAAAAGCAAAGCTTCTGGGGTTTGCTGAGCACAGGTAGAGATCTTAGATCTACAGATCCCTGGGTCATAGGGCCCTATGCATTCACACTCATGCTCTCACCATAGAGTCCGAGTGATCCGTGGTGAGTTCTTGCTGTGAAGCCAGCGTCTCACTGCCTAGAAAGCATGGAAGCAATAAAGTCAGCCTCACCTGGGAACAATACCCTCAATGGAACATACCTCTAGAACAACTACAGGTGTATTCCTGAGGGAAACTTCTCTGTATGTCTACTCCTGGGCATTCTGCATGTTTATGCACGTCCTGGAACTTGAACTCAAGACCTGGGCACTATTTCTGAGCTTTTTTTGCCCAAGGGATCCTGCAGTTTATCCAGTCCATTCAAAGTCAGCATTGCTTAATCTCTTAGGTCAGAAGCCAGGGACCTCTCCCTGGCAGTCTCTTAAGTCAGAGACCAGGGACCTCTCCTGGCAGTCTCTTAGGTCAGGGGCCAGGGACCCTTCCTGGGCAGTCATTGACTCCTGTATTTGGCTTGAGCTGCCTCACAATCTCTAGGCAATTCCTATTTTCTACAAACAGTGTTCAAACAGGAATCACCTTTGTGTGATGTTTCTATGTTTATACTATTTCCTTCTGCATGTTAGCTGAGCTCCCTTTGCTACTTCCCACATAAACTCAGCACTTGGGAGGCTGAGGCAGGAGGAACAAGTGTTCAAAGTTACCCTGAGCTATATAGTGGGTTGAAGACCAGTATGGCTATAGAGACCCTGTCTTAAGAAACAATACAAACAGAAACCAACATCAAGGGGCTGGGAAAGTGGCTCAGTGGTAGAGCACTTGCCCTGCATTCATGAGGCCCTGGGTTTGATTTCTCAGCACCACATAAGCAGAAAAAGCTGGAAGTGGCGCTGTGGCTCAAGTGGTAGAGCGCTAGCCTTGAGCTGAAGAGCTGAGGGACAGTGCCCAGGCCCAGAGTTCAGACCCCTGGACCGCCAAAAAAAAAACCCACAAAAACCAAAAAATCAACCAACATCCACTGAGAAGAGTGAACTCTCGATCTTCAGGGTGTAGTGAAGCAGCTTCCTCACCACTGGGCAGCAATGCTGTACTGCTGGTTAGCCCTACGCTGACTCTTCGGAAGATGGCAGAGTGATGTCTCTCACCTGGGTTGAGGCCCTTGCTCTCCAAAATTGCTAAGCAGTTGTCCTGGAACCTCTCCAGCAGCTCCACCTTCTGAGTCAGATCTTTCAGTTCTTCCTATTGGAGTGCCACAGACAGGTCAGGAAGTACCCCACAAATGACAGGTCTTCCTTGCATGTGCTTTTGGTCAACCAAGCTCAAAGAACACTGGCTTCTCTCAGTACCCTTGGGCAGCTTGCTCCCTCGCATTTCCCACAAGCCTCGCCCTGACAAAGGAGATGTGGGGCTCCTACCTGAGTTTCTGTCAACTTCTGGTGCAACTGCTGGTTGACAGCCTCTAAAAGCTGGTTCTTATCCTTGAGGTCTTCCTCTGACCTTTGCTTACCCGGTGGCTTGTAGCTGTAACAACAGTTGCTTACATGAAGAGGGAATTATTCAAATGGGTTTGAATTCTATCTTTCTGACACATTGGTATATAGCTTCATGCTCGCCGGGCACCAGTGGCTCACGCCTGTCATCCTAGCTACTCAGGAGGCTGAGATCTGAGGATCGAGGTTCAAAGCCAGCCCAGGCAGGGAAGTCCGTGAGACTCTTATCTCTAATAAACCACTAGAAAACCGGAAGTGGTGCTGTGGCTCAAGTGGTAGAGCGCTCGCCTTAAGCTGAAGAGCTGAGGGACAGCGACCAGGCCCAGAGTTCAAGCCCCATGACCGACCAAAAAAACCCAAAAAATTTCATGCTCTACTCTTTCATTTCTAGAGTTAAAAGAGCAACTATATTTCATTATGAAAGAATAAATTCATGTACAGTACTTAATCCAGGTGCTGACACATGGTAAGCATTTAATAATAATCACTGTCGCCGGGCGCTGGTGGCTCATGCCTGTAATCCTAGCTACTCAGGAGGCTGAGATCTGAGGATTGCGGTTCAAAACCAGCCCGGGCAGGAGAGACCGTGAGACTCCTATCTCCAATAAACCACCAGAAAACCGGAAGTGGCGCTGTAGCTCAAGTGGTAGAGCGCTCGCCTTGAGCTGAAGAGCTGAGGGACAGCGCTCAGGCCCAGAATTCAAGCCCCACGACCGACAAAAAAAAAAAAATAATAATAATAATCACTGTCATCACTACCAATACTAAACCTTCACTATGGAGAATTTAGTTGTGATTTTTTTGGACAGTGTCAGGCTCTATAGCTCAGGATGTCTCAAACTCACAGTCCTCCTGCCTTAGGCTTCCAGGTGCTGGATTACAGGCCTGCTCACTACGCTAGCTTGTCTTTAAGACTTGTGTGTGTGTATGTGCATGCCAGTCCTAGGGTTAAACTCAGAGACTGGGTGCTGTCCCTGAGCTTTTGTGCTCAAGGCTAGCGCTCTACCACTTAAGCCATAGTTCCATTGCTGGCTTTTTGGTGGTTAATGGAGATGAGAGTCTCAGACTTTCTTGCCCAGGCTGGCTTTGAGCTGTGACCCTTGGATCTGTCTCTGAGTAGCTGGGATTTACAGACGTCAGCCACTGGGGTGACTGGTTTATCTGTCTCAGTCCACTCAGAGCAAGTATGGGAAAAGAACCCGTTTCTCACAACTTTTGCTGAGTCAACACAGGGGATCCTAACAACTCAAAACATGTTAATAGATTTGGAATTAACTTAAGTGTACAGAATTTTCAGCTAATTATGATGTTTATAGACTGACCAGCATGTTTGTCTCCATCGCCAGAATAGTTATCCTGACTTCCTATCCCAGTCCTTCAAGTCCAGAAGCTTCACACTCCTGTTTGTAGGTCATGAACAGGAGGTCTTGCCAGGAGGCCCAAAAGCTCTTGTCTGGGACTCAAGATGGTACTACCAATTCTTTTTTATTTTTAAATAAGTTATTTATTGTGAAAATACTGTACAGGGGGTTACAGTTACATGAGCAAGGTAATGAGTATGTTTCTTATCAAGTATTGTTGTCTCCTCCTCTGTTTTTCCTCTACCATCCCTGCCTTCCCACCTCCTCAACTACACTCCCCCCTCCCCCCGGTACTACCAATTCTTACCTGACAACAGCTCTCATATCTGGCTGTGCCTTATTCCTGAAAATTTCCCTCAGTATCTAAAGTAGTACCCAGACTGTGTCATGTTAAACAGTCCCACTAGTGAATGTAAGATACCAGCGGGGTTGTCATTACCCACAGCCCTGGGGTGGTACCAGCTTAGTTCTCCCTGATGCTCACCCCTTTCGGAGGGTTTTCCTGATGGTAGTCTCTGCAGCTTTCATCTGCCTAGAGAAGCAAAAACGAAGAAATGAATCAGAGCAGCACACTTACCTGGGACTAGAGGCTGCTCAGACCAGCAACCTCCACTAACAGCAAGCTCCCACCTTCCATGCCTGCTCCTCAGGCTGGTGCCTGGCCTTGATGAGGCCTCAGTGCATTCAGAGCAAGTGAGAGGAAAAGAATACCTTTTTCACAACTCTGGCTGAGTCAACACAGGGGACCCTAACAACCACCTCAGCGCTGTAGGGCTTTGTGTCCCCACCCACAGCTTGTCTTGTCATTCTGGTGCCCTTTGCTCTCATGCCCTGGTATTGTATTTAATCTTGGCACCGAATCATTTCCAGCAAGGTCTTGTCCTCTCTGCCTCTCTCTCAGTGCTGGGGACCTGACTCACAGTATACATATGCTAGGCAAGTGTGCTACCACAAAGCCACAGATACCAATGATCTGCCCTCACCCAATGTCTCGTTTTGGTTTGGTGACTTTTGTAATATCGTTCTCTGAGCCTCCTGAATGAAGATGTCTGGGAACATCAACTTCTTTGGACTTAACAGGTAAGAGACTCTTAAAAGTAGCTCGAGTTTGTGGATCTGCAAGGGAAAACGAGAGGGTGAAGCCTCAAGCATAGCACTGCAGTATTTAACAGCCCCACCCTGCATAGCCCCACCCCAAGTCACATGACTTCAATCTCTCAGGCCTCGATCAATTTGTGAAGATGAATTCAAAGATTAAGATTCCTGTGCTGTGTGTTGGTGGCTCATGCCTATTATCCTAACTACTCAGGAGCTGAGATCTAAGCATTACAGTTTAAAGCCAGATTGCAAAATCTATGAGACTTATTGCCAATTAACCAAAAACGCCAGAAGTGGAGCTGTGGCTCAAGTGGTAGAGCACTAGCCTTGAGCAAAGAAGATCAGGGAAGGCACCCACAACCTGAGTTAAAGCCCCAGAACTGGCACAAAAAAAAAAAAAAATACTTGTAGATTCACTGTAGGGGAAACTAAATTCTTCAATTGTGACAGCTAAGTGTGGAATAAATGTGAATATAGACATTGCTATCAACCAAAGCCCGGGCACTTGTAGCTCACACTTGTAATACTAGATACTCAAGAAGACCTAGAGGATTGCAGTCCAAGACCCCCAACTCCAATTACACAGAAAAATGCTAGACTAGAGACATGACTAAGGCAGTAGAGTGCTAGCCAGGAGCAAGAAAACTGAACAAGAGCTGAAGGCACTGAGTTCAGGTCCCAGTTCCCCTCACCCCGCCCCCCCTCACTCCAAACAGTAATGGCAACTAAAGGGAAAACGGAAGCTAGTTGGTAAAACTTATCCAAATCTTCACCAAGCACCAACAGAACCAACTGTGCCACCTCGTTAAGCTCCCTACACACATCCTAAGGCAACACTCCAGCTGCATTTTATTTATTTATTGCCCATCCTAGGGCTTCAACTCAGGGCCTGGGCACTGTTTCTGAGCCTCTCTGTGGGCAAGGCTAGCGCTCTACCACCTGAGCCACAGCACCACTTCTGGCTTTTTCCATTTATGTGATACTAAGGAATAGAACACAGGGCTTCATGCATGCTAGGCACGCACTCTGCTACTAAGCCACATTCTCAGCCCCCAGCTGCTTTTTAAATGATGTCTACTGCTACCAAAAGCCATCCTAACCCTCTAGAAGAAATCTGGCACATGACAGAAGGTCCAGAAATAGCTGGTGGAACAAATGAAAGACTGGCTGTAGTCTTTCATCGCTACCTATCTCCTCTCCCCTACCCCTCTCTTCTTTCTCTTTCTCTCTCTCATGCTCTCTCTTTTTGCTAGTTCTGGGGCTTGACTTCAGGGTCTGGACACTGTCCCTGAACTACTTTTTGCCCAAGGCTAGCACTCTACCACTTGAGCCACAGCCTCATGTCCAGCTTTTTGTTTATGTGGTACTGAAGAATTGAACCCAAGGTGTCATACATGCTAAGCAAGCACTCTACCACTAAGCCACATTCCCAGTCTCCCCTATCCCCCTTTTTCTGGCTGCCAACAAGGATTAGGTTGCTGTTCCTTAGCGTTTTTGCTCAATGTTACCACTTGAGCCACAGCTCTACTTCTGGCTTTTTTAATTTTTTTTTTTTTTGTCAGTCATAGGGCCTGAACTCTGGGCCTAGGCACTGTCCCTCAGCTCTTCAGCTCATCAAAACTAGCCCTCTACCACTTGAGCCACAGCGCCACTTCAGGCTTTTTCTGCTTATGTGGTGCTGAGGAATCGAGCCCAGGGCTTCATGCATGCAAGGCAAGCGCTTTACCACTGAGCCATCTTCCCAGCCCCTACTTCTGGCTTTTTGGTAGTTAACTGGAGATAAGAGTCTCGTAGACTTTCCTGCCCAGACTGGCTTTGAACGCTGATCTTCAGAGTTCAGCCTCCTTAGTAGCTAGAATTAGATATGAACCACTAGTGCACAGTTCCTCTGCTCTTCCAGATAGCTGCCTCTGCTACCTGCCCATAGATTTTGTGGAGGTTCCCTATTTGTCATTTGTTCTGACCTTCTTGTTGGCCAGGACTGGATAACTCCTCACCAAACACTGGGTTTCTAGGATTTAGATTCACAGCAAGTCTTACTCAAGTAGCTTATTCAGGGGGTAAGTACATTGCTGCACTACCACCCCCACCCAATAAATACACACACACACACACACACACACACACACACACACACACACACACACGCACACAGGCTTTTATTTCTTTTTTGGATCAAACCTAGGGCCTTGCCTATGCTGGGCAAGTGCTCTACACTGAGCCCCACCCCTAGGCCAGGCTTTTCTAGATCATATTAACTTCATTGTGTTCACTGTAAAATGGCCCACTTAAGCATGATGTAAGAGGCATAATAACTAAATCAAGCTGAAATAATGAGGTGCAAAGTGCTCAATCATATTAGTTAGGGGGGAAAATCCCTGCTTCTTTCTTTTCTGGCAGTTTTAGAGTTTCAACTCAGGACTTTGAACTTGTTAGGCAGGAGCCCAACCACTTGAGCTATACACACACACACACACAGCAGAGCTGTGTGGAGAGATCTGGCTCTTCTCTCCCACAAGGCCTGGTCCTTGCTGAGCCAAGATTACTATTTCAGGTGTACGTAATAGGAGAGCGAACAACTCTGAAAAGCCTATTCACTTCGGAGATCAATCCTGCCACTACTCTTCAACAAACTGACTGCAAGGAATCATCTGGAAGGGATCACAAATAGCTGCACCATCCACCCCCCAACCCCCCGCCCCAAACGTTCTGGTATCTAAGAGCTGGCTCTATACATGTGATCTCTAGCTGAGGCGGCTCAACCACCGAGACCTCACCACAAGCAGAAACCACAGAAGGGCTGGGTTGCCTTGGTGGTTCACACCGGTAATCCTCGCTCCTGAGGAGGCCGAGCTACGAGGATAGCGGTTTGATGCCAGCCCCCCCCTCCCCCCCGCCCAGGCAGCCAAGTCCCTGAGACTCTCATCTCCAACAAGCTAGACGTGGAGGCGTGGCTCAAGTGGTACAACCCCAGCCTAGAGGCGAAGAAGAAGGGGCGGCCCGACTTCCAGCCAGTCGGCCCCTCCCTGGGGTGGCCCCCCCCCACGAGAGGTCACCCCCCCCGAGGGAGGCCCTTACCTGAGGGCAGGCCTGCGCTCGGCGCCGAGGGGGGCTGCAGGCCGTGCAGCGTCTTGGCCGCGCTGGTCATGGTCACGGGGCCGCCCGGCTGGGGCCTGCAAGGGGGCCGAGCGGGTGTGACCGAGCGGGGGTGGGCAGCCGCGCGCCCCGCCGCCCCTCAGAGAAACTCCCCCCGTCCCCCGGCCCAGCCTCCGCCCCGGGGGAGCCCGAACCCCGGCGCCGGCCGCTCCGCGTCGCTCTCGTCCGGGACACTATGGGCCGCAACCGCCAGGGCGCCCTCGGAGTCGGCCGCCTCCGTTTCAAATGGGGACTTCCGGTAGCTGGGCGGAAGGGAGAGCAGTTCCGGTGTGGCGGGCCCGGCCGTACGGAAGGCCGTGGCTCGGGCCGCCACGCTGGGGGCCGCCATGCTGTACGGACTGCAGGGCCAGGATCTGGCCGGGACCGGGCGCGCCCGTAGCGGGCCTGCGTGGAGCTGGCGAGCCGCAGCGCCGGGCCCCGGCCGCCGGCCGCACAGGGCCCACGTTGGGCTCTAGGTCACAATCCTCTTTATCTCGAGCGGTGGTTATCAGGGGCGCCCCGGGAGCCCCTCGGAGGCTGCCGCGTCCTCCTCCTCCTCCCCCGGCGCGGGATCGCTGGAGACGCTGCGGGAAATGGCACGCGATGGCGTGCGGGCTACCGCTGCCAGCCCTGGCTCTTCCCTAGCGCGTCGGCGGCGGTCAGATCTGATGCGAGCCCTCCCGGGCCTGCACCGGGCCCGGCCCCGACCCGACGGGAGCAGCAGGCAGGGACCGACCCCGACCCGATGGGAGCAGCGGCCAGCAGGGCCCGGTCCCGACCCGATGGGAGCAGCGGGCAGGGCCCGGCCCCGACCCGACCGGAGCAGCGGGCAGGGCCCAGACCCCGACCCGACGGGAGCAGCGGGCAGGGCCCGGCCCCGACCCGACCGGAGCAGCGGGCAGGGCCCGGCCCCGACCCGACGGGAGCAGCGGGCAGGGCCCGGCCCCCAACGGGTTTGGCCGGCAGGACTGACTGCGGCGCCGCCCTCGTGGGGGTGTACCATCCAGGAACTGGACGACGACCCTGTTAGATACTCACCAACTGAAGGAAAAAGTACACGGTGCTGTGAGGGGAAAAAAGCAGAAGGATAGGCTTGGAGTGTGAGTGAAGATGTGATCCTTGCTGATTGGGGGGGGGGGGGAGGAGGGGGAGCAGGAGCAGGAGCTGATCCCCATACACTGGAGAAGAATAGACAAGTGCAAAGTTCCTCCAAGGCGGAAATGGGGTTTTCTCCTGTAGGAACTGGAAGATAGGACCAAACCAGGCTCACGCTGGTCATCCTAGCTACTCTGGAAGATTGTGGTTTGAGGCCAGCCCAAATGAGAGACCTTCATCTCCAGCTAGGAAGGTGGCTCAGTGGTAGAGTGCTTGCCTAGCATGCATGAAGCCCCGAGCTTGATTCCTCAGCACCACACACACAGATAAAGCAGTGGTGTTGTGGCTCAAGTGGTAGAGTGCTAGCCTTGAGCAAAAGCAGCTCAGGGACAGTGCCCAGGCCCTGAGATCAAGCCTCAGGACTGGAGGCAAGGAGGGAGGAAGGGAGAGAGAGAGAGAGAGAGACCTTCTTCTCAATGAATTTAAGGGGAAAAAAAAACTATGTGTGCTGGAGCACCCTGTTTCTCCTTGTGCTACTGGAGAAGCACAAATAGGAGGATTAGGGTTCATGCTGGTCTGAGCACAAATGCCAGACCCCAGGAAGAAAAAGAAGGTAGGAGAAAGGTACAGATAAAGCAGGAAAGAAGCAAAGTGGCAGCCTTTGTGCCAAGGTAAAGGGATTCAGTTTTATCTTAAGAATAATAGGGGGCTGGGAAGGTGGCTCAGTGGTAGAGCACTTGCCTTGCATGCATGAGGCCCTGGGTTCGATTCCTCAGCACCACATAAGCAAAAAGAAAAAAGCCGTAATTGGTGCTGTGGCTCAAGTGGTAGAGCGTTAGCCTTGAGCTGAAGAGCTGAGGGACAGCGCCCAGGCCCAGAGTTCAGGCCCCATAACTGGACCCCCCCCCAAAAAAAATAGGAAGCCACTCCACACATTAGAAGAGTGTCATCATATATATGTATATATATATATATTTTTTTAAATTTATTTTTGCTTGTGGAGCTATCCCTGAGTTCTTCAGCCCAACACAAACTACCACTCAAGCCACAGCACCACTTCCAGGTTTTTGGTGGTTAATTGGAGACAAGTCTCACAGACATTCCTGTTTGGGCTGGATTTGAACTGCAGTCCTCAGATCTGAACCTCCTGAGTAGCTAGGATTACAGGAGTGAGCCACTGGCACCCAGCTAATTTAACACTTCCTCTCTGTGATTCCATGTTCTTGCCTCATACCTGCTGCAAGTATTTGGAGGTCAGCGCGAGCGACTGGGGCAGTAGAAGGAGTGTGGGGGGAAATCATTTGTTACCCAAGAGGAAATTAATAAGGCTCAGGAGAAGCCAAATAACCCTCATAACAGATGCCACCTGTGGAAAGCAACTATCCGGTAAGCTGTAGCTTATACTGGAGGTGGGAATTACCCCTCCAAAAACTGAGCGCCTCCTCTTTCTGGTCTCAGGAGGCCATATTCAATTCTATTTACTCTTTGGAAGTTATTTCCTAACCTGTTATGTAAATAAGCTAGCATATTCTTGGAGATGGAGAAAAGCAAAATCCACGTAAGGCAGCTTTAAAAGTAAGTCTTAGGATAAGGTTGGGAGTAAGGGAGGGAGGGAGAGAGAAAGAAAGAGGGGGGAGGAGAGTGAGCGAGCGAGCGAGCGAGCGAGCGAGCGAGCGAGCGAGAGAGAGAGAGAGAGAGAGAGAGAGAGAGAGAGAGAGAGAGAGAGAGAGAGAGAGAGGAGAGAGAATCCTTATTACATCATCCACCCCCAGGCTTGAATGTGTGTGGATAATCACTGTTTTGTGTAGATGTGTTGGGAAATTGAGAATTCGGCTTTATTCCTTTCTTTCCTTCCTTCTTTTCTCTCTTTTTTTTTTTTCCTGTCAGTCATGGGGCTTGAACTCAAGGCCTGGGCACTGTCCCTGAGCTCTTCAGCTCTACCACTTGAGCCACAGCACCACTTCCAGTTTTCTGGTGGTTAAAAGGAAATGTCTCCACAGACTTTCCTGCTCAGGGTGGCTTTGAATCAGTATCCTCAAATCTCAGCCTCCCCAATACCTAGCACCTGGCTATTTAAGATTGGAGGGGGGTAGGTCTTACAATGTTGTTCCATTTGTCTCCCAACTCCTAAGTTCCAGTGATGCTTTTGCCTTGGTGGCTAGAGAAGCTGGGACTTCTGGAGTGAGCCAAGAATGACTTATCTTGATTGAGCCAACTGACTTGGTCAGTCTTCTGTGCCCATGAGTTCTGTACCTGCAGATTCAACCATGCAGATTGAAAATATTTGGGGTGGGGTGGGAAAAAAAAACCACATCATAACTGAACTCATACATATTTTTTCTTGTCATTATTCCTTAAACAACACAGTATAACAACAACTGACACAGCCTCTACATTGTAGTAGGTATCGTAGATCACTAGAGACGATTTGAAGTATATTGAGGATACGCGCAGGTTATAAGCAAATACTACACCGTTTTACACAAGGAACTTGAGCATCCTTGGATTTCGTCATTGCGGGAGGGGGGGTTCCCGGAACCAATTCTCTGTAGATACCAAGGGACAACTGTACTGTCTTCTGTCATCTCCGTAACTCTTAGGTCTCATTTAGATTTCTGCTTCACTGGTCATGAGCTGCTGGGGGTGGGAGGTAGGTCTCAACAACATAGGAACATGACATAATCAAGCCAGCATATCCTCTGAGTCACTCCAGCTCTACGACAGACGGGCTGTAGAAAAACCCCTAATCTTCCTTGACACCCCTAGGGAAACTGGCGTGGATCTATGGTTTTCAGGGCACATCCTGAGGGGCTGCCAAGAGCCTGCAGGACCCCAGGACCCTTGGTGTTAGAGTTCAAGGCTTCTTTTAAGGAAGGGTGGTCAGGCTATAGCCTTTGGAAACTGCTGGAAATGATATTCTCAAAACGCCTTCCAGTCCATGTGTAAGGAGCTGGGCTCTCTGAAGGCACCCTCCCCACCTCCCCACAGCGGTGCCCCTCCTAATACCATACGCAAAGCTGTTCATAGACTCCCTGGCGCCACCTAATGTATGAGCTGTGACATGGGTTGGACCTTCAAGGTAGACTCCTTGCTTTGGGTAGGTACCCAAGTCAGATACCCAGTGCCCCATTCCCCCAGATTTGTTCTTTAGAAGCTCAAGACTTGACCCAGAGAGCAGTTTCAGACTAGTACGTTCCCCAGAAAGGGCAGATCTGAGTTCTTTCTTAGCTGGATTATTCTGCTGGACCATGGCCTTCCATCCCTTAGTTCCTGTCCTGCCAGGCCTCCGTGTGCACTGCGGCCTGAGGATCAGGTCAGTGCTCGTCTGGAGGCTGGCCGCTGGAGGTCCCTCAGAGGATTCCAGAGGGGAGGATGGGGTGTATGGGGGACACAAGGAGGCACCCTGGGATCTGCTCAGAGTGCAGCTTATTCTGGAGATGGGCGCCCAAAGGGGGAGGCAGGGTTTACACACAGACAGCCAAAAAGGCAGGTTGGAGGAAAGTACTAGAAGCAAAGGATCAAGACAAGCCAGGGACCAGTGTCTCTGAAGCTGGTAGCCAGAGTCTGAGAGTTGTGGTGATAGAATGAGTCAGGAAACCGCTCTGCCAGGGCCCGCCACGTGAGCGGGGAAATCGATGGCTTCCTCAGTCTCTGTGTGTTTCCCTTGCTTGTTGGGGCTCACAGAACCTCACCGCCCCGTAGCAAACTGCTGGACACAATTATGGGTTCCTCTCAGGAGCGGAGGATCTTGCAATTTAGCGGTGCTCTGTGGCTAACCATTGGCTTCCCGCCAGCCAAGTCTGCCTTCCTGGCTTCCAACCAACAGCCAGCTCCGCTCAGCCCTGGGAAACTGCTCACACTGGACAGCAGTCCAGGAAGAAGCCCCCAGCCCGATCCTGGCCAGAGACGTTCCCCAAAGAATGAAAAGCTTCCTGATGAAGAGTCAATGAATGAGAAGGGGGGTGATTCAGGAGGCAGTGGAGATTGCTGAGGGCTCTTCTGCTCAGTGAGGTACTGTCAGGGTTGTAAGGACGGGGTACCCCAGGGTCACTGAGCATCTTGCCACTTGGGAGAGGGCCAGAGCCATCTCCCCTGATAGAGCTGCACATCCAGCCTCCCCTCCCCTTCCAAAGGAGGGGTCCTTCCTTATTGGCACGGTGGGGGCAGACAGGCCCTCAGCAGGTCACGAGGAGAGCCGGGTATTCCCTCTCACAGGTCCTCCCCACCGAGTCCTCCAGATGTAAGGGATGAGTAGCAGAGAGATCAAGGCTGGAACATCTGGCAGGGTTGAAAAAAATCCATAGCTGGAGGGTGTCACTTTGGAGAAATACCTTCAGGCTCTAGCCTGGTGCGGGCCCTGCCTCATCATCAGGGACAGGTCCGCAGCCTGGTCTGGCCTCTGGCGACCTCCTCTAGGTGCTGTAGCCGGAGGTGTAGGCATTGGGCCTGCGGAGCCACACATCTGGCAGATCTGGCTGGCTGTTGGGCAGCATCACAGGGCTGCCATCTGGCCCGCCGCGGCCCTTCCAGGACGAGCTGCTGTGCTGGGAGCTGGCCAGGGTCGGGTCGTAGATGGTCTCCTTCAGCGCCAGCCAGAGGGTGTCACGCTTCCCATTCAGCTGGCCCCGCTCAAGCGCGGGCTTCCCGGCATCATCCAGGTCTTCTGGGCAGATAACCACGGAATCCGGCACGCGGGCACTGGGCTCGGAGGCGCTCAGGCAGGTGTCGTCGGAGACGCTGAGCCCCTCCAGGGTGCTGGCTGAGGAGCAGAGACCATCAGGAAGTTCTTCCGCCTTGGACTTGGGAGAGGGGGGCGGGACTTCCGGGGAGGCCTGGGGAGGCTCCGCCTTCTGCTCCTGGGAGTCCTGTGTCACCCAGCTTTGCGGGTTGGGGCCAGCCTGCTTATAGGGCGAGGAGGTCTGCAAAGCCGGGCACTGGCTGAACACTGCCTGGTGGTCCAGGAGCAGGTCCCGCGGGGAGGCGGGCACGAGTGGGGGCCGGCCGCAGCAGCTGCCGTCGTGAAACGGCAGATCCTCCGAGAGAACCGAGGGCCGATGGGACAGCTTGCTGGTGGCCGTGCTGGTGTCAAAGCTGGGGCTCCGGCGCCGCGCCAGGGGCTGAAGCTCGTAATGCTCGGGGCAGATCCCAGGGATGCCTGCCCCGGGCCGCGCCTTCTCCTCGTCAGGATCCTCCGTGCCCGCACCCCACGGCAGGTGCGCGCAGGGCCACAGGATCTGCCCACAGTTCTTCTCGGGCCCGAAGAAACAGCACAGAGACTGGAAGAAGAAGCTGGCGAAGCCACAGCTGACGAACTTGACCATCATCAGGGTGATGCCCAGCTTGCGATAGAGCAGGACGGTGGAAGGCAACATGATGACGCCCGAGGCAAACAGGGCCGCCGTCCCCATGGCCGTGGCCCGGCTGGTCTGGCGCAGGGAGAAGGCCACACGGCTCAGGCGATCGGGATGTGGGCACAGGTGATAGGAGATACAGTAGTTGATGGTGAAGTCCACCGAGAGGCCCACCGAGGCAGACAGGAAGAGAGCCTCGGCCGTGTTGAGCTGCCACTCGAGTAGGACCAGCAGGCCTGCAGTGAGCAGCACCGTGCCCGCCACGGCTGCCACTGAGAACAGGCTGAGTGGAACATTCCAGGTGCCCAGCAGCAGCGTGGCAAAGGCCAGCGCCAGAGCCAGCCCCAGCACCACGGCGGGTTCCGTGCTCAGGCTGTGCTGCAGACTGTACAGCTCTAGCCGGCTGGTGAACCAGCCTCGGCGGAGGCCCGAGGGTGCCCTGCCCAGCTCGGAGGCCAGCCAGCGGCTGACTTCGGTGTAGAAGTGGTGGACCGGGCCGTATTCGGGACTGTATGGGAAGTTGGTCTGGAACTGCAGGACCAGGGCAGCGAGGTTGCCGTGGGCATCGAAGCGGAGCCCCAGGTCATGGGTGCCATCGGGGCTTTGCTCCAGAGCCATCATCTTGAGGCAGTGCAGGAAGAGCTGGGGGGCCATGGGGAAGTCTGTCTGGCCACAGCAGAAGTCAGGCCCGAGGCGGGCACAGCTGGGACTCTCCATCCAGCTCTGCAGGGCCTCCACCAGGCACAGTGTGGGCCACCCCTTGGGCTGGGTGCTGAAGAAGCTCTGGTTCCGGGCTTGGTGGCAGAGTTCCAACAGCCAGTCCTGGGCCTCCAGGCTGCTGACGGAGAAGTCAGGATCGCTCACCAGGGAGCTGTTGCTACGAGGGTCCAGGGGGTCGCTCGTGTCCACCGGCAGGATGCCCCACACCAAAACCACGGGCAGGTGGCCGCCCTCGTCTGGGGGCAGGTCCTCGAACAAGAACTGCTGGCGGTACTCGGCATCGAAGCGCTCGAAGGGGTGGCTGGGCCGGAAGACCTGGCCCCCGGCAGGCAGCAGAATGGGCAGCTGCAGGCGGGGGCTGACACCGCCGATGTAGCCGCCCCCCACCGCCAGCGCCGCGAACCAGCAGATCCAGATGTACCGGAACTTGATGACCCCACAGGGCAGCAGGCGCTGGAAGAGCAGGCGGGAGAGGATGGACACGACCCTGCGGAGGCCGCGGATCCGCCGGTGTATGGCCAGCAGCAGCCGCAGGGGGTCGCTGCCGCCCCTCGGGGCCTGCCTGGGCAGACAGCCGCGGGCCAGGTAGCGCTCGTGCAGCACGGCCGAGGCGGGCAGCCAGACCAGCGTGAGCCCCATGTGCACCAGCACGGCGGTGCCCATGAAGAGGGCGAAGCAGCGCACGGTGGGCAGGCGGCTCAGGTAGCTGCCGTAGAAGGCAGCGCCTGTGGTGAGCCCCGAAACCAGCAGCAGGTAGCCAAAGTGGTGCATGGTGCGGCCCACGCGCTGTGCCAGCCCCCCGGAGGGCACCTGGCTCTTGCTGAGCCGCCAGAGGTCGAAGAAGATGAGGGTGTGGTTGACGCAGACGCCACTGAGCAGCAGGAGGGCCGCCAGGTTGACGAAGGGGAAGTAGGCCATGCGGAAGGCCACGTGGTAAAGGAAGAAGGCCACCATCAGGGAGCCCAGCACCCCCAGCAGCACCATGACTGTGATGAAGAAGGAGCGCAGGTAGAGGGTGACGCTGAAGAAGATGACGGCCAGGGCCAGCAGGGGGTACACTGTGTCCAGCGCCAGGAAGTGCTTCAGCAGCACCTGCTTGAGGCCCAGGTCCATGCCACTGACCGATGTGTAATTGTCAGAGACCTTCTGGACATCGGCTAGGCCATCCAGGTAGATGTCCAGCATGGAGGCGTCCTTTGTGATGGGCAGGAAGAGCAGGCCGAACTTGAGGGATGGCACCTGGTAGTCAGCCGTCTGGGGACTCAGGAAGTCCCTGTCCAGCAGGAAGTGCAGGAGTTGGTACACAGCCCCGCTGCGGGCGCACTTGGTGGGGACCTGGGCACAGAATGGGGGCTTGTCCGGCTTGGATCCCAGGCAGGAGGGCACGAGGACCCCACGGTGGTAGTAGGGCGCGCAGTACCGCAGCAGGGCCAGGGTGCGAGCCGCGTCAGCTTCCGTAGTATCCAGACAGGAGGAGCGGTTGGACAGCACGGCCAGATAGTTCCCGAGGGACCAGCTGGGGCAGCACTCATTGGCTGCGGTGCGCTGGCACAGAGCCCCAAAGTGCGGATGGGAGCGGATCTGTGGGGCACACAGTATGAGAGCGCTCAGGAGCAGTCGGTGGGTGGGGGAGGCTCCAGGCCCCCCAGCCCTGGCCTAACCATTCACACTTCTTCAGGTGCAGGTTGGAGACAAAGGGGTGACTTGACAGCCCAATATCACTGGCTTGTTTCTGAGTTCCCTTTGGCTTCTGGCCCAGGTGCAGGCAGCTACATGTTGGAAGAGCCTCAGGGATAAGAGGCTCTGCCCTGAGGACTCCTATGGTGGGTCGGGGGGGGGGGTCCACACACTCCAACTCTGCACTATTGGGCTGGAGGTGACCTTCACAGCCATGTATGGGAAAAGGTCAAGGTGCCATGGGGCTGGAAGGAAGCCAGGTAAAAAGCAGAAGCCAGGACATTGCTGTCTATGTGTGCCTCTTAGTCTGTCTCTGTCTTTGTCTGCCTCTCTCTCTCTCTGTGTTTGTCTCTGTAGGTGTCTAGCTGTCTGTCTCTGTCTCTCTGTCTCTCCGTGTCTGTCTGTCTGTCTCTCTCTCTTTCTCTCTTTCTGGGCTGTTTAAATCCTCCTGGAGCCAGACCTCATGCCTCCTTTCCTCCTCCACAGACTGTTGCCACAGCAACAGCTGTTGTGTACAGAGAGTTCCAACCTGGAGCCAGGGGCCCTGCTCTGCTGCTGGTGATCTGCCTGCCTGGCCTTGGGGCTGAGATCATGATGATAACGGTGGTGACACTCGCTGAGTGATTGCAGTATTATCTGCTCATCCTATACACAGGACTGGGGGTAGAGCAGGTGCCTTGCACATACACAATCCCCTGGATTTAGTCCCCAGCACCACCAAACCAAAACTAGGCAGAAGCAATGTGCACAGCAACAACCTTACCCACCAAGAAGGTACAGTCATGGAACAAGGGAGCCTTAGAGCTGGCCTTGAACTCAGACATCTGACTGCAGAACACACGTCTTTCTGGTTCTCGGGATGGCAGGTGTGATGCAAGGGGGCTTGGGCTATGGAGTGATTTTAGCAGCAAGTCTTTCTATAGCTGTTAGCATAACTGGCAGGGTCTTGCTGGGGGTTGGGGCCTTAAAGCACAGAGTCTCAGCTCCCCAGCCTAGGACCTCCTCAACAGCTTGCTCTGTGCACGTGTGTGTGTGTGTGTGTGTGTGTGTGTGTGTGTATGTGTACATGCACGCATGCGCAGGCACACCTGCACTAATACTGGATCTTGAACTCAGTGCTGGCCCTTAGCTTTTTTCACTCAAGGCAGATGCTGTACCACTTGAACCACAGCTCCATTCTGGCTTTTGTGCTGGTTAATTGGAGGTAGTGTCACAGACTTTCCTGCCTGGGCTGGCTTTAAACTGCTATCCTTAGGTCTCAGCTTTCTTAGTAGCTAGGCTTATAGGTGTGAGCCACCACTTTCCAAGAGCTGCATCTTGGCTCTTCAAAAACTTCTGCCTGGGCTGGGAAGGTGGCTCAGTGGTAGAGTGCTTGCCTTGCATGCTTGAGACCCTGGGTTCGATTCCTCAGCACCACATAAGCAGAAAAAGCCAGAAGTGGCGCTGTGGCTCAAGTGGTAGAGCTACCCTTGAGCTGAAAAGCTGAGGGACAGTGTCCAGGCCCAGAGTTCAGGTCTCACGACGGACAAAAAAAAATCTGACTGCTTTTCCCGCCCCAATTCCAAACCTGTCAGCAGTGTTGGGAAAGTTTTCTAAGTAGAAAAGGGCTTCTTCCCACTCCCCGCTTGCAGTCTGGCTCTGTTGTGTCTCCTTAACATCAAGTCCCTCGTGCCCCCTTCTTCCCCGCCCCCAGCCTCCCCCGGCAGCTCACCTGCTCCTGTTCCATGCGGCACATGGAGTGGATGGCATGCAGGTTCCACAGGCTGCCCCCCGAGGTTGACACGAACACCAGCTTTGCATGGCTCTTCTCTGCAACACAGCCCCCCCAACCCCCTTGGAGCTCACCCTTTGACCCCGGGTCCTCAGCCCTACCACAGGGAAGAGGCTCACCCAGAGCTCCTGAGGGTCAAACTCCTGGGAGTCCCAACCCTTACCCAGTGGCTGGATTTCATTTCTGCGCACCCCGTTCCCCCCCCCCCCCCCGCCGTCTTTCCTGCTTGACCCTAGCTGGTTGGGGCTGCAAGTCAGCTGCGCTGGCTTTGCTGTGCCGGGCTGGCTGCTTTCCCACAGTTATCCTGGGACAGCCCACCCTGCTGGCTGGGGGTGGGAGCTGCCCCTGCAGCCAGGGCTGGCGGGGCTGCAGCTTACCTGGGGGGCCACAGAAGAAGCTGTCCTCCCCATTGTCATCTATGGGCTCCACCATCCTCCGGGCCCGGACCACGCTCTCCTGGGCCTTGCCCCAGGACGCGGGGCTCAGGGTGCTGTGGAAGGTGGAGCTGGGGCGGGAAGAACGCGCAGAGTAGGCACCATTAGCAGCGAAGGAGGCCAGGGACCACTGCCCAGGGCGGCCCAGCAACATGAGGGGGCCACCCACTGCCCCTTTCCTGGGAGTCTTGCGCTTTCTCCCTTCGCCATACCCCAGTGGAAAGATGGGAACCTGTTACCTGTTCAGTTCAGGGTCCGGAGAAAGGGAGAGCAGGTTCTTGGGGCCGGTGAAAGCCTGTAGTGCTTTCCAGACTTCTAGCTTTCGCCCAACATCTGTGTCCCGAGGCTCGAAGCCCTGCGGGGAGAAGAGAGAGAAGAGCAGGTGGGCAGAGGGGGAGGAGCTCCCCATCTGTTCCCTTTTTACCTCTGCCCTGTTGACTCCTGGGGGGGGGGGCGGGAGGTCCCACCCACCTGGGCTGTGGACACAGGATCTCTGTATCACCTGTACAACTTCCATTGTTACCACCCCAGCTGGGGCCGCTCCACAGCGGCCATCCTGAGCTGTGCTGGCCAGGCCAAAGGCCCCTGTGATTTCCCTTGGGCTCTCACCAGTAAAGGGTCCGAGAAGTCGGGCAAGCGACTTCCCAACAGTCCTGCCAGCGTGCACAGGAGGATGAAAGCCAGACACAGCAGGATCACGGTGCCCGGCCACTCAGCGATCAGCTGGGAATAGCTAGGACAGAGCGAGGAAGCCCACATGAGCCATGGTTGGTAGTAGGGAGCTGGTGAGCTTAGGGCTCACCAAAAAGGGGTCGTTAGCAGCCTGGTCCCCCTTAGGAGTCTACGGGAGGCCCATGCCTACCTCTTGGGCATCCGGTAGGTCCGCTCCTGCCTGAAGAAGAGAAGAAACCACACTTGCTAGAGTCTTCTCCGTGTGTGTATGTGCACATGTGTGTGTGTGCGCATGTGTGTGTGTGCAGGGCTTTTCCTCTCCCAGCTCCCAACCCCTCCACACCACCCAGCCTGCCCCCTCCACCGGAGCAGGGCACAGCCACGCTGCCTCCTAAGAGACCCCCAAGGATCTGCCCCACCTTCCAGGGGGGCAATCAGGGGGCTGTTGGTCCCCCCTCCTTACCTGACGCTGACCACGTGACGCTGCGCAGGTGGCTTCCAGGTGCCATCGTGCTGGGAGGGCACCAAGGAAGGGCTGTAGTTGGAGACATGGGAGCACAGGGCTGCCTGGTCTCCCAGTCCTAGTAGCGAACTGCCTTCTTGATATTCGTGCGGCCCTCTAGAGTAGCCGAAATGACCAGGAGCTAAGGGACTACTCGGGTCCACAGCCTGGAGGGTGGATGCGGAGGGCGCCGGGACGGAGGCATTGGAAGGGTCCTCCAGGGGGCAGGTGTGGAGGGAGCAGCTCCTCTCCGGGCTTGCCTCGGGGGCCATGGCTGCCGGCTGGGACCTGGGAGATCACAGGTAGGGGAGAGAGGGGTGGAGGATGGGGCTAGAGCACCCCACATCCCAGAATTGTTCAGGAAGGCAAGGAGACAGGAGGAGCCTGGGGTTGTCTTGACCCTCCATCTGAGGAAAAGGGGAGGGGGCGAGGTCGCAAAGTCTGCATCTTGGGGGAGCATGCTTTCATCCAGCACTCAAAAGGACATGGTTGGCCACCATGCCCCAAGCTGACACGCTTTTGTATGCACAATCTCATTTACTCGTGGCAAACAATTCCGTAAGGTAAGAATGGCCTCGTTTTTGTAGACTTGAAAACAGAGCCAGTGAGGGGTAAGGAGGGGACTTTGAGAGCAGTGCAGGGTCTTCTGACTTGTGGCCCATGCTCCTCCTGCTACAGTTGTTTCTCCTCCTCTCCTCCTCTCCTCCTCCTCCTGCCTACTGTTCCTCCTCCTTTCTCTCTCTCTCTTTTTATAGTCCTGGGGTTTGAACTTGGCTTCACACTTGCTGGGTAGGTGGTGTAGCTACTGGTGCCCCCAGCTGGTCCCTTTATTCTCCTGACACATCTAGGCACTCTTGGATCCTTTGAACATTTTCTTTTGTCAGGTTGTTCCCTGCCATCACCCCAGACAATCGCAGAACCTGGGGGGGTGGGGGGCGGCAGTCCATGTTTCCTTATTTTGCCTTTTCTTTCGTCTTTTTTTTTTTTTGACAGGGTCTTGTTATGTAGGTCAGGCTGGCCTGAAACATATTCCTGCTTCATACTCACAAGGACTGGAAATACAAGCATACAGCATCATGCCTGCCATTTAAAAAAACATTATGGATGTATGGATGTATGTCAGTTGTGGGGCTTGGATTCAGGGCCTAGGCACTGTCCCTGAACTCTTTTGCTCAAGGCTAGTGCTCTACCACTTTGAGCCATAGCTCCACTTCCAGTTTTGGAGTGATTAATTGGAGATAAGAATCTTATGGGGCGGGGGGAGAGTCTCATGGGGACTTTTCTGCCTGGCTGGCTTTGAACCATGATCCTTAGATATCAGCCTCCTGAGTAGTTAGGATTATAGGCTTGAGCCACCAGCATTTGGCTTCCATTTTTGTTTGTTTTTGTTTTGCCAGTTCTAGGGCTGGAACTCAGGGCCTGGGCACTGTCCCTGAGCTTTATTTGCTCAAGGCTAGTACTGTACTAGTTGAGCCACATAGCTACTTCCAACTTTTTCTGTTTATATGGTACTGAGGAATCGAACCCAGGGCCTCATGCATGCTAGGCAAGTGCTCTACCACTAGGACACCTTCCCAGCCCCTCCATCTTATTTTTTAATTTTCCCTTTTTGTCTTTTTCTTTTCTGCAGAGCTGGGAATGAATCTCAGGGTCTCACTCATGTTAGGCACGTGTTCTGAGTTACTTTTTAAGAATAATCTCCATGCAAGTCTTACCTCCTTGGTGACGCCTTCCCTGACTATTTCAAGTCACCATGAGCTCTGTAATCCTTTACCCTGCCTGATGCATAACTCTGCATGATGGAGTTGTGTCTCTTGCCTGTCTTTCCTGTGGAAAGTGGGGCTGGAGAGCAGGGACTGATGGCTATGGGCCAAAGTCCTGGCCACAGCAGTGTGTGCACATTGCCCATGGAGATCAAGTTATGCCTGGAGACCAAGTGGAGGACCTGGAAAGATGAGGCAAACTCTACTTCTATTTTATTCCATTTTCAGGAGGATGTCTGGCTATGAGAGAATAGTGCTCACACTGAGGGCAAAATGGGGGAGCAGTGAAGGTAGGCTCCTGGCCCTGTCACGCCTTAGCCTGAGGTCCCAGGAGAGAGTCATGGTTGTCAAAATATTAGCACCCTTGTCTGTTTTGATATGTGAATCAACTAATGGGACACACGAAAGCTGCCTGCTGCCCGGCCTGCGGAAGGCACGTTGGACTTTTCACCCTTTCCCACACTTATATTGCAAATGGCATTAAAGGTGTGTATTTGCATTCTTAACTTGTCATCTTTTGTTACCTTAGGCAATATGTCTCCATTTTAGAATTTCTCACACCCTGAGTGTGTGTGTGTGTGTGTGTGTGTGTGTGCATGTGAAATGAATGCCTATATATACACATTTATAATGTATATACGTATGTAGTCTTTTAAAAGTTTTAGGTAGTTTATTAATTGTTCTGGGGATCAGACCTAGGACCTTCTGCCATTAAGTTATAGTCCCCGGCCCTTGTTTTGTTTGTTTGTTTTTTGAGACAGTATCTTACTATGTAGCTCAGGCTGACCTGGAACTCACAAACCTGCCTCAGCCTCCTTAGTGCTGGAATTATAGCTGTGTCCCGCCATACCTGACATGGATGTTTTTCTCTTCCTCCTTATCCTCCTCTTCTCCTTCTTCCTCCTCCTCTTCCTCCTCCTCCTCTTTTTTTTTTCTTTTGAGATAGGACTCAAATTCAGTATCTGACACTTTCATTGGCTGGTGCTCTACCACCTGAGCCATGCCTCTAATCCCCTAGGCTGGTTTTGAACTGTGATCTTCTAGGTCTCAGCCTTTTGAGTAGCTTGGATTACCGGTGTGAGCTCCCAGCACCCTGCTGGATAGTTACTTCTTTAAGGTTTGAAGTCCCATAGTCTTTATTTTTATTTTTTGAGTACCTGGCCTGGACTGAGTCCTGAGGGTCCTCAGTCTCCCTGTTTAGAGCACAGGCTGCCTCCTAGTGGTCAGAAGAGTGAACTGCCAAGGTGCAGCAATGGGCCAGTTCTGGCTGCCCCTGGTCTTGGAGCACCAAGCAATGGAATTCTCTTTAGAATGTCTGTGCCCCTCTTTAGAATGTCAATTTCTTTTACATGAAGGAAGCCAGCACACTGGGGTGGGGTGGGGTGTTGGCAGAGCACCCTTGTTCAGTTGGTTCTTCTTCAAGGAACATCCTTGGTTAGTTTCCACGAGGGTCTCCTTAGCACCAGATCCTTCCCTTCTACCTCTACCATGCCTCTCTGAGGAACTAGGATCCGCTGCTCCTTGTCTAGTCTGACTCTTCTTCACCTTGCCAGCCATGGTCAATATGGAGAACTGAGAATCCCTCCACATCCTGACTGCTGTGGACTACGGGCCTCTCCTGCAGCCCTCCCAGCGCCCAGCCCAACTCCGGGCTTCTGCCAGCCCCTGCCCGCCTCTGCTCACAGGAGAGCAGTGATGGGAGTTAAATGCTCCTGTCCTCCCTTCTCCAGCCTTTTGGTTCTGCAGCGCTGACTGGGATGAGTACCTTCTTGGTCTGCCTGCCGGGCCCAGCGGCTGGTAAGCTGAGTGATGGCAGGCGGGCAGGCATGCAGGCAGGTGGGGGGCGGGGAGAGGAGGATGGAAAGTGGTGATGCTGGCCTGGGTCAGGAGGAAAAGATCCCAGCAGCCAGGGCTAGCCTGACTGAACTCCAGACACAGAGCCCCAACATGGGAGCCTGGTGGTAGGCAGATATTTGTGTGTATTAGCCTTGCCCCAAAAGCCTACGGAAAGGCCATGTGGACATTCTTGTGGTTCCACAGAGTGGCCAGACAGATAGTTGGGAAGCAGCTCCCACCGCTGGGAATAAAGAGGTCATTTGAAAAACTCAAGGAGGGCTGGGAAGGTAGCTCAGTGGTAGAGCGCTTGCCTTGCATGCCAGAGGCCCTGGGTTCGATTCCTCAGCACCACATAAGCAAAAAGAAAAAAGCTGGAAGTGGCGCTGTGGCTCAAGTGGTAGAGTGCTAGCCTTGAGCTGAAGAGCTGAGGGACAGCGCCCAGGCCCAGAGTTCAGGCCCCATGACCTGACCCCCCCCCCAAAAAAAAAACCAAAAACAAAGCCAGCCCGGGGCAGGAAAGTATGTGAGACTCATCTCCAACAAACCACCAAAAAACCAGAAGTGGCGCTGTGGCTCAAGCCTTGAGCTGAAGAGCAGAGGGACAGCGCCCAGACCCAGAGTTCAAGCCCCACAACCAACCAAAAAAAAAAAAAAAGTTATTTTGAATATCTCTGTGGTGGATACAGGTTGCTGGGCATGGTGGTATGTGTCTATAGTCCCAGCTACAGGAGAAGCTGAGGCAGGAAGATTACTTGAGCTCAGGAGTTTAAGGCCAGTCTGAACAATAAAGATTTTATCTTAAAAAGAAAATAAAAATGTAGGGCTTACAAAGGGGCTGGCTACTTAGCTGTGCTACAGAGCACGCTTTACAAAGGCCCTGCATTTAGTCCCTAGCACTGAAACATGAAATACATAAAGGAAGAAAAAATTATGACAAGTGTGCAGTGTGTGTGATGTGTGTGTGGTGTAGGGGTTGTTCATGTGGTTTGAGTGTGATGTGTGTGTGGTTTGTAGGGTGTTTTTGTGGTGTGTGTGGTGTGGTTTGTGGTGTGTATATGTGTGATGTGTGTGTGGTGTGAGGGGTATTTGTGTGGTTTGTGATGTGTGTGGTGTGGAGGGTATTTGTGTGATGTGTGTGTATGCATGGTGTGTGAGGTGTGTGATGAGGGGGTATTTGTGTGGTTTGTGTATGATATGTATGTTGTGAGTGTATGTGGTTTGTAGGGTGTGTTGAACGTGCAGTGTGGTTTGTGGTGTGTATGTATGTGTGTGATATATGTGTGGTGTGAGGGGTGTTTGTGTGGTTTGTGGTATGCGTGTGATCCCTGAGGTGTATGTGGTTTGTGTGTGGTGTGGTTTATGGTGTGTGTGTGGTGTATGTGTGTGCCATCTTATACACTGTGTACCTCTCCCTAGAGTGCCACTTTGCTCAGCAGGAACCCCGAGTCTATACTAGGTAGTGTCCATGGTCTCTGTCCAGTGTGGAGGGAGCCTGGGGGGCCCCCAGGGCCCCTGGGAATTGTGGGAACACAGCAAGTGGCTCTGGGGCCCAGGGGAAATGAGCAGACTAGACAGGGCTGATCTTTGGCAAGATAAACCAGACAGCAAATGGCGCTCCTGCCCAACTCCCTGAACAGCAGCTCTGGCTCTAGGCCCCTGCACTGCTGCTGCTGCTGCTTCTTCCTCCTCTTCTTCTTCTTCTTCTTCTTCTTCTTCTTCTTCTTCTTCTTCTTCTTCTTCTTCTTTTCATCTTCCCCTCCCTCTTCCTCCTTTTGTTTGTGTATGGTTTGGCTTCGCTTTTTCTTTTCTCGGTGGCTGGGGAGGGATGCAGGGTCTCAGAGCTCTTCCTCAGCTCCAGCCTCACCTATCTTTTTCTGGTTGGACATAGTCCCAAGCTGGTCCCAGGTGCGAGGAGCACACCCCTCCCCCCATTCACCCTCTGAAGAAGATTCTGTTCCCTCCAGAGTGAGGTATTTGTAACACAGGGAACAAAATGTTTGCCTCCACTTGTGGGGCTCTCTCTTCCCTTTGAGGGGCAGAATGTGCGTTTTCATTTGGGATAGTCGGGAAACAGTGTTTCCATCTCTGTTTTTTAGCCTCAAAGGACTGCACTTTGCTTTCAGCCCAAGCGGGAGCGAGAGGCAGTGTCATGTCAGAGGAGAGAGCTGGGGGCGGCAGGACACAGAAATTGCGCCATATTGTTACCTGGCTGGAGTGCTCCATCACACACAAGGTGGGGGAAGGGCTCCTTCCTCTCCCTCCAGCCTGGTGGGGGGGCGGGGCGGGGGCGCTTCAGGGGTCACACAGACACCCCAGGGCAACCTCCAGAGCCTCTTAGAGGCCACCTCAGTGGGGGGGGGGAGGGGAGGGATGGAGGAGGGGGAGGGGAGGGATGGAGGAGGGGAAGATGCAAAGGCAGACAAACATGATGATGATGATGATGATGATGATGATGATGATGATGGTGGTGGTGGTGGTGATGATGGCGGCGGCGGTGGACAGTCCCTGACGCAGCTGCCAAATGTCTCCCCGCTTCGGTGAACCCCCTCCCCGCCCCCCCCCCCGCGGTACATCACGCACACCTCCCCATGCACACGGACACGTTGCAGCCTGGTCTGACATTACGGCGGGTGGGGGCTCCAGGGGAGGCCTCGGCGCACAGGCAAGGCCGGGGGACGGTGGGGGGGTCTGAGGCCTAGGAAAGGGGGGTCGCAGGGAGGTGGGTGGGGCAGGGCTCCCCGGGAGGGGGAAAGCGATGGGGGCGGGGAGGTTCTCAGGGGCGAACAGATTGACGTGGCAGGAAGGGGGCTCCCGAATCTCCACCGCGCCCCCCCCAAAAAAACGGGGGGCGCTCGGGGAAGGGCCGGGAATGAGCGGGGGGGGGGGATGGATGGCGGCTGTGGAAAATACCTGGAGCCGGGGGGTGCTGAGCAGACCTGCGAGCCGGACCTGCCGAGAGGTCCTCCTGCCTGTCCCGGGAGCTGCCGTCCGGGGCTCACCGACCGCCCTCAGGCCGCGGTTCCCCGCCGGAGTCGCCGCCGCCACGTCCGTGCCCGTGGGCGGCGCCGCTGTCCGGGAGCTGGTGCTGAAGCAACGCCAACGACGGACTCGTGCGCATGCGTCAGCTCCAGCCCGCCAGTCGCCGGGCGGGGCCGGGGAACATTCCAGCCAATAAGCTGGCGTCGGGGGCCGGGCCGGGGGCGGGGCCGTCCGAGAGCGAGGCTCGCTGCAGCGCCGCAGCGCGGGACCAGGGGGGCTCCGTCTGTCACCGAGGCCGCGCGCTGCGGCACCGCGCCTCGCTCCTGGCCGGTCTGAGCGCTTGTCCTTAGGAGCCCGGCCGCCTGGGGTGGGGTGGAGTGGGGGCGGGGGCTCAGGCTGCTCCTCGGGAACTGGGGTGCAGCCCCGGGTTAGAGATAAGAGAACCTCAGGATTTAAAAAGCAGCCTGCGTCTGTCACTAGCGCAGGCCCAGGGCGGGGGGAGGGGGCGGGGGGGGAAGAAGGGGGGAGGCGGGTCATTCTGAGTCTCCATTTCCTGGCTCCTCTCCTTTCCTGGCGGGGATGGGGGGGGGTAGGCATCCATCTGCTCAACTGGGTTTTTCCTTGCTGTCCATTTGGACTGGACCTGGCTTCTGAATCCCTCAGCCGCGGAGCCTCGATTTCGTGTATTATTATTATTATTGTTATTAATTTTTGAAGTGGGCAATAAGTGGAGGGGAGGAGGGGGAGAGGGGAGGGAGAAGAAGGAGGGATGCTCAGAGAAATGCCCAGCCCCCCCCACCCCCCATGGTCACCGCCTGGCCTGCCAGCCAGGCACTGCAGGTCTCCCATTTGGGGAAGAGAACACACACCAGCCACAGGAGAAGCCTGCGGGGCCAGGGAGTCCAAAGGGCCTGGATGTGGGAGGGTCTCACACCGCTGGCAAACGGGCTGTGGAAGCAGAAGGTGGGACAATCTGACAGTTTACCTGTCCTGAGTAGCTTAGTTTGGTTGGAGGGATACAGGGCTAGCCTACAAATCGGTGCCAGCTGGGCAAGGTGTGGTCAGACCCCTGAGGGTCTCCGAAACTCGAGGCAGAGGGAGGGGTCCAGAGAGGAAAGGCTTCTGTCTTCCTAATAGGCCTAGAGACATGGCCTTTGCCACCCCCGGGGGTAGAAGAGAGGGAAGACATGGCCGTGTTGGGAGGAGTTAGGGGTGTGATGAGAATTCAGGAGGCTGGAGAGTTGGGGCAATGGTGAGGTCCCTCTGGATGGCAGGGTGCTGGTTGGAGGCTGGGATGTATAGAATGAGGTGTGGGCTGGAGCCTGGGAAGGCCCCCCAGATCTAGATAGACGGGATCTGGTGGAGGTGGCTGGGATATACTTGAGGTCCGTGGATGAGAGTGGGCATACAGGAGAATTGGAGGAGGAGGACCTTACACAGCCATTTGCTGTGGGCCCACTGAGTCAGGCTTCTGTGGATGCCAGGAGAGATGCCCCATTCCAGCAACAGAACCCAGAGGCCACAGTGTCCCCTGAGTGTCAAGTGAGGGAAAGGAAAACAGACTTTCTTTTCTTTCTCTCTTTCTTTTAATAGAACATGGCCTCTAGGAGCCTGTTTATTAGGAAGAGAAGATTCTGGCTCAGGACCCTGCCAGATCAGCAGGGCTCCTCAGCATGTGGCCTGTTTCATCTTCCCTCAGTGGTGTGGGCCACAGTGCCTTGGACCATGGCAAGGGGCGTGTCCTCCAGGTCCCGGGGGACAGTGACCTGGGCCAGGGGTGTGTCCTCCAGGTCCTGGGGGGCAGTGACCTGGGCCAGGGGGGTGTCCGCCAGGTCCCGGAGGGCAGTGGCCTGGGCCAGGGGGGTGTCCGCCAGGTCCCGGGGGGCAGTGGCCTGGGCCAGGAGGCCTGCAGGGTCCTGGAGGACAATGCCCTGGACCTGGGGGAGGAGGACAGTGACCCTGTGGAAAGCCAAATGAGCAATGTCAGAGTCCAAGGTCAGTGCCCAGTTCATTTACAGTCATTTCTTCTTCACCCCACCTCTCCAGGGGACTCAGGACTCCTGAGTCTTGAGCAAGGGGTTGTAGTGGGGGGGGGCCTGGGGGAGAGGATTGGCAAGTGATGGCTCCCAGCCTCCCCCACCCCATGTCCTCAAGAGGCCTCTTGAGCACACAGCAGGCTATGAAGGAGAGGGATCTAGATTTCCTGCTTCCCATTTCTTAGGCAAAGTGTGATTTCCACTCCTGCACCTCAGTTTATTTTCTGTGTAAGAAGTTCAATTATCTCACATTACCCCTTGCCTTGCAGAGTGATTAACAGCGGAACCCTGCTGGAGCCCAGGCTGACTCTACTTAGGAGCCAGGATGGGGATGGAAGAGGCTTCAGAGGGGTCACTAAAAGCAAGGTGGGGGTAGGGAAGGTGAGGAGGGGGGAGGGGGAGGCAGTCAGCAGGTAAGGAAGATTCAGGAGCTGAGGAGAAGTGGGGGGCGGCGGGAGAGTGGGAGGAGACCAAGGGAAGGAGATGGAAGGTGTGTGTGTGTGTGCACGCGTGTGTGCGCGTGTTACACTTGCCTATAGACAGCCATGGGCGTGGTTTGGAGCTGTGCAAACAGAGGAATGTATGGCGTGTGTGGTACCCAAGCCCCTGTGACCCCCGAGCGCGTGCCAGACCCCAGAAATCAGGAAGAATAGTAAGGGAAGTCAAAGTTTTACTTCTCAGATAGAAGAGGGATGCAGAAAGTGTGTCTTGAAACCCATGTTGGTTAGAATCGCTCCTGAAGCCTAAGATCAGGCCCAAGGAGGGCTGTGATGTTTGATTCCGCACTAGGCCACCGGGGAGTCAGGGCCATGTGCAGCGGAGATGGGAGAAATACCTTCTCTGCGTTGCCCCCACCAGGGTCTGAGGAGGGCTTGGTATAATGGGTGGAGCCAGTTAGCATAGGCCCCTGGGCTGAGTTTCCTGGGTCATGTGACAACATGCCCCATCTGGGCACAGGGGTGTCTACAAACAGCCACTTCCCTCCCTCTCTACCTCTCCTTCTAGGGCTCTCTTGTGGTGGACCCACAGATCCAGTTGTGTGCTCACAAGGGTGGAGCGGAGGAAGGGTACAACCTGTGCCAGGGGCCCCACGGTGTGGCTGCGCCCTGGGTGTGAGCCAGCCACCCAGCCAGGCGGTGAGGCTAGCCAGGAACGCAGGGCCGCGGCGGACAGGTGGGGACGCAGTGGGAAAGAGGACGGAGTGCTGGGCAGGGAGGGGAAGGAGACAGATGGCAGAATGGCAAGGAAAAGCTGGAGGGGGGGGTAGCCTGCTCCCGCCTTTTCATTTGGTGGAAGTGGAGGCCCAGGAAGGAGGTTTGGAGGATGTGGCCATTGGGAGGTCAGAGGGGAGAGGCTTGGGGGGACGTTCCTACCTTTGGACCTGTTGGGGAGGAAGGGGAAGGAAAGCAGCTTTGGTCATTTCATTCAGCAGCATGGAAAAAAACTCCTGACCTCTTCCCGCCCAGTCTCCCCCACACCCCCACTCCACCAGGCTCCCCAAGAGGGCCAGCTGCCCATGTGCATGCCTTCATTCATCTGCTCCACAACACAACAGATGCACATGGAAAGTCAATACAGCACTCGCAGCGGGGCCCTGCGGGCTGGGCGCTGGCTCTCTCCCAGTGAGGAGGTTGTGGGTTCTTGTTACACTCTGTGAGCTCTTCTAGTCACCTTAGCCAAACCTCATGATGATGCGCTCACTGGCCCAAACCCCGACTCTTCCTCCTTCCAGCTCAAGGCCCACCCCCTCTCCTCCTTGCCCCCTCCAGGAGGCCCTGTGGTCACCCGGCCCCACCCCTTTCCTCTCCTTCACCCCACGCTGCTCACCTGGATGCATCTTTAGATGGCCAGAGCTGGCGAGTGACCCCCAGAAACACCTGTGGTTCGAGAAACGCAGGTTCCGTTTACAGCAATCTAAAACTCAGTCTCTTTTCCTTCCCCAAGACGCACGCACGCACGCACGCACGCACGCACGCACGCACGCACGCAGCCTCTGGCGGGACACAGAGCCGCCCTCTGGGTGCAGTGGTGGAAAAGGGGGTTTTGTGCACATGGGGAGAGGAGACAAGGGCTGCACCTGTCCCCGAGTCCCACACCCCTGCTCCTGATGTCGCCCCCTCTCTCCTTGCTTTCCACTGCTTCAGTCTGGAAGTGTGGGAAGACAGATGGACAGACATGCATACGGACACACAGTCACACACACCACAGCACAGGCCCACACACCCAGAGAGAGAACCGGTGTGTGCGGAGAGCCGAACCCCCCCCCCCCGACCCCCCCAGTCCTTACCTGAGGGAGAGCTCAGCTCGGGACAGGAAGTCTGTGGCTCTGTCTGTCTGCAGCTATATTTGTGTAGGCCTGGGAGGGGCGGGGAGGGGTGAGGTACACCAGGACAGGTTGGACACAGGTGAGTGAGGAGGGTGAGGCTCACCCTTACCGAGCAAAGGGCAGTGGGAGGAGGGTGGAGAAGGAGACAGCGATCCTGCCCTTGCCCTTTGTTGCCAAGCCCCAGGCTCAACTCTTAAATCACTGTCCAAAACAAGGAACTATCTGAGAACAGAAACCCCATAGAACCTACGAACCTCCATTACCAGCTTTCCTCTCTCCCCGATCCTCCTCTCTACTGCCTCTTGCTCGCACAGTGGTCTCATATGTAGTGAGCATACCCGCTGTCTAAGTCATCTTTGTATTCACAGGCACGCCATTCTTAGGTACCCAAGAAACATTTGGTAATGAATGAAAGGCTGGGGCTTGAACTTAGGGCCTGGGTGCTGTTCCTTTGCTCAGGGCTACCATTTGCTACCACTTGAGCCACAATTCTACTTCCTGCTTTTTTTTTCTTTTGGTGCTTTATTGGAGTTACGAGTGTCATGAACTTTCCTGCCCAAGCTAGCTTTGAACTGCAGTCCTTAGATATCAATCTCCTAAGTAGCCAAGATTACAGGTATGAGTCACCTACACCTGACTAAGGCTGGAATTATTGTCCAATAAAAACATAGCTGGGCACTGGTAGCTCAAGCCTGCATTCCTAGCTACTCAGGAGACTGAGCTCTGAGGATCATGGTTCAAAGCCAGCCCGGGCTGGAAAGTCCCCATGAGTCTCTTATCTCCAATTAACCAGTCAGAAACTGGAAGTGGAGCTGTGGCTCAAAGTGGTAGAGTACTAGCCTTGAGCAAAGGAGCTCAGGAACAGCGCCCTGAGTTCAAGCCCTACAACTGACAAAACAAAGGTTGGCTTCCTTTTCTGCATTTTATATTTGTGAGGGATTTTTCCCCCTTTTCTTGTTGATATATTTTTACCTTTTTTTTTTTTTTTCCTGGAAGAAGGAAGTGCCCCTCCTGTTCTCAAAATGCTGCTTCAAATCCCAGGACCTCAAAGGCCGCCTCCTCTGTGGCAGGCGGCTTCAGCAACTTCCCGGTTTCTGTGTTTCCACCAAAAAGCACAGGGACCAGGTGAAATCAGAAGCCATTGCAAACAGCCATTGTTTCCCTCCACCTACGAAGAACCTTGTGAACTCCGTGTATTTGAGCTGCAGTGCATTTGGACTGTTAATAAGTAGTAAGGCTCAGGACGTAGCTTGGTGATAGAGCACCTGTCTAACAGTACCAGGCCTCAGGTCTGAAGCCCATCAGCGAGGAAGAGAGAGAAAAACATACCCAAGAGAAGTGAAAACCCAGGTCTTCAGAAAGACTTGTGCCCAGTGCTCATTATGGCCTTGGGAATAGCTGAATAGTTAGATGATCCTTCCCTAAGTGAATTGGGCCTGCATGCAATAGAACGGTATTTAATATCAATAAGGGATGAACTGTTGACACACATGTGTCCATTTCCACAGTACAATATGGCAGAGCTCACCGTAATTACAGGATGTAAGAACTGGAGGTGTTGCTTAAGTGGGAGAGGGTCTACTAAGGTGAAGCTGAGTTCAAATCCCAAGTATTGCCAAAATGTGTGTGTGTATGTGTGTGTCTGTGTGTGTGTGTGTCTGTGTTTGTGTGTGTGTGTCTGTGTGTCTCTGTGTATATGTGTATGTATGTGTATGTGTGCATGTGCATGTATGTGTATGTGTATGTATGTGTGTGTTTGTGTATGTGTATCTGTGTGTATCTCTGTGTGTGTGTGTGTGTGTGTGTGTGTGTGTGATGACAGCAGAGCAGCAGTTACCTGGACTGGGTTTTTTGGACATGGCCACTATCTTGATTGTGGAAATGATGTCACACAAAGAGCAAACACCGTGTGGTTTACAGCCTGTCAACTGGAGTTCAATGACAACTGTAAACCAAACAAGACAAAACACTCTCAGAAAACAAGTTGAAAAGGGAGGAGGAGATCTCCAGGGTGGGCAAGGAATGATCTGCTAGTGAGGCTTTGCCGTTTGTGTGCTTCAGAGACATGGAGAAGTTGTCTGAGGTCGTCCAGACAAAGCATCGCTAGCTGGAATTAGTTCAGATTTCGGGCCACCTGCGTCTGGAGCCTGAGAAGCTTTGCCGAGCCTCTGACAGACTCCAGCCAGCTTTGGAAGTGTCCTAGGTGAGAGGACTTTGCTTTATGACCAGGCGGGGAGCCATTACTCTTTTGTGTGCACATTCATTGTCATCATTGGGAGGGCAACCAGGGCAGAGATGGCTGCTAGGGAGGGCAGAGTCCTAGGGGAAGTTTACAAAGGTGGGGTACCTGCCTGCCCCTCCTCCCCCCATCCAGTCCTCATTGGGCAGAGGGCACTTCCTGTGCCCACTAGCACCTACCACACCTGCCCTCCAAGCCCTCCTCTTCCAGAAACCTTCTCTTCCCTTCAGAGATCCTGAGGCCACCACCCCTCACCCCTGGCCTTGGACAGGGACCTGAAAAGAGAGGCCTTTGAGTGGGAGGGTTGGGGGGGGGCTGAAGGGAAGGATGGGCAATTCTTGTTACTCAGAAGGAGGACAGGGTGATAGCTGGATGGGGCATTCAAGTCCAGCCTATGCAAAGTTTGCAAGACCCCATCTCAAACACCAGCTCCGAACAAGAGGGCTGGCGACAGAAGCTCAAGTAGTGGAGGCCTGGCCTCTCAAGCTCCAGGCCCTGGGTTCAATCCTTAGGATGGTAGCGAGAGAAACAAGGGGGTCGGAGCCCACGAAGGTGGCGGAAGCTGTGCTCTGGGCACCAGGCACAGGACGCAAGTTGCAGATGTGGCGAGAGTCAGGGGGTGAGCCCCTGGCACCGGGCGTGGCAGAGGTGACATTTCTGGGGTGAGGAGCTTCTCGGAGGCCATGGGTGGAGGCGTTTTAGAGGGGCCGTGGGGACGGACCCCATGACAAAGGCAACCGCGGCTGCACAGGCTCAGATGGCAGCGATTTCGTTACCTGTGGCCATGGCATCCCTTGGTGCTTTCCCTGGTGGGCGCTTGTGGGGGCTGCCCTTGCCCTGCCTCCCACAGCAGCCCCCCAACACACCCCAGGACTGAAGTGCTCCCAGCACAGGATGGGTGAAAACCCCCAGCCAGGACCTCCGTGGCGTCCGCAAGGCCCCCTCCTTCTCCCCCTCCTCAGCCTGTGGGGGCCCCAGGCCCACTTCAGTCCCTCCACCACCGCTTCCTCCAGGCCTTGCTTCCATGAGGTCTTTGTTTGACCTTCATGCTGTTGCTGGCTTTGTGCCCAGTGGGGGACATCACCTCCTTTTATAGAGGTGACAGAGAGATAAGGGCCACAACTGATAAGGAGGGAGGAGGAGGCAGAGAGAGAATCTTCCACCTGCCAGGCCCGGTGCCAAGGCTGAGGAGGGAGAGGGTCAGAGCCCTTGTATTCCGTGGCTCCCCACACCCCTCCCCCTCCCCGACCAGAAGTGGTGACTAAGGCCTGCTCCGCGCTGCCGCATCCTGCATCCGCTGCAGCCCTGGCCTCCACTGTCCCTCAGTGGCCTTCCTCCCCATGGGCCTCCCTCCCCTTCTCAGATAGGAGCTGCTGGGCAGTCACCCTGTCCCCAGGGTTGGCTCTAGCTTTGTGCTCCAAATGCCATCAAAAGACTGGGTCCCGGGCGGGGTGTGGGGTAGGGGGCACTGGCTTGCCCGGGCCGGTGTCTGGGGAACCGAGAGGCAGCCAGGACAGCAGTAACCAAGGTCCGTGCTCTGCGGTGCTGGGCCAAATGGCAGCCAGTGAGGACTCAGCCAACGCAGCCGTGGTGGGCCAGCTGGTGAAAGACACGTTAAAATGACAAAAGCAACAAGCGCAGGGCAGGATGCCAGCCGCCTGGCTTCTAGTCTCACGCACAACACGTTGAAGCTGTGCAGCCCAGGCCCTCTCTGGGCTTGTTCCTTCCTCCAGTAAAATAAGGCTTTTGACAAGAGGATGACTGCTGGAGTCTGGTGGAGATGGGCAGTGGGAATGACAGCCCGGGGACGCCCTGGGGAGAAAGAGGCAAGTGCTGCCGCCCCCCGGTGGTAGCACTGAGCAACAGCACCGTGATCTCCTAGAGAATCAAGTGCTAGAAGTTCTCCTGTGGGCTTGGGGTCCTCTGTCACCCGCCTGCCACGTGGGTGCTGCGTGCATCCTGGGCGGATGAAGGAGATGCACAGCCCGTGGATCGCACGCCCACAGCGTGGCACCGCACCACGCCGGCTCCTCTTCTCTTTTTCACTCTGTAGGAGCCCACAGGTGGGCATGGGGTCCCAAGGCCCTTGGCACAGCACTTCATGCCCTCTGACAGCCTCTGCCCAATGGGCAAGCCGTCAGGCAAACCGCAGGTTCTGGGGAGAGTGGTAGAATGCGGGGGCAGCTGGGAGGCATGACGCATTGCGTGAGTAATGATGCTTGGACACGTGGTCAGCGAGCGCGGCGCTCTCTCTGTGTGATGTGAGTGTTGGGCCCGTGGGCCTCGAGTCTGACGGGGGTGGGAGCCCTCGTGTCTTCCCACAAGGTGAAGGGATGGCCGGACTCCTGCCTGTCCCTGCGGCTCCTGGTCCCCCTGCTGGCTGGGAATGAGGCTACATCTTTCTCCTTAAACCTGGTGGTCCAGGGGCCTGAGTTCCAAAGAAGGTGGAGAGCCTCAGGTCTCCCTTCTGGACAGGGGATCTGGGGGTTTCTGAGCTGAATCACACAGCATGGGGCAGGGTGCAGAGGGGGTGCGAAAAGAAGTGTGTGTGTGTGTGTGTGTGTGTGTGTGTGTGTGTGTGTGTGTGTGTGTGTGTGTGTGTGTGTAAAGGTAGGGGGAGCCTGGGTATGGAGCCTGGTGCGTCACTGGTGCTGGGAAAGCAGACAAGTCTGACTCAGTGGGAACATCCGGCAGGAAAGGAGGGGACCACAAGCGGTATTTGCAGGCAGGATGGGAGCTCTGGGCATGCTGGATGGGGTGTGGGGCCAGGAGGGAGACTGGACAGGAAAGGGGCTAAGCGTGGGGATGGGAGGGGGGGGGCGCCTGGGCAGGGGAGGTTGGGCCTCCGCTCCCTGTGCAGGCTCTGAGGGGGGAGAGAAGGCAGGGGGCTTTTCTGTTCTGTCAGCAGAGGGGAAAAGCCGCCGGGAGGAGGCGAGGAGGCAGACCTGGCTGATTTGGGGAATGCCGCAGGGCCTCCTCTTAGCGTCTGGAAGCCAGAGCCTTGTGATGATGGGACTAGAACCAGGCACTAGGAATACAGATGCCAATCCTGGCACCCCAGTGTTGGACCTAGAGCTGAGCTAGGACACCAGCCGGAGCCACATGAGGACAATTTCTGGGGAGGTGATCCTGAGAAGAGACACTGCTTCCTCTGGATCAAAGAGGCTGCAGGGGTCAGCCTCGACGTGCAAGGCCGAGAAAGGCCCAGAGTGAGGACTCCACAGAGGGAAGGCTTCCGCGGCCCTGAGCTATGATGCTCAGGCCCAAGCAGGCCCCGGCTAGCTTCTTGGTTGCTACCAGTGACTTAACAAACCCAAATGGAGGGTTGGGAAGGTGGCTTAGTGGTAGAGCGCTTGCCTAGCATGCACAAAGCCCTGGGTTCAATTCCTCAGTACCACATACACAGAAAAGGCTAGAGTTGGTGCTATGGCTCAAGCGGTAGAGCGCGAGCCTTGAGCACAGAGAGGCTCAGGGACAGCACCCAGGCCCTGAGTTCAAGCCCTAGGACTGGCAAAAAAACAAAACAAAACAAAAAGACCCCAACGTTGACCTGGGGAACTGGCAGGCCAGGAGGGGTTGCCTGAGGTGTGTGCTGCGGGAGTTTTCACTTTTTATAGGTGGGCTCAGGCTGCTGGGACCAGGCCTCCGGTGTGGCCCAGACCTGTGGTGGAGAACGCCCTGTCCGTCTGTCTGGTGATACCAGGGCAGGGTGGGGCAAGGTGCTGGGCCGGCCCAGCTGGCTGCCAGGGCCCTGGTTCTCCAGTGGAAGGGAGGGGGTGGCGGCTGCAGCGGTCCTGGCTGGAAGCCCAGAGGCGTCTTTTGTAATCACAACATGATCTCGTGTGCTGAGCCGCGAAGCCGGCAGGGAGAGGCGGACGGAGGCCTGGCTCTGGTGGTTCTCCCGGCTTGCTCTGGAATTCTCTCTGAGACCCACCGCTACCATGCACTCAGATGTGAGTGGCATCTTGCCATTGGCAGGGGGCTTCTTGGGGCTGGGAGGAGGCCAATCTATTAAGCAGTCACGTTTGGGAGCAGCTGGGGACAGCCGAGGACGGCCGGGCTGGGGGCGAGGGGGCCGTGATGGGGCAGGTGGAGGGCTGGGTTGAGGCGTCGGCCATATCAGAGACCCGGCAGCCAGCGAAGCCTGCAGGGCCCCGGCCTGCTAGGGGAGGCTCCTTGGCTGTAGCTCCCTCTCTGCCCCCCTCGGCCGGCAGCTCGGGCCTGCAGGGCCAGGCCCGTGGGAGCAGCTCCTTCCTGCAGGCCGGGTGCAGGACTGGGAAGCGGGATCTGGTGCCTGGTAAGCTGAGGACGAGGCTAGCACCTCTTCCTCCCACAATGATTCTGGATTTGAGAAGCAAACAGCTCCCCCCCTCGACCTCCTGAATCCCCAGCCACGGCCGGCCGGGCTCTGCTGCCAGAGCCATTTTTAACTCCCATTCCAGGCGGCTCACAGGAGCTCCCTGGAGAGCCCGGGGGAGGGGAGGCCGCTGCGGCCGCCCAGAGCTGCGCCCTGGGTTAGCAGACTTGACTGGAGCCTTCAGGAGGCAGAGACAGACAGGCAGGCCCAGCAGGGACACAGGTGGAGGACTTGTAGCACCACCTCCTCCACACAGCCCTCTTCTCGCCCGTATGGCCTGATTTTGTGGAGCCCCTTGGGTGGTACGGACAAGGCCAGGTGGATGTGATGGTTGGGGAACCCCTAAAGGGGAGATCCAGCAGTCAGGAGCCTGGTTCCCTGCTCTGCATAGGGGTTGCCCAGAACCGAGTCCCCCATGCACAGACAGGAGAAGGATGCCGAGCTGGACCGGAGGATAGTTGCCCTGCGCAAGAAGAACCAGGCCTTGCTACGCAGGTACCAGGTGAGTGGCTGAGGACCCTCCTGGTGGGGGCGTCTGCCTGCCTGCCTGCCTGTGCGGCGGCCATCCGTGGGCACAGGAGTCTGCATAGCCAGGGTTGGAGCGGTCATTGTGTCTGTCAGAAGTTTGGTCAGGGTCTTAGGCACCTCTGATGTCCCACGGGTGTCCCTCTGTGTAGGCCCGTCTGCGTCTGTGTCTCTGTGCGTCTGGGGGGCGTGGCCTGCGCTGATCTAGGCCCTCCCACAGGAGATCCAGGAGGACCGACGGCAGGCAGAGCAGGAGGGCATGGCCGTGACCACCCCCGGGCCCCTCCCAACCGACAGCCTCACCGTCACCATCAGCCAGGTCCCCGGAGTAAGCCTCGCCCGAGATGGGGGTGGGGGGTGGGGGAGGTAAGGGGTGGGGGTGGGGGGCTCTTGTCCCTCTTCTTCTCCCACCTGCCATTCCGGGAGGGGCCACCAAATAGACGCTTCCTTGTAACTTGTTCTACTCCCACAGGCCTGCACCTATGCCCTAAAAACACAGACTGCCCCCCCCCGCCCTGCTCCACTCCCAGACCTGGGCTCCCTGCACAAAGTGGGGGTGGGGGTGGGAAGGAGAAGTCGGGGCTGAGGAGGAGGGGGGGTGTCCACGGGCCATGGGGGATGGGTGAGCCATGGCAGCATCTTGGGCGGCGGATAACCTAATGCCACTGGCATGTGAACGCCCTCGGAGCCAGCTTCTCTGGCAGCATTCCAGGGAGGGCCCAGGGTGGAGCCCAGGCCTAGGGGACCCCCAGAAGCCCCAGCACCCTAGTCCTGAGGACACAGGCCCCCTCATCCCACAGGAGAAGCGCGTGGTCAGGAACTGGGCCAGGACCCCCCTGGGACCTGGCATGGACCATGAGGTGCTTGAGGATGAGGAAGCCGAGGGTCACGTGGGTCCGTTCTGCATGGGGGACCGCGTGGAGCTGGCCGTGACCATGGAGAACAAGGCCAAGGTGAGCGTGTGGGTCCTGGTGGCCACTCCCCCACCCCCCACACCTCCCCACCCCCGGCTCTGCCACAACCCTTACGTTTTCTCTCTCCAGGCCAAACGGATCGTAAGTGAAAAGCCCCCCAGAGCAAGGAACCAGGGCCCAGAGGGGTCGCCCGGTGGGGCCCGGCCCCAGAGCTCCCCTGTGCACACAGCCACCAGCTCCGATTCTGCAGGGAAGGTACGTCTCCCAGAAGGGCTGGGGCATCAGTCAGCTGAGTCAGGCCTCTGTCCCTCATTGGCAGGGACATGATGTGGGCAGTGACAGCGAGAATGCCCACCCCGAGTCTCCACTTTGGGTGAGGGCCTTGCCATGACGGGAGGCTGGCAGGGACTGGCCTTGTGCCAGCTGTGACCTCTAGGTGGCAGCAGCCCCCTGTCTTTCCTCTTTGCTCACAGCCTCTGGGTGCCCCTTTACCCCCACCATGCTGGGCCAGTCCATACACCAGCAGCATGTGGTATGGACGGTGCCAGGCAAGGTGCCACCGCTAGCCTAAGGAGATGATGCACAGAGAGGCCAAGCCACGTTCTCCAAACACAGCCAGCATGTCTGGCACTCTAGAGATGATGGGCCACCGCTGAGAGAGGAGGGGGTTGGTTGGTAGAGTTGCTCCAGCCTCCACTCCAGCCCCTTTCCCACCCTGCGTGCGGTTCTCCTTGCAGGGCACTTGGGATTCCCACCACCTAGGCCCAGCCCCCCGACAGCCGGTGCGGCCGCCCCGGGAGGCGGACTGGGACTATGTCCAGTGGAAGCAGGAACGGGAGCAGATCGACCTGCTCCGCCTGGCCCGACACAGACATGCACAGGGTGACTGGCGCCACCCGCGGGACCTGGACCAGGCCAAGCCCACGTGGGTGGCAGCGCGAGCAGCCTGCTGGGCTGAAGAGCTTGGAGGGCCGGGCTGACCGCGGTGCTGGTTTGGGAGAGAGAGGGCACACCCTGGGCATGCCCTGGGATCAGGGATGTGTCCTCTGCTCTCAGTGCTAGGGTGGGACCAGGAGGGGCGGAGTCCGTATGGGGCCTGCTGCAGCCACCAGCAACCTCACCCCTTCCTTGATCCACACAGGCTACAGAACTGCAGCAAGCCCACTGAAGACGGTCCAGCCAGGGGCAGCAGAAGGGGTGAGTCAAGACTTGCTCTCCTCTCCCCGCTCTGCCATGCCTTTATACACCGCCCCCCTCCCTGTCCCCCTTCCCCCTACTACCGATTGAGACAGGTCTATTCCGTCCAGGCTGGTCTTGACTGTGATCTCAGCCTCCGGAATGCTGGGGTTACACATGTGCACCACCATTCTTGGCTGCCTCCTTCCACTGCCTCCACTTTTTCTTTTCTTTCTTTTTCTTTTTTTTTTTTTTTTTGCCTGGCCTGAGGCTTGAACTCAAGGCCTGGGCACTGCCCCTGAGCTTCTTTGTGCTCAAGGCTAGCCCTCTACCACTTGAGCCACCACACCACTTCCAGCTTTTCCTGAGTTGTTTTTTTTTGGGGGGGTGGGGTGGGGAGATAAGAGTCCCACAGACTTTCTTGCCTGGTCTGGCTTTGAACTGCGATCCTCAGATCTCAGTCTCCTGAGAAGCTAGGATTCCAGGTGTGAGCCACCAGCACCCTGCTATGTCCCCCCTTTTTAATACTGTTCACTTCCTCCTTTTTTCTCTGTCTCTTGATGTCCTACTTTATTCAGAGCTGAAAGGAGGCATAGCACATCTTCCTTCCTGTCCTTCCCCTTCTCACACTGTCAGAACCATGCTGCTTGCTGGGGCCAGTCGATGCCTGCCCTGGGGTCTTCGGGATCTTCACAGAAGCTGGTACTGATCAGGCTGAAGTCTCAGTGGCTCTCTGGCCTGCTGCTGGAACAGCCTTGTGTATTTCTGGCACCCTGATTCCACAGCCATGGCAGCTGAGGCCCTGCTGGGCTGATCAAATCTCCCCAGGCCCCAGCTCTTTTGGGGAGACATAAAACCCATAAGTGGATGAGGACTGGTAGCCTCTTGGTGCTGGAAGAACCAGGGTTTCTGCTTCAGGTCACCACACCCTTTCCCCATGTCCCTTGTCCCCTCCTTAGGTCCCAAGACCCACAGGAAGCCACAGACCCCCCTGTCGACCCCTGAAGGAAAAGGTGAGTTGAGAGGAGGGAGAGGAACAGGGCTCCTCGGCCTGATGGAGGCCCCAGTGGCGGATCCTCTTCTCTCCTTGACTGTGGGCCGTGTCTTGCAGGTCGGGGTGCACAACCTGGCAGGCCTTGCGTGGCACCAGCCACAGGCAGCAGAGCCCAGGGGAAGGAGAGGCTGACCGGCAGGGCCCGAAGGTAACAGGTGGCCGGGAACAAGAATCAAGGCAGGCATCTAGGTGTCCTCATTTCCGGGACAGGCCCAGATCCAGATGCCTGCTCTGTCCCCTGGGCCCCTGCCTCCTGTGTGACTTGCTGCCTGGCGCTGGCTAATGACAGGCAGGGAAAAGCCACCAGCAGAGGCAGCAAGAGCCCCAGAGGCCCTGGGGGACGCTGGAGTAATTACAGCAGCTCCCTCCCCGGGGGAAGGGTGGCTTTTCCCGGGGCAGTGCAGGCTGGGGCAGGCCTAAGTCCCCGTGGAACTCAAGATGCATCAGGCTGGGCCACGAACAGCAGCTGGGGACCCACCACGGGGCAAGGTAGGTGGCATTCAGAGGAAACAGCTGGGCTTCGGGAACAAGGCCGGGCAAGCTCCCAGGAGCTTCGCTCTGGCTCCAGGCCTGCTCTGAAACCACCAGTTCTAGAGTATTGCTGGATGCATGGGCCCTTGGCTATGGGAAAGGGGGGTCCAGGGAAGTGGGGCGAGGGGCGGGCTGAGGGCCTACACCTGCTGCGTTCCTGCAGGTGGGACCCAAAGGAAGAGAAGGAAGAGCCGCAGGGTGGCCAGGTGGGTACTCGGGCCTCAGATGGGGCAGCCCCGGGGGCACAAGCCTTGAACTGAGCCACCAGCTGGTCTCTCCTCTCATTTCAGGGGACTCCCGCCGCTGAGGAGGAGCACACACAGAGGCAGAGCAAGACGGAGCCAGGGAGGCTGGAGACATCCCCTGCTTCCAGCCCAGTCCCGGCGTCCCCAAAGCAGCCGGGAGGGGAGGCAGGAGCCCCGGCCGCCCGTCCAGCCCCTGGCTCTCCACAGACACCTGACTTGGCACCTCTCGACCTGTCTCTAGGAGGAGCCAGACAGGGCGCATGCGTGCTCAGTCCAAAGTCAAGCCACCAGGAAGGTCCATGGGCCTGGCCGCACGGTCCTGAGCAGCAGCCCCTGGGGCGGAATGACCCCCAGCCCGGGCTGCAAGTTCAGACTCCTCCTGAGTCACAGAGAGAAGCAGGGGTCTCAGAGCCCAGAGAGGATAGGGCTGGGCCTCCGCAGAGCCCAGCCCCTCGAAATAGGCCTTCCAGAGGGACGGGGCAGAGAGGGAGAGGCCTGGGTGCGAGGAGCAAGACAGGGGGGCCTGGTCCGCCAGGAAAGTGCTGAGCAAAGCTCCTGGCCGCGGGGAGTCAGCCTGGGACAGGAGGGAGGCACTCAGTCAAGTGTCTTCTGAGGGGCCTGGGTCCGGTTGTGGGTGGTTTATGTCCATCTGGCTGAGCAGCGTGGCTAGCTGTCCAGCAGGGCACCCCGTGAGGGCAAGGAGGCTCATGTGGCCCCTCCGGGCCGCTCCCCATGCACACAGGGTTTTTTTTCCTGCGTGAACACGGCCCCCGGTGTGCAGACATTCTGGTATTCCTGACCCAAGTCTGCCAACTGCCAGGTCGTGACTTCAACAGCACTGGCCCTGGGCTAAGCTCAGCCCCCGTGTACATGCAGTTTCTGCTTCCTCGGTTCCAGGCAGACAGCCTAGCTAGCAGTCCCCTCTCCGGCCTGTCCCAGGATGGCCAAGCAAGGGGCAGTCCCAGGTTCAAACACCACCGGCCTGCTTCCTCGCACTATGGACTACAAGGCTGAGAGCCAGGGAGGTCTTACTCTGCCAGGGCCCGGCCTGCCAGTAGAGCTGGGGTCTTCTCTGGAAAGAGATTCCCCCTCTCTGAAATGGGGAGGGCTCCTCCAACCTCAAGCAGAGTGGGAGAGCTCCCTGGCGGGCACACCCCTTCCCACACCCAGGTCAGACATCACATGCACCCAGAGTGGAGATGAGGGCCTGGCCCAGCCACCCAGGGTCATTTCCTGCCCCTTGCCATCCAGGGTCATTTCCTGTCCTCTCCTCTTCCCTTCCCCCCCACTCCCCAAACAAGTGACAAGCAAGAACTCAGAGGGACGGCAACTGCAGCTCCAGCTCCGGAAGACATCAGGACTTGTTCCCCACCCCCCAACTTAGTCCTCATTTCAGCCCCTCCCCTGAGGCCCACTGCTGGTGAATTATCCAGACTCCGCACAAGCTGTGGCTCCTTTTCAACAAACATTTCAGTAACCAGCCAGTGGGCGATGGTGACTGCCAGCCCAGCCCAGCCTAGCGAGAGGGAGGAAAGAGCCCCCGGCAGTGAGGCCGAACCCTGGGAGCTGTTCCTAGCTGTAGGTGCCTGGTAACCTGGGGCAGGACACTGGCTGGGGGAGATAACTGGGACCCAGCCCCCTCTCCCTGGCAGACAGCGGTGCCCCTGTGTGACCTGGGATCCTCTTTGGAAGAGCCCAGGGAGGGCCTACAGGGTGGAGTCCCAGTTTGGGCTTTCTGATGGGCTGTGGACCCCACCCCGTGGCCTCTACTTGGGGAGGGGCCTCTCTTCGGCCCAGCTTGAAGGACTCTTCACGAGTTATCACGAGAGGAGTCGCTCAGGTTCAAACACAGTAGGTCCGGGGAGAGCTCGGAAGTCCGCATTTCTATAACGGACCTCAGCTCAGGCTTAGGCTGCTGATTCCTATGGAGGCAGCGGCAGAGTCTAGACTCTAAGAGTGGGTTTCTGGCTATGTGGTAGAGGGGAAGAGGAAGCTAGCCAAGGGGTGCCACTGAGTGACGGGGTGAAGAGGTTGCCGTGGGGTGCATCAGCAGAAACATTTCTAGGCCAGGGACACGCCTGGTTTGGGTGGTGACTGCAAGCTCAAGTCAAGTCTCTTGCCTTTCAGTCATACACACGGATGCATGCATGCATGAACACATGCGTGCATGCATACGTACATTCATCCCTACATGTATGGCTTTGGAGTGTGCCGTACACCTTTGTGGCTTGTGACTCCCAAAGAAAGGCGCTGGGCAGGCCCAATACTGGAACGCAGATGTCTCCAGAAATGACTATCATCAGGAATTTGCATTCTAGCCTGGGGATGGACGGGGGTGGGGGGCGGGCAGTGCTGCTCCAGTAGTTTGGAGCAGGCTAGGCCTTAGAATGCTCTGATGGACTCGATCTGAACCCTAGGCCAGTCATTTGGCAGCCGGGTGGCCTTGGCCAGTTGTAACCTCTATGGTCTCAGTCTCCTTATCTACAAAATGAGGCTGAAGAGCAGAGTGTGGGAAATATACCTGCACACAGCGCAAAGGACTCTGGGAGCAGCCTGGCCCGCAGAAGGCCCTTGGTGAATGAGCTAAATAAATGAAGCAGCTGTGTGGTGTGATCTCCTGTGTGTCATCTATGGTTTCCTTTACCTTCTCTTCTGCCCTCATCTGCACTGGAGGAGGAGATCAATGCTCTACCAGGGAAAAGAGGGATGGTTTATAACACTCATATCCCCTCGCTAGTGATCTACAGGAGTCTGACACTTGGCAAAGTGCTGGAGGCGTGTTCTTGCCTTCAGACCCATCAACTTCTAACTTGGCATGCTGGCTCTTGAGCCGAAGGGTTCCTTTCCTCTTTTGTTTCTATCAGGAGCAGTCTTACAAACTTATACCATAGGTTTTGTTTCTTTACTATCTTCCCCTAGAAACCAGCTCCCCTCTATGGAGTTTGCTCTGTGCCCCTCAGACTCGAGTTTTACCATGAAAAGAGCATATCACGATTTGTGTTTTCTTGTGTGGCCACGTGGGCATTCTTGCAAGCCCGGTCACCGACCAGGGCACAAGCCTGAAGGTCTGACCGTGAGTCACCTCCAGCTCTGCCTCCAGCCTTAGGGGCAGGAGCATCAACAACACAGGGCAAAAATTCTTCCTGGTCACATGGGGCTTGTTTTGGGGGACAAAACAGGAGAGGTATCAAGAGAAAAGACTAAAAATACCATCTCCTCCTGCCTCTGTGTCATCTATCAGTGTCCACAGACCTTGCCAGCATCGTCCACGCTGGGGTTATCAGGGCTCCCGAGGAAGGACAGATGGGGGGGTGGCCATTACCCCACTTCGGGTGCATTTCAGGGCTGGGAAGGGCAGGGAGATTAGCCAGCAGGAAGCACTCAGGGACGGAAGGAGGCTGCTTTCTCTCAACAAGGCTGGGTCCACACCACAGCCCTCATTAAGCACCCGCCTGACGCCAGGGAAATGAAATAGCACAGGCCTGGCACCACTGGGAACAAACGTGGCACCCAATGCTCCTTTTAAGGACTGGATGGAGCTTTAGCAGGCCCGGGGCGGGGCAGGAGGTAAGGTACACACATCAGTACCTTTCAGGGAGAAGGAGGGGGACTCTCTGGCCTGCCTCCCTCTTAACAAGCTCTCTAGGGCAACTTCTCCAGCAACTGTCAAAAATAATGGGCAAGGTAGGATTTTTTTCCCTCCTCTCACACACCCTGGGGACACACAGTGCTCCCCCTCCCTGCCCCCCGCCCGAAGCAGGGCGGCAGGCTCCAGCCAAGAAAAAGATCGAAAGTCACCTTGATAACCAGCTGTCAAAACAGAAATATCCTGCCGGGCACGGGCACCCGACGACTCAAGCCTGTCATCCTAGCTACTCAGGACACTGAGATCTGAGGATCATGGTTTGAAGCCAACCTGGGCAGGAAAGTCTGTGTGACTCTTATCTCCAGTTAACTAGGAAAAAAAAAAAAAGCCAAGTGATAGGGAGTGCTAGTCTTAAGCAGAAAAGCTCAGGGCAAGTACCTAGGTCCTGAGCCATGTCCCAAGATTGGCACAAAAGAAAACACAGAAATATCTGAACCGTGGGCCGGGCGCCAGTGGCTCACGCCTATAATCCTAGCTACTCAGGAGGCTGAGAGCTGAGGATCACGGTTCAAAGCCAGCCTGGGCAGGAAAGTCCGTGAGACTCTTACCTCCAATAAAACCACTAGAAAACTGGAAGTGGTGCTGTGGCTCAAGCGGTAGAGTGCTCACCTTGAGCTGAAGAGCACAGGGACAGCGCCCAGGCCCAGAGTTCAAGCCCCACAACAGCCAAAAAAAAAAAAAAATCTATATATCTATATATAGATATATAGATATATAGATATAGATATACATCCAAACCATAAGTTATAAGGTCACAGGGGAAGGCTAGGCCTGTGGTTGTCTGAGAATCTCCTAGAAGGCCAGGCTCTGCTTCCTTGGATGCCCATTCTGTTGTTCTGCGGTGGCATGGTGTGCCACGCTCCCAGCTGCTGCTGCCGCCGCCGCTGCCACTACCACCGCAGCTGGTTGGGACACCAGGGGCCCATCCCCACCTCCCTCTTCACAGTTCTTTCCATGCGTCATCTCCCCAATGGTTCAGACATGTCCTTGAAAACATATTACCCCATGCACTGAGGGTATTACTTAGAATCTTATTGTAATTTAACTGCCAAGCGACTGCAAGATCAGAAAGCTGAAATGAAGAAATCAGGGCTGTTTAGCACAGGAAGTTTGTGGTGAGCGTGAACTGATCGCTTCTTGAGCTGACCGGGCACGGGGAGCTGGCCGGGCTTCCTCAACTGCCATGCTGGGTGCCAGGACTGCATCCTCTCCAAGGATGGACAGCCTGGTAGATTCTGGGTGTGTGACAATGAGAGACTCTTCTTGTTTTTGTTTTTAAATTAGCTACTAGAGGGCTGGAAGAGCATGGTGCAGGCTTTCTGGCAACGGCAAACCACAGGCTATGCCTGTAAGTGAAACAGATGTGACCCAAACAACAACCACCCCCCAAAAAAACCTGTCAACAGAGCAGCTATTTTTATAGCTCCATGTTGGGCCGGGGCAGAGCGGAGGATGAATGGGTCACGTGGACCTTGGTAAGCCCCGTAAGCACTGCGTGGAACATGGTCACAGATTTCTGGAACCTTGAAGGGCAGGAAAGCCAGGCCTCAGTTCCTCCAGTTGGAAACAAAGAACTGAGGACGGAGGCGAAGAGCAGCTTTGAGCTGTCACGGACCCAGACTCGATGATACGCGGCCGAGGATGCAAGTTCTCACACGTGGACTCTGACACCATGGCTGATTCCACCCAACACGGCGATCTGCACATTTTGAGCCCCTAACGACTGCTCTGTGCCAGCCACTGAGAGCTGGCCATGAGAAAGGGCCAGGGCCAGTGAAGCCCCCTTCCCCCAAGAAAAACCCCAAAGTACACTTGTCACCCTTTTGTTACTGAACTGCAATTCCAGAAATACCTCCACTGGGGCAGAATAGCTGTGATAGTCCTAGAGCTCCAGACCTGACCTTCTGGTCCTCCTTAAAGAGACATGTAGGAACAAGTAGACACTGTGCAGTCGGCATCACAAAATAGGATATAAATACTTGACTCAAGAGCACACTGTCTTAGAATTCCCCAGTGAAAACTGAAAAAGAAGGTAGATAGAGAAGCTTCCAAAACCACATAGAAACCTACAGCTGTTGGCAAGAGAAATGTTTCTTATGCTTAAAGCGACAGCGAGACACTTTCCAGCACGGGATAATCCATGGAAGAAAGAGAAGCTGGCCCTCACCAGCCAGTCGGAAGGGCTCCCCGACTCCACGTCTTCTTAAATAAACCCCCACTTTCAAAAGAGAATCAATTATCTCTTTTCTTCAGGTTGCACATGGAAACTTCTACTAGAACCAAACATTTAGTAATAGTCTTGGATAGCTCCTGTGCAAAGGTCCTGGAAAGAACGCTTGGCATGGGCCTTCCTGGATTAAAACGTGAGGATGGGTGAGTTGTAGTCCTTTCCTTGCAGTTGCAAAGAAAGCGCTTCTGACCACTGTTCCAGGCCAGCCAGGCTCTGTTCTAATCGGCAGCCGGCAGGCTCTTGCTGTACCTACTGCTGGCTGTACCGGACGACGTGTGAAACCTGGGGCAGAAAGGAGGGGCTGGCTCCAAAGAGCCTGGGAACTTTCACTCCCCTTCTGCTCTGCCTTACCAAGTCCTTTCACACAAAGCCATTGTGTAGGCTGAAGAGGGGAATAAAGGGAGGGCGGCCTTTCTCCAGGCCTCCCCGCAGACTACACGGTGGAGTAAAAGCACGGTGGCTACCCCCCCACAGCTCCGCTGAAGGGCAGCCTCAGGGGGCCCACCAACACGGGCTTCTCACTCCCGAATGACACTGGGCAGCATTGTCTGATAATGAGCTGAGCTCAATTGCTTACCATGTATTTTGCAGCATAACTAATCCCTAATACTTGTGCTTTTCACCCACATGTCTTTTTTTGTTGGCTTTAAGGGGAGGAAGAAAGAAAGAAAGAACCCCACCCTCACCTTTGAATCAACCCACACCTCTCAGCGGTGTTGTGAGCACAGAGCTGAGATGGAGCAGCCCAAGTGCAGTCGTTTGTCCTTCCCAGAGTCAGTACTTCGGGGGAGGGATGGGGGGGAGTGTAGGAGGAGTGGAAGAGGGGGCAGTAGTTTAAAGGTGAGAACAAACAGCCTGTCCAGCACCACTTGGCCTCTCCTCCCAGCTCAGACCGCTAAATGTCTGGATCAACCTTAATTGTCACACTTACTGGTCCTTTAGCTAAGTAGCTGCTTAGTCCTGCAACGCAGAACTTGTTTGCAGTGTTTCGGGTTGGTAAAAGGTGGCTGACTAAGTAGGTATCACAGTCCTCCGAGCCCTGCCGCCTTCCTGACTAAGATGAATCCTGCCACCCTTCACTAATCTATTCAGCGGAGCCACTGGGCACCCAGGGCAGCAGAGAAATTGCGTTTTCCTCCTCAGCCTATTTGTCACCAACCCGTCCACCACATCCCAGCCCAGCCTCCCTCCTCCTCCTCCAGTCCACGAGAGTCAGTCGCTGACACAGGCTTAGGCAGAGTTCTTAGAATGTATTTTTGTTCACCTGAAAAATAAAACTTTTAAAAAATAGACAGGACTTTTTGAGTACAGGTATATCTTGAATGGCTGAATTATAAATAATGTCTCTGGTCATGTTCACAGCTAGGGCTGGTACGAATGTCCCAATTCCAGGGAAGGCTTTAGACCCACTGGTGGCCTCACCAGGCTCTTTGATTCATCCCAAAGTGGATTGAAACAGTTCAGAAAAGCAGGGGACAGGGCACCGATTCCCAGATGCTCTCCTTTGAGTCCAGAGATCAATTTACAAATTATTAAAATATATAGGACTAAAAATTCACACCGTAAATATAAATTACAGGCTATTATTGAAGTTATAAAGTGGCATTTCATATTTCTTCCCCCAGTCTCTCAGCAAAAATATTTAAAAAGGCCTGGTGGGCTTTTTAAAGACTGAAGACCTAGTGAGCTGCTAAGAAATCTCCTCTAAGCCCAGAGCCCTCCAGGAGCGGCCAGCCTGCCATTGGCTGGGGCAGCTCAGTTGCTATTTTCTTGCCCACAACAGGACATGGCTTAGAGCAAGGCTGTAGTCCTGTAAACTTGGATCAGAGCTAACTGGAGTGCAGGCCAGAAATCTGGAAAGACAAACGGTCTCAGGACTCAGGTGGATAAGTTCTCTGTTTTTCTTTTTTAAGTGCTTCATTTCCCAAAAAAGGAAACACCAGGGGTTTGATATCTTTTCACTACCCACTCTCAATTGCCTAAAAGCAAGTGGCAGAAGGAAATGGAATCCAAATTGAGGAAGTATAATTCTTGCTGCCCCAGAGCTATCCGTATGTCATTTCCCTGATGCGCGGGCCTCCTCTTCTACAAAATTACAGACCACGTTTAAGTGGGGCTTATCAGGATCGAGGACAAGCCAGTCAACCTCCTGGCTGCTCTCTTCTCTGGCTATCCGAGCACAGTCCTGAGTGCGAATCCCATCTTTTGACCTTTCGGATTCTACAGCAAAACCCCAAGCCAGAGGACGGGATCAAAGCTCTAGTTTCACAATGCCTTTGTCACAGGCTCAGGAAAGGGGAGAGGCAAAAGTGAACGAGGCAAGATCTTAAGGAGCAAGAAGTAACATAAGACACAATCTGGAACTAGACAAGATCTGGAGGAGCAGAAAGGAAAAAATTAAAATTAAAAAAAAAAAAAACACCACCACACTTGCCAGCCCGTCTCCGTACAAGTGCTTGCTCTTCCCAAAGGAACTCTGTGCCGAGCTGGGAAGCTCAGGATTGAGCAGCACTGCTCTTTGCCTTCTGTCCCTGGCTCTAATCCAGACACTGAAGACTGACAGGAAGCCACTTCTGGGGGAGGGGGCACCAGGGTGGGAAGAGGAAAAGGCCCAGTGCATTTCCCACCCTCTGCAGAGACTCCTTCCGGGTCTCCTCTGTCATGTCAACCCTCTTAAGAATAATTATACCCTTGTGTAAGAACATCATTAACCTATCTTTCTGACCTGGGAGGGGAACAGGGGAAAAGCAAGGGTGGGTGATGGAAAAAATAAAAAGTGGATGGGGTGGGGGTGCCCTTCTGGGCTAGGTGCACTTCGGGGGACCAGCGGACAGACCCCTAAATCAGAGTCGGTACAGTCAGAAGCTACCCAGAAGCTGCAGGGGGGGGGGGATACATGGAGTTCTGTATGATGATAGCTACCAGTGCGTGTGTCCACGGCTATGTACAGGGATCTATAAATCAAATGCATGTCTGGCCACTCCAACGGGGTGGACGTACCTGAGCTCCACTACTTTTGGGTGCCCTCTACCCTTTCGAGAGCTCCAGCTTATTTAAAAAGAAAGAAAGAGAGAGAAAAAAAGAGCCCCTAACAGCTCCCTCCTTCCCCTGAGTCTCGGGGGTGTGTGTGTGTGGGGGGGAGAAGGACCCAGTCACCCCCATTGCACGTCGGATACACCAGAGCGCGCGGCGCAGGCCTCCCCCCGCCCATCCCCGGCGGCCCCGGGGCCCGGGCGCAGTGCGGTCGGTGGTCGCGGTGGTCCTGTGGCTGACGGCCCCGGGCCCCGGGGCCGAGTGCGTGTGTCCGGAGGGGGGGATCGGCGGGGAAGGGGAGAGGGGAGGGGATCCGCTCCCGCGCGGGGCTCCCCGCCCGGTTGCTGCCGCGGGAGGGGGGGCTCGGACCTTCACCAGCTCCGGGGCGCCTCCTCGTCGTCGTCGTCGTCGTCGTCGTCCCGGTCGTCGTCGTCGCCCGGCCCCCGAGGCCGCTCCAGAGGCCCGGCCGGCGGGCCGTGCGCAGGGGGCTCCGGGGCGGCGGGCCGGGCCGCCTGCAGCGGGGGCGCGGCGCGCGGCGCCTCGCGGCGGGACGACCGGGTGGTGTTGGGCCCCGCCGCCGCCGCCGCCGCCGCGGCCCCCGACGTCCCCGACGGGCCGGTGGCGTTGGCGCCGCCGGGGGGCGGGCCCGCGGCGCCCCCCGAGGTCCCGGCGCCCACCGGCTGCCAGATGAGGCTGTAGTAGACGGCCAGCACGATGGCGGCCAGCGACACGGACAGCACGTAGGCGAACACGGTGGCGAGCCGGACCCACTTCTTGTTGGTCTTGGCCGCCATCTTCGCCTTCTTGTCCCCGGTGTAGGTGGCCGGCTTGCCCCGCTCGGCCGGGCCCGCGTCGCGCTCCTTCATCGGGGGGCCACGGCCTTTGCCCCGGTGCTCCACGGCCCCGGCTGGAGGGGGGGCCTGGCGGCCCGCGAGCCCTGCGCAGGGGGCGGCCCGGCGCCCCGGGCTCCCGGCGGCTCCGCGCTCCGCCGCGCTCCGCTCCTCGCGCCGCCCGCCCGCGGCCCGCCCGCCACCGCGTCGCCGCAGCCGCTCGCCGGGGCCTGCGCCCGTCACCGCCGCCAGCGCCGCCGCCGCCGCCGGCCCGCCAGCTGCTTCCCCGCCGCCGCCGCCACAGCCACCGCAGCCGTCCGGCTCCGCGTCCCCATCCGCCGCCGCCGCCGCCTGCCCCGGCCGCTCGGTCTCCAGTGGCCGCGGAACCGCGCGCTCCGCTCCAGCCCGGCTCCCCCGCCTCGCGCGCCGGCCTGGGGGCGGGGCCCGCGCGCCGGGGGGCGGGGCCTGCGCGCCGGGGGGCGGGGCTGCGCGTCGGGGGGGGCGGGGCGGCCTCTTAAAGCGGCGACGCCGCGGCCCGCGAGCGCCGCGCGGGGAGCCGGGGGCGGGCGGACCCCCGCGGCATCGCCCGCTTACGACGCTGTGCGAGGCGCCCGGTTCTTAAAGGGGGCGACTACCGCCGAGGCCCGGCGCGGGCGGGCGCGGCGGGGCCCGAGCCCTGAGCGCTTCTTTAAAAGGGATCGGGCACTGCGCGGGGCGGGGCGGCGAGCTGACAGCGGGGCGTGGCCGGGGCCGTGGGCGTGGCCGTGTTGGGGGCTGGCCGGGGGCGTGGCCGGGGGCGGTCCGCTCGGGCCCCCCGCCGGCTTCGCCCGGGGCTCCGCGGGCGCCGGCCCCTCCGTGTAGACCCGCGTCCCGCTCCGCGGACCCCGCTGGAGGCCGTCCCGGACTCCGGAGCCCGCGGAGGCCACGCCGGCCGCGCGCCCCCCACGCGGTCCCGGGGCGCACGGCGGGGCTCTCTCGGGTGTGTGGCCTTGGCTTGCACCCCAGGGGCCCCGGGGCCCGGCCGGGTGCTAGCCCCTTGGGCCACAGGGTGCTCCGCGCCCGCTCCGTGTGGCGGGTCTTGAACTCGGGGCCTGGGCGCTGTCCCTGCGCTCTGCAGCTCCAGGCCAGCGCTCCACCGCCCGAGCCACAGCTCCACCTCCGGCTTTCTAGAGCCTCATTGCAGATAGGAGTCTCACGGACTGTGCTGCCCGGGCTGGCTTTGAACCGCGGGCCTCAGTCGCCGGGATGACGGGCGTGCGCTCCCCTCCTCCTTTCCAGAATGTCCAGCTCCCTCCTCCAGAATCTTATCTCCTGTGTTCCCCGAGCAGCAGCCTGGGTGTCTGAGTGGGGGGGCCCTTGGTGGGGGCCGGGGGAGTCTGGGGCCGGGGACCCTCTCTGCCGCCTGACCCACTGCCCCTCCTCCTCCTGGACCTTTGACCTTAGACCCTCCCCTCTCCATGAAGTCTTAGGGTGCCGGGCCTGCTGGACCACAGGCCCCAACCCGGCCGACGCTCGGCGCTGATGGAGGCTTAGGGGCGGCTCTGCCTTTCCAAGGAAAAGCCTGCCTCTTCTGACAAACTTCAAGTCCACTGGGGCTTGCCTTCTATGGGCTGATAGGGTAAAATAACAATAACAACAACAACAACTCACTCCCTCACCCTGCTCCCAGATCAGCCAGAGCTGGTTTTGAAGGCAGCCTGTGGAACTAAAATCCCTGCATTGGCTCTGAAAGTTGTCCTCTCGCCTCCACCTTGCTCTGTGTGGCCTTCCTGGCATACAACTACCTACCCCAAGGCGAATTTTTTTGGGTTGGTTGTGGGGCTTGAACTCACGGCCTGGGGACTGTCCCTCAGCTCTTCAGCTCAAGGCCGGCGCTCTACTGCTTGAGCCACAGCACCACTTCCGGCTTTCTAGTAGTTTATTGTAGATAAGAGTCTCCTGCCGGGGCTGGCTTTGAACTGCGATCCTCAGATCTCAGCCTCCTGAGTAGCTAGGATGACAGGCGCCTGGCTCAAGGCGAATTATTCTTAAACATTTGGCGTGAGACCGAAGCTTCCTTTGATTCCCCTTTCTGGGATTCACACCATATTGTTTCTCCATATATTTGGTGCACATTAAACTACTTTTTAATTTTTATTTATTTTTTTGCTTGCTTTCCAGCATTGTAGGAAAACAGCATGTCACTCTTCTGTACTAAAAAAGAGTACCACACTGAAGCTTTTAATTCATGCCTCTGGCTCTAGTCTTTCCCAGTGCCAGATTCTTTAACCTGTCATCAATATAAGTCCTATTTATTATCTGGCTTTACATAGTGTCTTTTACCCCTGCAACTCAAAATGCTTTCAGATATAATTGAGCCTTGGTCTCCCTGGTGCCTGAGCCATTAAGAAACCATTAGTGAATTCCAGTTATAGGCTACTAAATGGCCCCCTAGTGGTCTGAAGGTGAAAATGCTTCTCTAAGTGCCTCCCCCCCACCCCCCCACTTCCCCCACCAAGGGTGGGCAGGAACTAGAGAATCAAGGCAGCTTGGTGACAGAATGAACTCAGAAAGCCGTTGTTTGTGTCTGTCCCCCTGGACCCTACAGCCTCCTCCTGCACAACATCCCGTGTCTGATGGCCATGCCTGATTATCTTCTCCCAGAGGAAGCCCTTTTAGCGTTTGGAAAGTTTTAAGCAATTATAACCACAGCAGGAACCACGCCCTCAGTATGTGCTGGCCTCAGTCTTAAAGCAGTGTGTCAGGTAGTTACCATTTATGTTCATTTTATAGAAAAAACTGCTTCAAAGAAGTTAAGGAACTCCACCAAGGCCACAGGGACTTCAAACCCGAGTCTTTCTGACTTTGGAGCCTTGAGCTCTTGATTCCTGTTCTACACGAAGACACAACCAAACCTTCTCTCTGTAGTGGATATTGTGGGGTTCCACGCAGGCCACTCACATGATGAGGTACCCCTGCCGGGTTTAGTGGCTCACGCCTGTAATCCGATCTGCTCGGGAGGCTGAGATCTGAGAACCATAGCTAGACAGGGCAGGAAAGTCCAAGAGACTCTTATCTCCAATGAACCAACAAATAGCTGGAAGAAGAGCTGTGGTTCAAGTGATAAAGCTCTCATCTTGAGAAAAAATGGCTCAGGGACAGAACTCAGGCCTAGAGTTCAAGCCCCAGGCAAAAAAAACAAAAACAAAAAACAAAAAGTCACATGGGTCCTTGGTTCAAGTGGGAAAAACATCCGCCAACTCGTCCCGTGTGCACATCATCCCAGCTGATGTCAGCGTTTCTTTCAAGTAAAGACGATGCTCCACGGGGAAGGGGTGAGTTCGGATCACAAGCTGTCACACCAGGGGGCTCCCAGGAGGGCCCAGATCCTTCCATGCACAGTGGAGCGCTTCCCAGTTAATCACGAGGAATGGTAAAAATAGACACTTCCAAGGGTCAAGATTTAATAGAACTTGACAATATGTGTTGCTTTGTTGAGGATATTCTTAAATAGAACTGACTTTTCTTCCTGTTTCCAATGCCCCCCTTTTCCTTCCTTTCTTCCTCCTCCTCTTCCTTCTTCTCTTCCCCTTCTTCCTCCTCGTCTCTTCTTTCCTTTCCTCCTCCTTCTTTCTCTTCCTCTTCCTGCTCACCCACATTTCTTTAATACATTAAAGAGACAAACAGGACTAGGGGCATGGCTCTTGTGGTAGAGTCTCTGTCCAGCAGGTTTTTTTTCTTTCCTTTGGGTCCGGTCATGGGGACTGAACTCTGGGCCTGGGCGCTGTCCCTCAGCTCTTCAGCTCAAGGCTAGCCCTCTACCACTTGAGCCACAGCACCACTTCCGGCTTTTTCTTTTTGCTTATGTGGTGCTGAGGAATCGAACCCAGGGCCTCAGGCATGCAAGGCAAGCGCTCTACCACTAAGCCACCTTCTCAGCCCTGTCCAGCAGGTTTGAGGCCCTGAGTTCAAAAGCTAGTACTGTCCCGTCCCCCCCCAAAAAAAAAGTTAAAAAGGCAAATAACATCTTAGTATTATTCTGAAGATAATGTTGACCTTCTGAAACCCTGCCGCAGTCTGCAGAGCACACACTGAGCGTTGCTGAGCTCTATGCAATTAAAAGAAACCAAGGCTGGAAGTGGAGGTTGCTGTCGTGTGGACGCAGTGTGCACACCCAGACCCTGACCTGGGGTCCGGCCCCTGGGAAACGGAGAGGGCTCCCCAGTGCTGTGGACACGTGGCAACCCTCTCCCCATTGCTTCCCCAAACACACCCTGGGAACTCAAGAGTTCCAGGAGACATCTGAGCCAGGCACTGGGGGCTCAGGCTCCCGCCTACTCAGGAGGCTGAGATGTAAGGATCTGGGTTTGAAGCCAGCCTGGGCAGGAAAGCCCCCAGGAGATTCTTATCTCCAATTAACTACCCCCCCCCCCCAAAGCAGGAAGTGGAGCGGTGGTTCAAGTGGTAGAGCACCAACCTTGAGCAAAAAAGACTCGGAGACAGCACTCGGGGTCCTGAGTTCAAGACCCAGGACCAGCACATGCATGCTTGTGCACAAACCCACAAACACACACATGCACACACACACACAAATAATAAATAAAACTAAAAGGAGACACTGGTACCTGGCCTGGCACGGGTCTTTCAGTACAGTGGCCCAAGGTAAAAATCTGCACAGGCTCATGAGCTGCAGCAGGTAGCTTGGCTGGCTGGAGAGAGGCTTAGGGAAGTAGGGGAAGAGTAGCAACAGGAATACTTGGGGAAGGAAATGGATGTTATCTATGGTCCTGGGCACAGAGGAAGATGTAACAAGAAACTGCATCTCTCCTGCTAGTAAGTACAGAAGCAACACTTTGGCTCCTTAGATTTCCACCCCTGAACTTCCCTAGCGAATCACAAATGAGGAAACCAACGCTTGGGATCCGCCACAAACCACTGGCAGGTGAGCAAGGGAACCTGGGCCCTGCTCTCAGCGCCGCCTCTGACCCTCCCGCTTCCCACTCACCAGCTCAAGGTCCACCCCTCCCCCAGGCAGGCTCTGCAGCGTGCCCAGCAGGGGGCATCCTTGCCCTTCCACCGTGGGGGGGGGGGGGCTGGATGGGCTCACTCAGCTCAGCCTCCAGCCCAAGGCTGCTTCCCCTCCCTGGGAAGAAGCGTGACTTGCCTGGATTGCTCCATGCTCATTTCAGCTACTATTTGCATAATAGTTTTCTTGTTTAATGTGTCAACTCACAGTGTTAATAACTTTTTTTTTAATGATTTTTTTTTGAGGCAGAATCTTGCTGTATCCTCCAGGCTAGCCTCGAACTTCTAGGCTTAAGGCATCCTCCTACTTCTGGCTCCTAAAGAGCTGCCACTATAAGGATGCACGCCCATGCCAGGCAACCTAAATAACACCTTTGATTTAAAAGAAAAAGAAAAATGATGCTGGTGGCTCACGCCTGTCATCCTAGCTACTCAGGAGGCTGAGATCTGAGGATCACGGTTCAGAGCCAGCCCAGGCAGGAAAGTCCGTGAGACTCTCATCTCCAATAAACCACCAGAAAACCGGAAGTGGCGCTGTGGCTCAAGTGGTAGAGCGCTCGCCTTGCTGATTGGGTTTCTTAGGAACTGACTTTGCAGGAACTCAGGATGTGGACATCCAGGCACTCTCACGCAAGTCACAGGTGAGCTCTGGGGAATGGTTCCGGGGGGTCCTGTTAGCGGGTAAGGATGTAGGAGTCTCTGTTCTGTGGTGTCAGAATCCAAGATGGAAAGGACCAGTGTGAGGACTCCTGAAAGCCTGGAAATGACCCTGGCTCTTCCCCAGGGTGAGGGAGAAAAAGGGAGGAGTTGTCTTACCATATCCAAGAAGGGGGGGAGATGGCTTCAGGGAAGGCCGGAGGGAGGGAGGGAGGGAGGATGTGGGAGTGAGGACAGGCCCACTGCAGGTGGCAGGTGCATGGCCTTTGGGAAGGGACAGGGATTTCCCTTGCAAAGTCCATTCAAACAGAGGGGAACCTGAGTACAGGGAGACAGCCAGAGGGGAGGCGGGGGGGGGTTCCCAAGGAGCCCCCAGGAGCACCTGCAGCCAGAGGGGGCAGGGAAGACGTGTATGAGAACGGATTAGGGCACCTGTCACCTGCAACAGCTTCTGTGTCCAGGAGCCCAGATGGGCTTTGCCCCAGTCTCCATCACCCTGGTCTTAGAATTTGCACCCAATACTGGTGCCTCACTCCCGTAATCCTAGCTCCTCAGGAGGCTGAGATCTGAAGATCCAGGTTCAAAGCCAGCCCAGGCAGCAAAGTCCATGAGACATTTATCTCCAAATAACCATTAAAAAAAAGCAGGAGCTGGGCGGTGGTGGCTCACGCCTGTAATCCTAGCTACTCAGGAGGCTGAGATCTGAGGATCGCGGTTCAAAGCCAGCCCGGGCAAGAAAGACCGTGAGACTCCTATCTCCAATAAACCACCAGAAAAACTGGAAGTGGCGCTGTAGCTCAAGTGGTAGAGCACTCGCCTTGAGCTGAAGAGCTGAGGGACAACGCCCAGGCCCAGAGTTCAAGCCCCACGACCGACAAAAAAAAAAAAAAAAAAAGCAGGAATGGAACTGTGGCTCAGGGCTGGGAAGGTGGCTCAGTGGTAGAGCGCTTGCTTTGCATGCCTGAGGCCCTGGGTTCGATTCCTCAGCACCACATAAGCAAAAAGAAAAAAGCCGGAAGTGGCTCTGTGGCTTAAGAGGTAGAGCGCTAGCCTTGAGCTGAAGAGCTAAGGGACAGCACCCAGGCCCAGAGTTCAGGCCCCAGGACCGGACCAAAAACAAAAACAAATAGGAACTGTGGCTCCAGTGGGAGAGTATCAGCCTTGAGTGGAAAAATGGAGAGACCCTGAGTTCAAGCCTCAGTACTGGCACGCACACACACACACACACACACACACACACACACACACACACACACACACACACACATACACACACACACACACACACACATTGTGCTAGGAATCTCCCCAGCCTTAGCTTCTACCCTTCCAGAAGGGTTACCTCCCTTCACCCACGCCCCCCCCATACTGTCCCTGACCTGTGAGGCAGTTCTAGAAGGCCACAGAGCCCCTGGTGGCATCTGAGGGTCGTCTAACCAGGGCTGGAAGGGGGAAGGAAATCGCGGGGAGAGCTCCCTGCCTCTCAGGTTGGGCAGACAAGGGCCAGAAGAGGAGTGAGTTAAGCAAAGAGGAAATCGGCCGGGGTTGGACTCCTGGGATGGGGAGTGGTGGGGGGTACATACCCTCAGTGGGGTTGAGAGCTGGGTCCCCTGCCCTGGTATCTGGAGGTCTCTGGGTCTGGAGCAGAGGAAGTGTGCCTGGCTCAAGCTGGGCTGTAGCTGGTGGGCAAAGGTTCCAGGCCTAGGCCAGGCCGAAGGCCCCCCAAGAAGTGAGTTGGGGTGAAGGCCACGGGTCCTCCATCTGGCCCTCATTTCCATGGGGAGGAAGCACTGAGAAAGATGAGCCTGGAGATCAGCTCATTTTGCTTATTCAAAACGCTCTCCCTGCCGCATCAAATCCTCAGTCCCACTCTCCAGCTCTTCTCTAGGGGAGCCCCACATTGTGGGGGACAGAGCCCCTGCTCCGGACCTCACCCCTGTGGAGGGTCTTTCCTCCCTCCATCCCGGCCAGGGCAATGGTACCCCCTTGCTGGTCTCCAGGGCTTGGGGCCACCTCTGGGCAGGGACGAACCCCTAGACGGAGCCGCAGGGAAGGAAGCCCCAGCAGGAAGTGCAGAGGCATAGGGCACGGCACGGGGCGGGGACTTCCAGGAGGGGAGCCAGGGCCCCTCCTTACACAGGGGCAGGGTCAGCCCCCCATTCCAGACAGGTCGGGAGGAGGCTGATTTACAAGGCAGATAAAGGGGGGGCCCTCTGCCTGGAGCTGTGACCCCTGCTTGCAGCCACCGCCACCCTATGAGATATAAGAGCACCCAGACTTCCGGACCCACTCTGGGCGGGTGCCATGTGAGGCCCAGCCTGGCCCCCCTCCTGCTGTCCCTCCTCCCGCCTGCCCTGCCCGTGTCCAGCACCATGTCTCTGCTCAGCCCTGTCCTGCAGCCGCCGCAGGTGAAGGCCTATCTGAGCCAAGGAGAGCGCTTCATCAAGTGGGATGATGTGAGTAGGGGACCGGGGGCCGGGCAGGGAGGGGCCGGGGCTGCCCTGGGCAGAGGGCTGGTTTATGTCTCTGACAATCCAGGCGCCTGTGTGGCTTGTCCAGGCGGCTGGCACCACAGCCTGGATAAACAAGGCTGGACTGGGGTGCCTGTGCTCTGAGTCCATCCACAGGAAGAGGGGTTCATGGGAGGCGATTGCCTTGGATCTGGGCTTGCCTGCCCCCAACTCCTATGAACAGGGAACGCTGCTCCTGGCTTCCGCCTTGATGAAAGTGTACCCCAGAACTAGACAGGCCCAGAAAGAGGGGATCCAGACTCCCCCCTTGCTTGACTCCCCCCTCCACATGACGCCCATGAGGTCCCTTGGGTCTGTGCTGCCAAGGGAAGCCCTCCCGAGCTGCAGCCTGGCACCCCCCAAACGCCCCTGCCCCCAACTCAAACGAAAACCCCAATTGAGTTCTGCTTCCTCTTCTTGGACTCAGCTCCTCTCCCCCGCCCCCACTGCACACGCGCGCGAACACACACACACACACACACACACACACACACACACACACACACACACACACACACACACACACACACACACACACACACACACACACACACACACACACACACACACACCGCCAACCTTCAAGGGAAGGGAAGTTTTTGTCCTGAACCCACATCTTCTCCTTCTTAAACTGGGCCCTACTTCCCCGTGGAGCCTGAACACTTTGCCTTTGGTGCACGATGCTCGTGGGTAAGGGGAAGAATGGGGTAGGGGACCCCCCACTTCAGGGAGGGGAAGCCATGGGGCTGGTCCGGCGTGAGAGGATGCCAGGCTGACCCTGGGAAGAGCGAGGGTCTAGACGAGGGCGGGGCCAGCCCGGTGATGAACAGGAGGAGGACTCGAGGGATCGGCTCCTAGGGGAAGCAGAGGTGAGGTGCTTGTTTCCCTAGGAGCATTGGGGTTGGCGTGGCATGGGGTGGCACTGAAGTGGCACTCAGCCGGCACGTCCCAGATCCCTGGGGAATGAGGGAAGTTACTCAGAATGAAAAGTGAAGCTGTCCCTTCTCCACTCTGTGACTGAGTGGACATGGGGTCACCAGGGGTAGGGACCGGCTGGGTGGCTTTCTCCCTGACCCGGGTACCTGCTTGGTCCCTTTGTCCTCCTAGGCTGGGACATTGTGTATCCCCTAGACCCTGGCTTGACGGAACAGGCATGTCCCTGGCTGGGTGCTGCTCTCGGGTGACAGGAGTGCGTGACACTGCCCCGGCATGACCCAGGAACTCCTCTGTGATCATTTCCTTGGTAGATTCTGTCCTGGGTCGTGTGGCCTGCCGCAACTCTCCTCTGCCTGGTTGGGAAGTCCAACTGTAATAGCTCGTTTTACATATGTGTACGCATTTATGCAAAGACTATTAAAATAATAGGTAGCAAGACAGGAATTTAGAAGGAAAGTGCCTATTCATTCATTCATTCATTCACTCATTCAGCAAACTCCAAGCTCAAGCACTAAGCCAGCGCCAAGTTCATGGTCTAGTTCAAGCTTAGGTTTCAGTCCCGGGGTCCTTGAGTCCCCAGGGAGTTCCTGATGTGTTCCTAGGACAACCAACCAGCTTCCCATCTCGCAGCCCAGGAATGACAGCGTATTACAGGGAATGCTTTTGCAGGGTTGAGGTGGGTAGGGTCCTTGATGGTATTTTGGGTCAAGGAGGTTTGGAGGTGAGGAGGCACCGCCCGGTGTCTCTGTGGAACAGTGGGATGAAAGCTTGGGGTGCTCCTGGGGGGAGGGCGGGGCACAGGGTGCTTACTCGGTAGCTGGTCCGTGTGGGGCCTTGGCTGTGGGTACAGGAGTCAGGACTCTGAGCTGTCTATGGGGTCAAGCTACTTGGTAGTAGCGACATGTGTCTAGGAGAAACATTCTACTTCTGGAGCCTGGTGAGGTAGAGTTCAAGACCGTCTTTTGGGGGGCTACCTTGGGGCTTCAAGGTGAAATTCTTCTCTTCCAGCTACCAATCCCTCTCCCCTATTAGAACAGAGGGGAACGCTTTCAAGATGGTGGACTGTGTAACCCCCTGCCCTGGCTCAGGGAAGCCAGCTCAAAGGCTGGCAGCAGAGAGCTGACCCCTTCTCCCTGCAGGACACCGCGCTGGCCTCCCCGGTTATCCTCCGTGTGGACCCCAAGGGCTATTACTTATACTGGACGCATCAGAGCAAGGTGAGGTGGCCGGTACTACAGAAGTCCTACCCAACGAGCCAATGCCCTGGAGGGGACGGATGGACGGACAGACAGACAGGCAGCACAGAGCATCTGTGTGAAGAGGGGCCCCTTGGGGTGCAGATGGCCCCAGGAAGTCTTAGTCCTCTTGAAAGGGCCGAGGGGTAAACACGCTCCCCGCTCCCTGTTCTTCATTCTTGTACTGCTATTTTTTTTGGTCCTACTTTGCCCCTTTGCTCTTTGCCTTTTCCCAGGAGATGGAGTTTCTGGATATCACTAGCATTCGAGACACCCGCTTTGGAAAGTTCGCCAAGACGCCCAAGGTGAGCGGGTTTAGGCTGCATGCTGCCGCCAGGCCCATGGGGCGGGGAAGAAGCTCCTGCAGGGGTGGCAAGCCCGGTGCCCCAGCCGGCCAGCGAGGAGCCCTGTCTGAACCCAACGCGGCGCGCACGTCTGCTCCCAGCCTGGCCTGTGCCGTGGGCGGGGATATGCACTTGGGTAGAAGGACAGAAGCGGCCTCAACCCCAGAACCTTGGCAACTCTCTTCCCCAGGCCTGTCTTTCTTACCCCTGGGCGGAGCCAGGGATGAGCTTGGAGGACAGGATTGTCCCCCAGTGACCTGCAGCTGAAGTGGCTGGGTGGGGAGGGATGGACAGAGCACCCCTGGCCCTCACCATCCACCCCTTGCTGCAGAGCCAGAAGCTCCGGGACGTGTTCAACATGGACTTCCCCGACAACCACTTCCTGCTGAAGGCGCTCACCGTGGTGTCGGGCCCCGACATGGTGGAGCTCACCTTCCACAATTTCGTCTCTTACAAGGAGAACGTGGGGAAGGTGTGTGTGTGTGTGTGTGTGTGTGTGTGTGTGTGTGTGTGTGTGTGTGTGTGTGTGTGTGTGTGTGTGTGTGTGTGTGTGTGTGTGTGTGTGTGTGTGTGTGTGTGTGTGTAGCTGCTGGCCTGGGCTTGGGCAACGGCCTGATAGACAGACTTGGGGTGTCCATGGCCTGACCACTGGGTTCTGGGCTCCTGCAGGACTGGGCTGAGGATCTGCTGGCCCTGGCTAAGCACCCGCTGACCAGCAACGCACCACGCAGCACCTTCTTGGACAAGATGTAAGTCCCGCCCCCCAGCCCCCCCCCCCAGCTGGGCACACCCCTTGTGACCTGACAGGCTGTCCTGTCCCTCCCTCACCCCCAGCCTGGTGAAGCTGAAGATGCAGGTGAACCCCGAGGGGAAGATTCCTGTAAAGAAGTGAGTCTCCCCTCCCTCCCCTCCTCCCACCCTGCTCCCTGGCGGCGGGTGGGCATGCCTTCTCCCTCTGCCCGCTGCCCTTCTGGGGCCCCTTCAGTTTTTTCCAGATGTTTCCTGCCGACCGCAAGCGCGTCGAAGCTGCCCTCAGTGCCTGCCACCTGGCAAAGGGCAAGGTGAGCCGCCCCTGCCCTGCTCATCCCACCCCTAGGACAGGGGCTTGGTGGGGCTGGTGCATGGGGAGGGCAGAACACCACATCATCATCCCATTGGTAGCTGGAAAAGCCAATCAAATCCTAGCTCCTCCAGGTAAGGGACCAGGGGCGGGGCTGCACTCAGCGCAGAGCCCCCCCCCACTGGTGGTGGGAGGTGGACGGTGCTCAGGACCACAGCCGACGTGGCCTGTGCTCCCAATGCAGCCTGGGAGTGAATGTGTTCAGCCTGGAAGAGCAGGAGAAAGTCAGCGGGACGGGTGGGTCAGGAGGTGTCCTGCAGAGATCTGGCAGGGACAATTTCTGCGGGGTGTCAGAGAGAAGCCAGGGTGGCAGCTGCCTGGACACAGACTTCAGCTCAGCGCAGAAACACACTTTCGACTTCCTTCTTAATTAAGCATTCATTTTTAATTACAAGTTGTAAGCTGGATCACTTCATGAGGTGCCTCATGTGAATTAACAACTACACACACACACAAAAAAAAAGGCCTGGTGCCTGGGTGGACAGGGCCTGAAGCCAAACCTGGCTCAGTGGAGCCCATGGCAGGCCTCTGGCCACCAGGCTGTGCCCTTGCTGTAGGTCACAGTCCGCACAGTAGTCTCTGCTGCTTAAGAATTGCGCACACTATAAATAATATAAATAAATAAAACCGCAGGTGGCCCCGCTGGTCACCTGTCCTTCTGAATCCCTATTCCCAGAAGGAGCTTTTCCCCCCACATCCCTAGCTTGACAGACAGGTGTGTGCCCCTACCCCAGGGTAGCATGGAGTGGGGAGGGAGAGGGGATTGGCTCTTCGGGCCCAGTATCCCCCACCACACCCTTCTCTTCCTGAGCTTCCTGACCTCCCTCCTAGCTTCATCCTCCTGATTTCCCTCACTAGAGGCCTTTTTTTTTTTTTTTCTTCTGCAAGCAACAGCTGCAGAGGCTGAGGCGGCCTGGGGAACCTCAGGCAGATGCTTCCCTTACTCTGTGATCCAAAAAGATGCTTGTTTTGTGGTTTGGGAGGAGGAGCACCACACAAAGGCACAGGACCCCTGGATGCCACTCATCTGCTTTCTGAGTCCATTTCTGTAGATTTTTTCCCCATACTTTAGACCTCCCTGTGTGCGAACGGAGTGGACACAGCATGTAATGTCTGCTGTAGAGATCTGTTCACATACAACACAGCCCACAACTAGAGCACACTGCACCTCTCTGTCAGTTGGCAGACATTGGGTTCCATCCACTTTTTTTTTTTTGTCGGTCGTGGGGCCTGAACTCTGGGCCTGGGTGCTGTCCCTCAGCTCTTCGGCTCAAGGTAAGCGCTCTATCACTTGAGCCACAGCGCCACTTCTGGCTTTTTCTGCTTATGTGGTGCGGAGGAATGGAACCCAGGGCCTCAGGCATGCAAGGCAAGCACTCTACCACTGAGCCACCTTCCCAGCCCCTCCATCCACTTTTTAACCTACCAAGAATAACACTGCTGCTGAACACATGCACACACGGTTTTGTGTAGCTGTGTTTTCAGTGTTCTTGGATATATAGACTTCCAGAGGTGACACTGTGGGTCATATGGCACCTTCATATCGAGCACTCTAAGGAACGGCCACACCATTATCTAAAATGGCCACAGCATTTCACAATCCTAGCAGCGTTGTATAACATTTCCAGTTTTGGGGCTAAGAAGGTGGCTCAGTGGTAGAGCGCTTACCTTGCATGCATGAGGCCCTGGGTTCAATTCCTCAGCACCACATAAGCAGAAAAGAAAAAAACTTATAGTTTTCCCACATCCCCCCCCCACACACACACACTGCTGCTCTGATTTATGCTACTGTAGTGGGAGTGAGGTGGTTTGTCACTGTGGCTTTCATTTGCATTTCCCTGGTGACTAACTGCACTGAATATCTTCCCATGTGCTTATGGGTCACCCACTGCCCTTCTTCTGTTTTTTTCTTTTTTTTTGCCAGTCCTGGGGCTTGCACTCTTGGCCTAGCTGCTGTCTCTGAGCTTCTTTTGCTCAAGGCTAGCGCTCTAACACTTGAGCCACAGCACCACTTCTGGCTTTTTCTTTTTATATGGTACTGAGGAATTGAACCCAGGGCTTCATGCATGGTAGGCAAGCACTCTACCACTAAGCCACATTCCCAGCCCCTAATTCTTATCATTCTTTTTTTATTTTATTTTTTATTGTGAAAATACTGTACAGAGGGGTTACAATTACATGGGCAAGATAATGAGTACTTTTTTTTTTTTATCAAGCATTGTAGCCTCCTCCTTTGTTTCCCCTTCCCATCCCATAATTCTTATCATTCTTTTTTTTTTGGGGGGGAGTCCAGTCATGGGGCCTGAACTCTGGGCCTGGGCACTGTCCCTCAGTTCTTCACTCAAGGCTAGTGCTCTACCACTTGAGCCACAGCACCACTTCCGGCTTTTTTCTTTTTGCTTATGTGGTGCTGAGGAATCGAACCCAGGGCCTCATGCATGCAAGGCAAGCGCGCTACACTGAGCCACCTTCCCAGCCCCAATTCTTATCATTCTTAAGTAGTTGTACAAAGCAGTTTATGGATATAGTGGGTTTTCTTTTTGTTGCAGTTACCCTTAACAGATATCTCATTTGTGAATACTGCATTCGACTCCTTGGGTTGCCTTCCTTCCTTCCCTCCTTTCTTTCTCTTTCTCTCCCCTCAGTTTTTGTTTACGATGGAGCCCAGGTTGGTCTAAACTTCTCCTGCCTTAGTCTCCCATGTCATTTTACTTTCTCTCTCCCTTCACCCCCCTCCCCCCCCATCTTTGTGCTGGTTCTACAGCTTTTCTGCTCAAGGTTTGTGCTCTACCACTTGAGTCACAACACCAGTTCCTGCTTTTTTTGGTACTTAACTGGAAATAAGAGTCTCATGGACTTTCCTGCCTGGGCTGGCTTTGAACCACGATCTTCAGATTTCAGCCTCCTGAGAAGCTAGAGTTACAGGTGTGAGCCACTGGCACCCGGCTTGATGTTGTCTTTAGGAGCACAAAAGTTAGAGATTTTGATGAAGTCCATTGTTTCTTTCCTTTGGAGGGGTCTTTTGTGGGGTTTTCTTTTTTTTGGAGGTTTTAATGCTGTGCATGTGTATGCATGCATGCCTATGTTGCACATGCTAAACCACCACTTGAGCTCCATCCCCAGACCCTAAATACCATTGCTGAGATTTTTAGTTCTCCCTCCCGTTCTGTTTCTGTTTCCTGTATATTAAGGCTCTGCTATTATGTGCACGCATGTTTATATTATATTACAACTTTGTCCTTCACATAAGGAAAGGTAATCCCCTGATCCGGAAGCAGCTCTCCACACTACTGACCGCTTTTCCTCCTCATTTGAATCATTCCTTAGTTCCAGTTCTATCCCAGCTAAGGAACTAGCCACTGTCCCACGCCAGGATTAAAGCAAGCCAGCTGAGCCGCTCCCCAGCACTCAGAGCCTTGGGGCTCGGGAGACGGCGGCGGCCGCGGTCTCCGGCTCTCTCTGGTCCAGTCCTAGCGCTGAGCTGAGGTTGTGGGCCTTAGCCGTGAGCAGGCCGAGGTTGGGGGTAACGAGGTGGCTCTTCCCCCAGAATGACGCTATCAACCCTGAGGACTTCCCAGAATCCGTCTACAAGAGCTTCCTCATGAACCTCTGTCCGAGGCCAGAAATTGACGAGATCTTCACTTCCCAGTGAGCAGGGGGTGGGGGCTGGACATGGGGAGGGGCTGGGGCGGCCCCCCACCCCCCCCCCGTCCTTGTGGGAATGGGGTGTTCCCAGGAGCTGGGGGCTGTCTCGGCCTCCAGGGCCCTGTCTCTCTGTGGCCCACAGCCATGCTAAGGCCAAACCGTACATGACCAAGGAGCACCTGAGCAAATTCATCAACCAGAAGCAGCGGGACTCCCGGCTCAACTCCATGCTCTTCCCGCCCGCGCGGCCTGAGCAGGTGCAGCGCCTCATCGACAAGTACGAGCCCAGCGGCATCAACGTGCAGAGAGGTGAGGGGTCGGGAGCGCCCGGCCCCTCGGTCCACGCCCCCCCCGGCTGGACCATGGCTCTGACGCACCCCCACGCCCACCCCTGCCCCCTCCCAGGCCAGCTGTCACCCGAAGGCATGGTGTGGTTCCTCTGTGGGCCGGAGAACAGCGTGCTGGCCCAGGACAAGCTCCTGCTGCACCAGGACATGACACAGCCGCTCAATCACTATTTCATCAACTCTTCCCACAACACCTACCTCACAGGTGAGGCCGGCGCTGCCCTGCGCACCAGAGCGAGCGAGCGCGGAGGGTGGGCACTGGCCATGGACACTGCCCTCCCCCCCCCCCCGCAGCCGGCCAGTTCTCAGGCTTGTCCTCGGCCGAGATGTACCGCCAGGTCCTGCTGGCCGGCTGCCGCTGCGTGGAGCTGGACTGCTGGAAGGGGAAGCCCCCGGACGAGGAGCCCATCATCACCCACGGCTTCACCATGACCACAGACATCCTGTTCAAGGTGGGCGGGCCGGGGGCGGGGGCGCGCTGAGGGAGGGAGGGGGAGGGGAAGCCAGAGGGTCTCCGCTGGGGTGGGCGCTACAGGGGACGGAAGCAATGGGGGACCACCATGGCCATTGGGCACCTGGGGTCCCACGGGGGTGGGGACAGCCCAAACGCCGCCTTGCCCACTTGGTGGTTCCCCCCCCCTCCAGGAAGCAGTGGAAGCCATTGCAGAAAGCGCCTTTAAGACCTCCCCCTACCCTGTCATCCTGTCCTTTGAAAACCACGTGGACTCGTGCGTACTCAGGCCTCCTCAGCCTCACCCCTTACCCGGCCTCCAGCCTCCAGCCTCCTGCCTGTCACCACCCCAATCCTGAGCTTCTCTGCTGAGTCTCAGCATAATCTCTTTGGGCTGGGGTTCTCCTGTCCATGTCCCCCACTTTCCCCCCGGGGATTACCCCGTGTTGGGGTTACCCCAGACATGAAAGGTTGGGCAAGAGAACCAGGACTGAGCTGCCAGGCCCACGCCCGCTCCCGTTCTCCCTAGACCCCGCCAACAGGCCAAGATGGCCGAGTACTGCCGGACCCTGTTTGGGGATACGCTGCTCACAGAACCTCTAGAAAAGTTCCCCGTGAGTGGGCTCTGCTGGGGACAGCTGGGCCCCGGAGTGGGGAGTGGGAGGGGGGCAGAGACACTGGGATTAACGCGGCTGGACTGTGGGATCTTGTTACCATCAGTCACGGAGTGTGCCAGACTTTAGCGACAGAGACACAGCTGAGCCAGGGGTAGGGGCTGCACGTGAGAGGCTGAAGTGGGAAAATGGAGTTTAAGGCCAGCCTGAGCTACCTCGTCTCAAACACACAACGCAACGGGCAACCTCTGCCTCTCCCCCCTCCTCCCTCGTTCTCACCCTCTGAGGAGGAGAGAGACAGATACCTGGGTTGTTATAACAAGTAGTCTCTGTTCTGGGTGTCAGAGGATCCCAGAGGGCTTCCTGGAGGAAGAGGGGAGGGGTGGCAAAGAGGAAAATTGAAGGCTATAATGGCTTCCTTTTAGCCAGCGTGGGAAAGGGCATGCTGGGAAGATGGATCAGTGCCCATGCCGGGTGGGGCTGTGGTGACAGGCGGGAGGGGGGAGCCGGTGGGGGGTTGAGTAGCACAGGACACCCCCAGGGACCGGGTGCCCACTGCTCCCTTTCCACAGCTGAAGCCCGGAGTCCCTCTGCCCAGTCCTGAGGACCTCCGGGGCAAGATCCTCATCAAGAACAAGAAGAATCCGTTTTCTGGCCCAATGGCCCCCAGCCAGGAGCATGGTGGGGAGGCCGAGGGGGGCTCTCCACCCAGGGCTCCCTCTGGGGAGGACACAGGTAAGTTCGCTGGAGTGGGGGAGGCTGTGGCAGGGGGGAGAGGAGCCCATGCTGAGGAGAGCTGTGTATGGCAGTGTGGGCTGCTGAGGAGGAAGAAGAGGAGGAGGAGGAGGAGGAGGAAGAGGAAGAGTCAGGAAGCCTGGACGAAGAGGAGCTCAAGAAGATGCAGTCAGATGAGGTGTGGGGGCGGGGCCCGTGCCCCTCGGCCATCCGTGGGGCTGGGGACACTGTCTGGGCGATGCCTATCTTCCTCTCGCCTCTTCCCTCCGCCCCCAGGGCACAGCGGGTCTGGAGGTGACGGCTTATGAGGAGATGTCCAGCCTCGTCAATTACATCCAGCCCACCAAGTTCGTCTCCTTCGAGCTGTCAGCCCGTACGTGGGCCGGGAGCGGGGCAGGGCGGGTGTGGGCAGGGGAAGGCCCCTCCCTGGACTCAGGGCTCCATCCGGCACCCAGGCCGGGCGGCTCCAGTGGCCTGGCGCGGCTCGACACGGCGGCTCTCTGTGGTGTGTCGGTGACGGGCTGCCGTGTGACAAGCCACCTCAGCCGGGCCTGCCTGCGGCTCCTGCGATCTCTTCCAGGTTCTGTGGCTCCTGGGGCTGAACTGTTGGCCTAAGGCCGGCCAGGTCCAAAGGCTCCTTCCCCGGGGGAGAGACATCCTGGAAGGGGGCAGCAGGCAGGGCAAGCCACCGGAGCATGTGTCCCCTCAATTCTCCTGGGCACCGCCCCAACCTCTGACCCCACCTCTAGCTCCCGCCTCTGCCTCCTCTGCGCTCCGCCACCTCTCATGCACCTCACTCCCCGCAAACCTCAGAGGAGGGGCTGGCACGCTGAGCACACCCTGCACGTCCCCCACATCCATGGCATGGGGTCCTTGCCGTCCGGGACCATGGCACACTGCCCGGTCCCCACGTACATCCACCGCCGAGACCCGGACCCCGGCCCTCACTGCTGCCCCCTGTCCCAGGCGCCTGGCTCCTAAATCCTCAAGCCTCCTGGGAACAATGGGCGGCCCAGAGCTGCCCCAAAGGGGAGGGCAGGAGCGAGGGAGGGGCAGCCTGATGCAGACACCCCGTCCCTTTCTCCCTGGAGCAGAGAAGAACCGAAGTTACATCATCTCTTCCTTCACGGAGCTCAAGGCTTACGACCTGCTGTCCAAGGCCTCCGTGCAGTTTGTAGAGTATCCTTGACGCTTTACAAGCCAGGCCCCGGCTGGGGAGCCGGGGAGGAGGGGTGGACGGAAAGCCGGGGGACAGGGCTCCCAGGTTCTCCTATACCCGGGCTAGCTACAACAAGCGGCAGATGAGCCGTGTTTACCCCAAGGGCACCCGTATGGACTCGTCCAACTACATGCCCCAGATGTTCTGGAACGCGGGGTGCCAGATGGTCGCCCTCAACTTTCAAACCATGGGTGAGGCGCACCCCCAGCCCCTGCCCCCCCACTGTTCCCTCTGCCCAGGGGTCACAAGCACCGATGGGGTCTGGTGCATCCTGGCACTGCAGGTTGGGGCACGTGGGCGCAGGCCTCACGGGAGCGTGTGGCCTGGCTGTGGCCCAGCTTCCGGCTGGCCCCATGTCATCCCCCATCAACCCCACATCTATCTGTTCCCAAGACCACACAGGTAGGGAAGAATCTGAAGTAGACAGGGTGCAGTGCGGGGCCAGGCCTTCCTCACGGTGCCCCCTCGCCCCGTCCCCTGTCCCCCCCAGACCTGCCCATGCAGCAGAACATGGCACTGTTCGAGTTCAACGGGCAGAGCGGCTACCTCCTCAAGCACGAGTTCATGCGCCGGCCAGACAAGCAGTTCAATCCCTTCGCGGTGGACGGCATCGACGTGGTGGTGGCCACCACCCTGTCCATCACGGCAAGGACCCAGGCTGACAGAAGGCAGGGTGGGCTGGGGGTGGGTCTGGGGTCTGGAGGAGGAAGGCCCAGCCCCCCTCCCTATATCCTAACGACTCTAGCCCCAGCCAGCTCCTGCAGTAAGTAGCAAGTTGCCTTGGAAACTGCCTCCCCCTCAGCACTCAGGCTGCTTCTTGGTCCCCATGGAAACCTAGGGGAAGGGCTGAGGCTGGGGTGGGGGAGGGGAGAGACAGGGGGGGGCACTGCTCCCTCCTTGGCCAGAGAGGGAGGTAGGGTGACCGTCTGCCCCGGTCTGCAGAGCTCAGCCACAGAGCCCTAGCGGCCAGAGCTGAATGGGGGTCTGGGGGTCTTCACAACTCCCAAGAGCTGGGGGGCTCAGCTGCAGAGGCCCCGGCCACCGGGCAGGGATCTGAGGCGGACGCCCTCTGCTCCCCACCCACCCAGGTGATCTCTGGGCAGTTCTTGTCAGATCGCAGCGTGCGCACCTATGTGGAAGTGGAGCTGTTTGGCCTTCCCGGGGACCCCAAGAGGCGCTATCGCACCAAGCTGTCCCCCAGTACCAACTCCATCAACCCTGTCTGGAAAGAGGAGCCCTTCGTCTTTGAGAAGGTGGGGGGGCAAAGCAGGGCGAGGCAGGGGTCTCTCCCCTCCTCTTGGCCTCTGCTTAGAGGTAGGAGGACAGGAGGGTATGTGTGTGTGTGTGTGTGTGTGTGTGTGCACGTGCGCACACGTTACCAGGACTCAGGGTCACATAGGAACCTGGAGGGGTGCTTTGTCCCCATGGATCACTGTTGGTCCTAGACTATATTTCGGGAGACAAGCCCCAGAATAAGCTGGGGGGGGTATCTGTGTCTGAGCCTGGGGCGTGCTCTGTCTGCACCAAGCACCACCTGCTGAGTTCTGACCCTGACAGAGAAGACTTCTGGAGCCAGGGCGGGAATGTGGCCCCTCCAGCCCATCCCCTTTCCAACTCCTCCCCAGATCCTGATGCCTGAGCTGGCCTCCCTCAGGGTGGCGGTGATGGAGGAAGGCAACAAGTTTCTCGGCCACCGCATCATCCCCATCAGTGCCCTGAATTCTGGTACAGAAAGGGTTCTTCGCTATCCCCAGGGAGCCTGATTACAAAGTGGGTGACCTCTGGGAGTGCTGGCCTCTGCCCACCTCACAGGAAGTCCACGGTTTTGTGGCGTCACTGGTCTTGTTTCTGGGTCTGGGCGCTGTCCCTCAGCTCTTCAGCTCAAGGCGAGCGCTCTACCACGTGAGCCACAGCGCCACTTCTGGTTTTCTGGTGGTTTGTTGGAGATCAGAGTCTCACAGACTTTCCTGCCCCAGGCTAGCTTTGAACCACAATCCTCAGATCTCAGCCTCGTGAGTAGCTAGGATGACAGGCGTGAGCCACCGGCGCCCGGCAAAGGCGGGCGGTACTAACTCCACAAGGCAGACGCCAGAACCCCCATTTCACAGGCAAAGTCCCCGAGTTAAAGTGACACAGCCAGTTAGGTGCAGTGCCAGCCTGAGACCCTGGCCTCTCTGACTCAAGCCAAGAGTCTTAAGCGCTGGACTGGTGGCATGCAGCCAAGGCAGTGCCCGGCCCTGGCTCACCAGCCCTCACCACCCACAGGCTACCATCACCTGTGCCTGCACAGCGAGAGCAACATGCCCCTCACCATGCCCGCGCTCTTCATCTTCCTGGAGATGAAGGACTACATCCCCGACACCTGGGCAGGTAGGAAGGCGGCCCAGGGCCTAGTAGAGGCCCTCCGTCCTCCTGCCCTCCTTCCCAGCAGCGAGCAAGCCAGACGCCAGAGAGGGACAAGACCCTGGGGACCTCGGGTCTGACCTCCCCCACACACCCAGGCTGGTAACACGTGTGCCCTCAGATCTCACCGTGGCCCTCGCCAACCCCATCAAGTACTTCAGTGCCCACGATAAGAAGGCGGCGAAGCTCAAGGAGGCCCTGGGAAGTCTGCCTGAGGTGTGTGTGGCCTGGCTTCTGGCCAGACGCCCCGGTGGGAGGAAGGGGGCTTGCTGAGGACGCGCCTGCGCGTGGCGGGTAAACGGAAGCCCCGTAACCCAAGCTGCTCCTCAGGCAGGAGTGCCAGTGTGTGTCGTGTTCGTAGCCAGGTCTCACCGCTCTTCCAGAGCTTCTCAGCATATTGGTTTTAAGACCCCACCCCCCATCATTCATGTCTGGGGTGGGAGAGGACCCTTCCAGGCCTGTATGAACGACAGGAAGACCAGACTGTTCTCACCTCCACAGACGCCCTTCCTGCCCGGGGGTCCAGGTGCCCACCAGGTCAATGGGGCCTCAGCCTCCGCCAGCAATGGCTCAGCAGGTGGGTGCTTCATGCCTCCTCGCCGGCATAGGGCCCTCCACCTCTCCCCGCACGCCTGCAGGCTAAGGCAGTGACCTGGGGTCAATAGTAGCCACAGTCCCCCTCTCTCAGGAGCTAACCAGAGCCAAGGGGGTCCCCAAAGCCTCCGCTCATCCTGTGCTCCTGCGGCAGCCCGGGCCAGGGAAGAGGCCATGAAAGAAGTTGCGGGTGAGACTTGCTGGGCCCCCTGATCTTGAGTGAGGGGTGAACTTGGAGAAGGACTGGGGCACATGGTGGGGAGGGGATGCTCTGCCAACGGGGTGGGCTGCCTGAGTGGGCACAGGCCTCAACCAGGCCTCTGCAGAGCCGCAGACCGCCAGCCCCGAGGAGCTGCGGGAGCTGAAGGGCATGGTGAAGCTGCAGCGCAGGCAGGACAAGGAGCTGCGGGAGCTGGAGCGGCGGGGGGCGCGGCGCCGGGAGGAGCTGCTCCAGCGCGGGGCGGCCCAGCTGGCCGAGCTGGGGCTGCGGGGCACGGGCTGCCGGCTGAGGCCCAACAAGGGCTCCCGGAAGAAGAGGTAAGGACCACGGGCAGCGCCCCGTCCCCGCTTTGCCCCGAGCCTCGCCCCTGCAAGCTAGGGGCGTCCCCACATGTCCTCAGCAGGATCCCGCCCAGTGATGAGCCCTCAGGGGTGGCGTCCGGCGAGGGTCTGGAAGGCCCGGAGGGCGCAGACCCGCAAGTGCAGGAGCTGCAGGCCAGGCTGGAGCAGGAGCTGCGGCTGCAGGGCAAGGAGCAGCACCAGGGCATCCTGAAGCGCAAGGAGCAGCACGTGGCAGAGGTGCCTGGCTGCAGGGGACAGGGCGCACCCCCCCCCCCGTGCCCTGGGCACCAAGGGCTTCTCACTGAACCCAGACGTCCGTCCTCTCCTACAGCAAATCACCAAGATGACAGAGCTGGCCAAAGAGAGGCAGGCCGCCGAGCTGAAGGCCTTCAAGGAGACCTGGGAGATGTACGCAGGCCGCCTCCCTGGCTACACCCACGACCCCTGCCCCCCAGCACGCTCCCCACCAGGCACAAGCGCCCCACGCCTGTCTCTCCCCACAGTGACACCAAAGAGATGAAGAAAAAGCTGGAGGCCAAGAGGCTGGAGCGGATCCAGGCCATGACGAAAGTCACCACGGATAAGATGGCCCAGGAGAGGTGAGCTTCGCGGGGCCCGGGACACAGCAGACCTACGGCAGTGAGGACGCGGGCTCAGGGCTCCCCGAGGCCCTGCCCGCCCTTCTGGGGCCTCCTCTGGGCCCCCCCCCGCTGCTTCCCACCCTGGGTGGCGGAGGGCACCCCTGCCCCTCTGCAAGACCCTCTCTCAAATGACTTCACCAACAGGCTGAAGAGAGAGATCAACAACTCCCACATCCAGGAAGTGGTGCAGGCCGTCAGGCAGGTGCGCCAGGGTGTCCTTCCCAAACACACGCTCCCCCCACCCCCCCGGGGAGAGGTGGCCCCAGGTCCTTCCCCCCAAGTTTTAGAGTGGGTTAGTTGAGATTAGAACTGGATCCCAAGGCAGTACGCCCGTCTGTGCCAGCTGCTTCCCTGCCTCTCACTTCCATCCAGATGACAGAGGCCCTGGAGCGGAGCCAGGAGAAGCTGGAGGAGAAGCAGGCGGCTTGCCTGGGCAAAATCCGGGAGATGGAAAAGCAGGTGACGGACACTGGCCTGGGCCCAGAGGAGACGGCTGGGCTGGGGGTGGGCGCAGGCCCAGCTCCAGGCTCTGCCAGGGGTCAGGGGAAGGAGCCACAAGGCTCTTTCACATAAGCCAGCTCCGCAGATCCCTGTGCTTGGTCTCTCTTTTGAGAGACTCCTCCATGGGACGGGTAAACTCTTACCTCCTGGCCGTCTCCTGGGAATCTTGTTCCACAATCCAGGGAAAGGGGGGTGTGGGGGTTGAATGCCTTCCTTAGCCAAGTGGTCCTACAGTTCCAGCAGGAGGCTCTGGCAGAGTATGAAGCCAGGATGAAGGACCTGGAGGCGGAGGTGAAGGAGTTGGTGAGGGCCTGCCTCAAGGTCAGCTGCCCCTCGGATGCCGAGGACAATCCCGAGGCCTCCCCGGGGCCGGGCCCCCGGGACCCACGCGCAGACAAGGCAGACACGCAGGAGAGCCGTCTCTGATCCTTGAGGCAGAGCCTGGCGCTGCCTCCGAGCTGCTCCCCGGACCAGGCTGGGGTTCCCGCCCTCGCCTCTGCCTGATGGAGCCCAGGAGGTGACGTGGAACACTGTCCCTGCTGATTGTCCCCGGCCACACGCGGGTGAAGGAAGCCCGATGGCCCACCGTGAGCCCAGCTCCCAGGCCTGGCACGCCAGCGCCTTTTGCTCATCTGCATGTATGAGGCTTATTTATTTTTCTCCTTCCTATTCCTACTAAATCCTGATCCTGTGATTCCTGCTGGAAGCTGCTGTCTATTCTAGGGTTAGGAAATGGAGTCTGGGGGCAACAGAATGGCCCCTACATTGAAGCTGCCCAGAGGGGAGAAAAAAATCCCTTGGGATCGGAACCCAGAGTAACGTCTCTCCCAGGACCCCCAGATGGCCCAGCTCTGGCCTGGAGCAGGAGCTGCTACCCCTTCTGCTGGCCCTGTAGCCAGAGCCACAGAAGGAGATGTCACTCCTCCACCTGCACACAGGGGCCCCCATCCCCCGGGCCCACTTACCACAAAGGGTCCCCAAACCTTCAAGTCACCTGGGCCACCAAAGACATACCCTAGAGGGGCCAGACACAAAGGCCTTGGCAATAGCTGTGCTGTAAGGGGGGCCATAAGCAGCCACTCACTGCTTCTCCAGTACCAGCCCAAGTCCCAAGGGGACTGATGCTGCCAGAGGGGTGTGTGTGTGTGTGTATGTGTGTGTGTGTGTGTGTGCCAGGAAGAGGTTGTTTTCTTAGACACAGCAGATGCCCTCTGCTGAGAACACCTGGGGCCTTTGGAAAACAAACAAGGACACCTGCCCCCTTCCCCCCCCCCCCCCGCCTGACCTCAGGGGCCCTGCCCGGCCCAGCTGCAGGGGGAGGTGGGGGCCACTCATTCACAGGACTAAAACCTGGCTGCAATCAGCCATCCTGGTATCCCGACTTCAAAATCTCCAGCGGGTCAGTCTGTGGCCCTGTATTCTCCTCTCCCCACAATGAGGGTCTCAGCCTAGGGGAACACAGCCAGGTGAGGGGTGGGAGCCGGAGCTGGGGCTGGAGCCAGGCAGGGGCCAGTGCCAACGCAGCCCACTGGACAGCAGCCAGTTGTTGTGGATGAACACTCAGGGCACACAAAAGGTGCCTTCTGCTTGCCTCTTGCCAGGCTGGGCAGAGTCTGTGTCCCGGGCCGGTGCTGGGCAGCCCAGCAATGCGGTGGAGCACGCACTCAGGCCTCCTCCCCGGGGGCTCCAGCAGCTTCTTCCCATGGGGCACGCCTGGATACCTATGTCCCTGCCCATCTGTCCCCTGGGCAAATGCCATCGCTGAGCTCTGGAGACAAACTGAAACCCAGCCACAGGGGACATGCGGAGGAAGAGCTGCTATCCCCCTGGGGACACTGGGCTGGGCACCTGCGCCCCCCCCCCTCTGCTGGGCACCTGTGGGACCACGGCCAGCCTCTCTTCCCATTCGTCGGGCCTACCTTGTCTTTCCTACCAGAGAAAGGGTCCCTGCCCCTGCCCAGGCCCCTTGCTGACTCACTCCAACCCCCCCCCCCCCCGCTGCACCCCCAAGCAGCTCTGGATCTCCCAGCACGTGCCATCAGGCCCAGCCCTGCCGAGCTGGTGTGCAACGTGACAGGGTGAGGGGGCTGGTGACACTTGAAAAGGAAAGAAGGGGACCTGGGGGGGGCATACAGACAGAGTGACAGACTCAGAGGCCGAGGCGTCTCTGGGAGGAAGCCCTTTTGCCAGCCAGGGGGCTGCAGGGGGAGAGGCTGGGCAGGTGGGAGGTGAGCACGGTGTGCCTGCCCCCTTCCCTCCCTCTCTCGTCAGCCTTCAGCTCCCCAAGCGACAGCTTCTAATTCCGGCTGTTGGTGCCTCTGTGCTCCACAGCAAAGTCTCAGCTTTTTTTCAGCTTTGCTGTTTCTTTTCTGTTCGGAACACAGTGAGTGCAGGGAAGAAGTCAGAGCAAAGGCTGCGGGGCCTGGGACAGGGCCTGCCACCCGGCCAGCTGGGTGGGGGGGGCGGGGGTAGGGGGGTAGCCTAGCTGCAGCAGATGGAAATTTTCAAAGGGATCCAGCTCCGGGCTAGGGGGAGACCTCGAAGGGGGCCCCTGCACTTCCTCCACGCATGGTGGAGAACAGGGTTCAGGAGGAGGGACAGGGCAGAGGTCCCTGGCCTGGGTTCCTGCTTTGCTCCTGCACGTGAAGATGAGCATGCGCATCCCCCCCTCCCACCCGGCCTGGTGGCGTGTCCATCACTGATGTCAGCAGCCCTCAAAAAGGCAAAAAGACAAAGGGAAGGTGCATGCTCCCCACCTGAGGAGCCCCAGCTCCATAGCAGGGCACCCCAGAGTCCAGAGCTGCCCGGAGGAGGGGGGATCCTGGACCTATAATCTCCCCAGCAAGCACCATCTGCACCCAGACCCCCCTCAGCCATCCTGTGCTCTGCCGAGACACCTTTCTTCTTCCCTCCATTTCCTCCTGTATGGGACAAGACCCACCCCCCCCACCCCCAGCCTGCAACCCCTGTCCCCTACAGGTGTTCTTTTCCCGGCCTTTGGCTCCTTGGCTTCCAGAATCCTCTCCTGTTTCTTAGCAGTCAGCTCTCCTTCCTCCTGGAGGGGCAGGCTCAACGTCCAGAACCCCCTCCTTCTCCTCCAACAGAAGACTTTCTGCACCCCCCTCCCCGCCCTCTAGGCCACAATGCCCAGCCCATGAAGTCTCAGCCTTACTTCAAGATGCCCGCTCCAACCCTCTCACTCCCCCAGCCAAGGCTGCGGCGTCTCCCCCTCCCCGGCCGGCAGGCAGGCAGGGGAGAGGCAGGAGATGGACTTTCCACTCGGGACAGACACGGGCCGGGCCCAGGCGCCCTCCCCGCCGGGCGGAGGCGCGGGCCGTGCGTGGCCCAGGCGGCTCCGTGGGGTCGCGAATGGCGAGGGCCCGCGCGAGGCCCAGCTCTGCCCCATCCCCTGGGCGCAGCACCGCCGTGGCCCAGGCCCCGACGCGGGCGGAGGCGGGGGGCGGGAGCGCCGGCGGGGGGCGGGGTTGGCCCGGCCCCGCGCGGGGCCCCGGCGAGCGGCCCCCGCCGCGCCGCGCCGCGCCCCGCCGCCGCCTTCCCCGGGGAGCGCGGAGGAGGAGCCGCTCCCCGGCTTCGTGGCCTGCGAGGGCGCGCAGGGGAGGCGTCGGGGCGGCCCCCCCCCCGCCCGCCCGTCCACACCAACCCCCGCCCACGGCCACGGGGATCCCCCCCCAAGCTGAAACCGGTCATCCCGACGGCCGGCCGCAGCCTGGCCCCGCCAGGAAGCGGCGGGCGCCCCGGCGTGGCCCGGCCCCCGCGAGGGGGCGGAGGAGCGGCGCCGGCAGCCGGGGAGCGGCGCCCCGCCAGGGCTGCGGGCGGGCGGGCGGGCGCGCGCGGCGGGCGCCGCCGTCTCAGCGGGGAGCGGCGCGGACTCGCGGGGAGCTGGCCGCGCAGCGCCGAGGGGGCCGAGCCGGGGCGCCCGTCGTCTGGGGGAGGGCGGGCCGGGAGCACGGGGAGCAGCAGCCGGAGCGGCCCCGGGGAGCACGCGAGACGCGGGGCGGCGCGGGAGCCGGAGCGGCGGGGCGGCCCGCGGAGGACGCGCGGAGGGAGCGGGAGCGGCGGCGGCGGCGGCGGCCGGAGCCCCGCGGGCGCGCTCGGAGGCCGGGACATGCTCAAGCCCAAGGACCTGTGTCCCCGCGCGGGCACGCGCACCTTCCTGGACGCCATGCAGGCCGGCAAGGTGCACCTGGCCCGCTTCGTGCTGGACGCGCTGGACCGCAGCATCATCGACTGCCGCGCGGAGCAGGGCCGCACGCCGCTGATGGTGGCCGTGGGGCTGCCGGACCCCGCGCTGCGCGCGCGCTTCGTGCGGCTGCTGCTGGAGCAGGGCGCGGCCGTGAACCTGCGGGACGAGCGCGGCCGCACGGCGCTCAGCCTGGCGTGCGAGCGCGGCCACCTGGACGCCGTGCAGCTGCTCGTGCAGTTCAGCGGCGACCCCGAGGCCGCCGACGCGGCGGGCAACAGCCCCGTGATGTGGGCGGCCGCCTGCGGCCACGGCGCGGTGCTCGAGTTCCTCGTGCGCTCCTTCCGCCGCCTCGGCCTGCGCCTGGACCGCACCAACGGCGCCGGCCTCACCGCGCTGCAGCTGGCCGCCTCCCGCGGCCACGGGACCTGCGTGCAGGCCCTCACCGGGCCGTGGGGCCGGGCGGCCGCCGCGGCCGCGGCCCGGGGCTCCAACTCCGACAGCCCCCCCGAGCGCCCGGCCCCGGCGCCCGCGCCCAGCCCCGAGCGCCGACGGCCCAGCCCCCGCCGCCTGCCGCGGCCGCTGCTGGCGCGCTTTGCGCGGGCGGCGGGCGGCCACGGCCACGGCGGCGAGGCCGGCGCGGCCACCACCAAGGGCGCGGGCCGGCCTCGGGCCCCGGGCGGCGAGCGGCCCGAGCTGGGCCGGAGCATGAGCCTGGCGCTCGGCGCCATGACGGAAGAGGAGACGGCGCGCCTCCGCGCGGGGGCCCTGCGGGCCCGGCCAAACTCACCTCAGTCGGCGGGCGGCGGCCGCTGGCGCTCGCAGGAGGTGCTGGAGGGGGCGCCCCTCGCCCTCGCGCAGGCGCCCGGCGGCCTCAGCCCCCACCCCGAGGGCGCGCCCGGCTCCGGCCGCCTGGGGCTGCGCCGACGGTCCACGGCCCCTGACATCCCCAGCCTGGTCGGGGACGCTCCGGGGCCCGAGGCCGGCCCGGAGCCGGGGCCCCACGCGGCGCCCGGCCCGAAGCCCTGGCCGGCGGGCGCCGAGGCCGTGGTGCTGCCGGCGCCGCGGTAAACGGGCCCGGGCCGGGCCGCCCCTCGCGCGGCTCCCGCCAGGCCCCTGGCGCTGCCCCCCCTCCAGCCATTAGCGACCTCCACCGGGGATGGGGGGGGGCGGAGCCCGTGTTCTGTGTTCTTTGGCCTTCCACGTCCAGCTCCCCGTGTGCCCCGCGACCTGTCCCGGCGGGCGGGCCGGCGACGCCCCGTCTCCAGCCGGCCTCCCCAGCACCCCCTTTTTTTCTGTATTTACCCTCACCCCAGCCCTGCTGAGATAGATAGTTCGAGAAACCACCCACGGCTTCCTCCCCCTCACGTGTGGGAGGGAGGGCTGAGGAGGCGGACACGGGGTTGCTTTGGGGGCTCGGAAGGATGGGGGGGTCACCGGTGGTCTTTAATCCAGCTTGCCCCAGGCAGAAGCAGGGTGCGGGACCCGGGCTCCCCAAGCCCTTCGGGGTCCCCGGGCCGGCCCCCTCCGCGGGGCCCTGCCGCTGGGCTCCGTCTGGGAGGCCCCGGCCCCGCCGCGCGTGGGGGGCCCGGGCGGGCGGCGCCGGCGAGGGCCTCGCGCGATCGTGGCTCCTGCCCAACCCCGCGGCCGGCCCCGAGCCTGGCGGACCTGACAATGTCTCCTGAAATAGCAGCTCCGCGGGGGGGGCTGGGGGTGACGGGCGGCGGGAGCCCACGCGAACCGCGGGTTCACGGGACGTGCAACTCTGGAGAGAGCCGGGGTCGGGGGGAGCGCCCGGGGTCCCCGCCGTGAGCGGAGGCCGGGCGGAGGGTGGATGCGAGGGGGTCGAGCCCAGGTCCCCCCTCCCCCGCGCCCCGCGTCTGCCCCGCCGCGCGGGGGACGCGGGCCCGGCCCAGCTTCCCAGCTTTGATTCCGGGGCCAATTCTCGGGCGATGGCGGGAGTCGGAGGCGTGAGAGGTCAGAGGGGTCCAGCGGTGTCGGCGCGCGCCCCGCGCGCTCGAGGCCGCCCGCGTGCGCCCCGGGCTGGGTCCCCGGCGCCCCCTGGTGGCGGCTCCGCGCGCCGCACCCAGGCCCGGAGCCCAGACTTGGGTTGGATTCGGATTTGGGCTGCCTGCGCGCGCTTTTATCCGTGGAACCCTCTTCCCCATGTAAGAGCTCAAATCCGGATACTTGAAATCACCCCACAGTAACGAAACGAGGGCCACTGAACAGAAGCAGCTCACCCTGGTGTGGCAATGTCCACCCCGAGCTCACGCTCGCTTCCCAGACTCCTAGCTCTTCCCTTCCGGGGTTTCTGAGCCCTGACACCTGTGGATGATGAGGTACCGTGACGGTTGCCCCCCCTTTCTTTTGGAAATGTTTTGTCCTCCCCTCCCCCTTCCCCAGCTCCTCCCAAAGCATTCGCCCGCTCCTCAGTGCCCGGTCTGAGTGGTGGGTGAGCAATGCCAGAGCTCCTGAGCAGCCAGAGAAGGTGGGAAGGTGGAGTGGGAAGTAATCTGCACCACAAGTGTAAACTGCTTTCTTTCAGATCCCTTGCTTGCTTGTGTATTCCCTTTTCAACGGTGTTTAATTTCAATGAAGTTTTTAATGGTGAAAGAATATGAGTTTTGTCTTAAAAGGGATCTGTGGTCGGGGAGGTGTTGTCATCTCCCTGGTGGTTTTCTGGGTGACCTAGAGGATCACCTCATTATTGTTGGGTAAACAACTGAGATGGTTCCTGTCTGTGGAACTGCCCAAAGTATGGTGGTTGAAAATCGCAGGTGTTTCCTGAGTTGTGTGTCTGACTGCCTTTGCCGTCTGTCCTTACTGACACCTTACCATGGACTACAACCGCCTTGTCACCATTCTCCCTTGAACTTCACTGTCAGCTGGGGGCCCTTGCCGGATCTCCCCAGGGCAGAGACTTTGCCAAGGATTTTTGCTTTTCCCATCGTTGCCTTTGTCATTGTGAGGAGCCACCAGGCTGCTGGAGCTCATCGGCGGTTCGTGTGTGAAGGATGTGTGCAAACCTTTTTGGACTGACAACTGTAGAGGCAGGACTAACGGAACTCCAAAGAGTAGTGAATAAACCCGGTATCATTCCACCACGAGACTGGGCCTCTCTTTGCCTTGTCTGCCCCCTGCTCCTCCGTCTTGTCCCCATTTTCATGCTTGGAATGGAAGGAGGCATTTGCTTTCCCTGGACTTTGCTGCTCTTTGGGGCTCTCGGTCTCCCTGCCCATCCTTCCTGGGTGGCTCCTGGGGTGAGTAACAGGGACTGCAGGGCTGGGGGGTACGGGGGTCTGCCAGGCTTCTGGCTAGGAAGTTCCACGCCCGCTGTGCTGATGTCAGGAGGGGAGGCATGGAATTGGACAACCTGGATTTCCCAGCTTCCCACTGCTAATCAGCTCTCGTAACTCTACACAGTCCTTCATTGGGAGAAGTGGGCAGGGACGGTTCCAGGCCACTTCCTATGGGACAGTTGAGGGCCAGAGTATAAGAAAGAAGCAGGGGACAGGAGGCTGGTGCAGAAAGTGGTCACCACAGAGCGTCGTGCCTTCCGGTATCTTGGCCTCAGCCTTGAGGGCCCCTCACTTCCCGTGCTCCTTGTCTGCCAGGGAGTCTGGCTGCTGCTGTGCAGACTCAAGCCGTGGGGGGGGGGGGGGAGGGGGCAGGAGGGCCTAGCTCCCACCCCACAGGCAGTGCAGAGCCCAGAGCTTTGAACATTCAGTTTAATTTAAAACAGGCACAAGTGCAAACAATTCACAAAAGTTCTGGGGAGGATGCTTTTTTTTTTTTAAACTCCAACCCTTAAAAAAAAAAAAGTTCTTCGCCTTAAAGCAGGCCACTAGGGGAGCAGAGAAATGTAAAAATCTTATCCGGATGGGGCGCAGACACGGGGCTCCTCCCTGGCATTCCCTGCCTCACCGGGGCCAGGAAAGTGGGGGCCCAGGAAGACCCAAGGCAGGTGTCTTGCGGGCGGCAGGGCGGGCTCCCTCAGATGGGGGGACCCCGGGAGGTAGCCTGCCTTCTGCCCTGGGTCAGTGTCTGTAGAGGACAGGTGGGTCCCTGATGAGCTGACCACGCAGGTGACAAGGACACGACAACAAGCTCAGAAACCTTGAGAGCCCCGCAGACAGACGCCTTCACTGGTTGGGTGAAAACATGGACTTCAGGAGTGGAGAGCCAGGCTGGGGCGGGGGGGGGGGGGGGGGGGGGAGGGAAGGGACGGGGGGGGGGGGGGAGCCTCCCGAGAAGCCTGGGGAGGGGTGCAGGGCAGCCATCTTGAATCTGGCTGTGGGGTTGACTGGAGGCACCCAAGCCATGGGGGTAACATTTCTCCCTTACACACACACACACACACACACACACACACAGAGTTCTCTCCACCCTGTAAAGTGATACTATTTTGAACACCAACTCCACTCTTCCTCCCCCTCCCCCTCCCCCTCCCTGGCCTACGCCCAGGCAATTCACAGTTCTGCGCAGGCTGTGTGGGAAGAGACAGGGCTGGGGGCTGTGCCCAGGAGAATGATCTAGGCAAATACAACTTCCCTCTAAGACCCCAAGGTCTGAAGCCAGAGCTGAGCAGTGAATACCCACAAGCAGCGGGGGGGGGGGTGCCCCTGCCCTGGAGCCCCAGGACCCTGGTAGACAGCCACACACAGCGCTCTCCGGGTTTCTTAGAAATGCCCCTGTGAAGGACAGGGCATCCTCGAGAAGCCTCTCTCCACCGGGGACCGGGACGGGAGCGAGGTCCTGGCGGGGCAGGTCCGGCCTGTCCCGGTGGGAAGAGGGCAGGGTGGGGGTTCACAGCCAATCTTTGGAGAGAATACTGAGAGACCCGGGCAGGCAGTGCGGTCAGCGGGCTGGCTGCCCGGGGAGGGGCCCCCCCGCCCAGGGACACAGGTCGCGGCGCGGTGCGCGCCACTGTGGGCTCAGCAGGCGGAGGTCTGCTTGCGGTAGAGCTGGATCAGGGGCACCAGGCACTCAGGTAGCCCCGTCTGCAGCAAGAAGGGGTGGTCCAGCAGCTCCTGGGCTGTGGCTCTCTCTTGGGGGTCCCGCACCAGCATCCGCTCCAGGAAGTCTCGTAGCACAGGGGAGACCTGTGGAGAAGGGGCCGTGGGGGTGGGGAGGCGGGCTCAGCGGCTGGTCTGCAAGCCTGTCAGGCAGTGGAGTTAGGGTGCCCGGGGCTCTGGGGAGCGAGGTTCCACACAGAGCCCACGGCCCTTGTCTGCACCCCAGGGCTGTCTGCCCTCAGGCTCTGCATCATGACCCAGTCTTGGGGTTCTAGGGGACCTCCATTTCCTCATCTGCACAGTAGGTACTGAGGACGTGTGTTTATCAAGGCTGCCGTGTATCTTTCTTGAAGATAAAAAGGTAGAGGATGAGGTGCGCTTGAAAAATAGAAAAGAGCCGGGCACTGGTGGCTCACACCTGTAATCCTAGCTACTCAGGGGGCTGAGATCTGAGGATCGCAGTTCAAAGCCAGCCTGGGCAGGAAAGTCTGTGAGACTCTTTTTTTTTTTTTTTTTTGGCTCCGGTTGTGGGGCCTGAACTCTGGGCCTGGGCACTGTCCCTCAGCTCTTCAGCTCAAGGCTAGCACTCTACCACTTGAGCCACAGCGCCACTTCTGGCTTTTTTCTTATGTGGTGCTGAGGAATCGAACCCAGGGCCTCGAGCATGCAAGGCAAGTGCTCTACCACTGAGCCACCTTCCCAGCCCCAAGTCTGTGAGACTCTTATCTCCAATTAACCACCAGAAAACCGGAAGTGGTGCTGTGGCTCAAGTGGTAGAGCGCTCGCCTTGAGCTGAAGAGCTGAGGGACAGTGTCCAGGCCCAGAGTTCAAGCCCCATGACTGACAAAAAAAAGAGAGAGAGAGAGAGAGAGAGAGAAAGAAAGGTGGGCCCTGGCTGGGAAGGTGGCTCAGTGGTAGAGCGCTTACCTCGTGTGCATGAGGCCCTGGGTTCGATTCCTCAGCACCATATAAGCAGAAAAAGCCAGAAGTAGTGCTGTGGTTCAAGTGGTAGAGCGCTAGCCTTGAGCTGAAGAGCTGAGGGACAGCACCCAGGCCCAGAGTTCAAGCCTCACAACCAACCAAAAAAAAAAAAAAAAAAGGTAGGCCCTGAGAAGGAAGAATGCCATCTTGCCCTAGGCCTTAGTGTCTGGGGCATGACTTTATCTGGGTTCATTCTGAGCCTGGGTCCTGGGCTGCTGCACAAGGCCACCCTCTCTGGGCTGTTAACCAGTTGTCAGTCTCCTCTCTCTCCTCTGTGGCCTCTAGTTTTGGAAGATGTGCTCTGCGGGCCAGCCCAGCCCACAGCCCTGGACTGTCGGGCTGTGCACAGGCCTCCAGCCCTCAGGGTGCTGCTACGCTCTGGCATACTAATTGGCAGTGGCTCCCAGCAGTCGGTCTAGCTGCCAGCCTGGGGTGGACCTGTGAGGAGGGGGTGGAGAGCTGGGCTGGGGATTCACTGCGCTGGGGCCTGACAGATGAAGCAGAGGGGTTTGTGCTGCTTCCCAGGACTGGCGGGGGCTGCGGGGGGGGGGCCTGGAAACACGGCTGCACACACGGGTTTTGTGGGGACCGCAGTGGAGGGGTGATGCTGGGCCCACCAGCACACCTAGGTGCTGGTCCCCCGACCTCAGGAAACATGGGGTCTGTGGGGGCCACAGCTCGCGCACAGCTGACCTTGTGGGAGCTCTTCAGCTTGGGTGGGGGGCTGTCCCGGAGCCTCTTCATGGCTTGCACCGGCGAGTCGCTGAAGTAGGGGGGCTCTCCGTCCACCATCTCAATCACCATGATGCCCAGAGACCAGATGTCCACCTGCGGGAAGAGCACAGCCCTGAGCCCGCGGCGGGAGTCTGGCTTGGGTGGTGGGGGCGCACGGGTCCTCGGCCCGCCGCTCCCCAGCCCGCTGCCCCCCAGCGGCTGCCCGGTGCTCGGCTACATCTCCCAGGGGTTCCAGCAGTGGCAGCGCTGTCCGCCCTCTCTGACGGGGCTGCTGGTGACACCCCACTGTGTCCCTGGAATGAGGGGCTGCTGCAGACCCGTGTGCCGGCCAGGTCTAGACGGCAGCCCCACCGGAAGCCGGTGCTCAGGTCTGTAGCTCTAGCTACTTAGGAGGCTGAGGTGAGGAGGACGGTGGTTCAAGGATAGGCTGGCCATACGCAGGAGATCGCTTTCTTTTTAGCCAGTAGCTGGACGGGAGGTGTCAGCCCAGCTATGGGAGGAGCCAGACCGAGTGAGCCTGGGGGAAAAAAATGTTCACGGAAGACGTTGGGTGCAGTGGGGTGTGTTTGTCACCCCAGCCACGAGAGAATCCTGGTCCGGGCACAGGCTGGAATAAAAAATGACCTTGTCTAAAAATAACCAGGGGGAGGAGGGGGGATAGGCTAGAGGTTTGTCTCATGGGTACAGCTAGCATCTGCCTAGCAAGGGTGAGGCCTGAGTTCAAACCCTGGTGCTGCCCAGGGTGGGGGGTGAGTATTGATTAAGGGGGGGCCCTGAGAAGCATGGCTCTTGGTGCAGCTCCCGAAGGGAGGAGCAAAAGAGCTCCACGCTCCCAAGCTGCTCTGGAGGACCTGGGGGTGGGTGGAGGGTTACCTCAGTGGCATACAGAGACCTGGAGATCACTTCCGGAGCCATCCAGTATGGGGTCCCCACCAGGGACTTCCTCTTGGGGACATCCTTGCTGATCTGAGCACAGAATCCGAAATCTGAGAGCTTCACCTGGAGTGGTAAGGGGAGTCAGTGGGTGGAGGACCAGAAGAAAGCACAGTGATTGGAGAGCCCAGGAGTTGGGGGGGGGGGGAGCAGCCGTGCCCAGGAATAGGGAGAGCCTACCCTGCCATCCAGAGTCAGCAGAATGGAGTCACTCTTGATGTCCCGGTGGATGACACCCTGGGCGTGCAGATAAGCCAGGGCCTGCAGCACAGCCTCACACACAGTGGCTATCTGTTCCTCATTCAGCCTGGACAGGGAAGGCAGGGGTAGGGGAAGGCAGGGGAAAGGGGAAGGCAGGGGTAGGGGAAGGCAGGGGGAAGGGGAAGGCAGGGGTCCCCAATGGAGGAGCAAGTCGGCTCTGGCAGGGTATCAGGGCTATGATGGAGAGTCATTGGCTTTGGGCCCCACAGATCCCAGGCAATGCGTTCAGCAGCCTGATCAGGCTGTAGCCTGGACAGCTTTCCTACTCTTCCCCAGCCCCGAGACCCAGTGAGCCTCTTACCCCAGACAGACAGGGGGCTTCAAATGACCCGAGGGATCAGTGAGGTGCCCCCCCCCCTCAGCCCAAGACGCCAGCTGCTCACCGGACTTGGGAGATGATGTCGGTGAGGGCCCCGCCCTGCAGGAACTCCATCAGCACCCACAGCTCCTCACCTACCAGGTAGCTCTTGTACATCTCCACCACGTTGAGGTGCTGGTAGTCACGCATGATCACCACCTGGGGGCAGCAGAGCAGCATGGTGCCCGTGAGCTAGGGACCCAGCTGCAGACACCTGGTCTCACTATGTTCCCCGGATGTGACCACCTGCTGCCCCCCTGCAGAGAGGTCCTGCTGTTTGAGCACGAATTGCCCTCCTCCCCACCGTGTCCATCGTGTCCACCTCCATGTCCATCTGTGTCCATCATGGCATCCTACCTCATTAAAGAGCAGCTCCCTGCGCTGCTGCTTCCTGAGGTCCATCATCTTCACGGCCACCTGGCGGCCGGTGTGCGTCTCCCGGGCCAGGCACACGATGCCCGTGGAGCCCTCCCCGATCTTCACGTAGCTGTCCAGCAGCAGCCGAGGGTCGCCTTGGTCCACCACCATCCTGAGTGCAGCCTTGAACTGCTCGTGCGTCACGATGCCCGCGTCCTCACCAGCCAGACCGCCCTTGGCCACCGTGGGGTCCTGGGGCAGGTACAGATTGCTGGTGCTGATCTGGGCGTGCCGGGTGCGGGGGGACCCTGCCGGGGAAGACCGGCCTGGGAGGGGGCCGGCGGCTGGGGCTGTGCGGAGGGACTTCTGGGGGCTGCTGGTGTCCGAGGTGGGCAGAGGACTGAAAGTGCCTGCGGGCTGGTCTGAGGGCAAGGACTGGGCCTTGGCCACCATGCTCGGTGGGGAGTCTTTCTGTGGCGGTCGGAAAGCAGAATTGGGCTGTGGAGACAAAGAAGGACACGAGAAGGGGTGAGGCTGTGCAAGCCTTGCAGAGGCAGGGGTGGCCAGGGAGAGCAGGGTCAGGGAGAGCTCCAGACCCAAGGGAGGAGCTGGGAGCACAGAGTTAGAAATGAAGCTGAGGCCACTGGCAGCCCTACGCTCCCCCCCACCCCCAGACGCTCCCAAGCGCCCTCAGCCGCACGTTTCTTCTTGGGTACCTGGAAGGACAGACCCCAGGGGGACTACGTTGAGGCAGGGCCCTTCCTTCTGCACCAAGAAGCTGGGGCAGAGGCTCCCGGCACAGGTGGGAAAAGCCTTGGGCAGGGGACCGCAGGCAGCTGTGACTCCCAGCTTCAGGCAGGAGCAGTCCCAGCTGGCTCTCCAGCTGGCCGTGCCTCCCCCGGCAGCGAGTCTCACCTCTGCCGCCCCTCACACGCGCTGCTCTCTAACCAAAGCCCGTGACCACAGGCGGCACTGCGGCTGCAGCCACCGGGCCTTTGCTTGTGCCGGTGCTGGCCGGGGGCTGGCCTTGCTGCTGGGGAGACTAATGTCTCCCATCTCTGTGGGAACTTGTTTAAGGCAGTGGTTCTGGGATGTGTGTGTGCATGTGTGTGTCTGTGCGCATGGGCATGTGTGCGTGTATATGTGTGCATGTGTATGTGTCTTCAGGTGTGGGTGTGCACATGCACACATGTGTATTGCATGTCCATGCAATGAGTATGCATGTGTGCGTGCATGTGCATGTGTGCAGGTATGTGAAGGTATGCATACACATGGATGTGCGTGTGTGCATGGGAAATGCATATGTGTGCACGTGTGTGTTTCAATGGTTTCACCATTGCCTGAGGGCATCTAGGAAGTGCTAGATTGCCCCCCAGCCCCACCCCGGCCGCCTCAGCCTCACCTACCTTGCTGTGTGGTGGGGGGCCTGGCTTGTTGTTGGGAGGGGCGGCCGCAGGCGTGGACAGGAACATACTCCGGAACAGCCTGTGCTTGAGGCTGCTGTCCTGGGCCTTGGGGCTGTGGCTGCCCTCCCCGCCCGGCCTGCTGGCACCCGAGCCTACCAGGCAGGACTGCGGCCGGGCCTCCTCGGGGCCAGGCTTGGCGGCCTTCGCCCCGCGCCTCCCCGCGGCCGTGGGGGAAGTCTGCAGGCAGCGCTGCGCAGAGCCCTGGAACTCGGTGGGGCCCAGGGAGTGCGCCTTGGCTGCCAGCCGGCTGGGCGGGCCCTGCGGGCTCTGGGGCGCGGGCCAGGCTGCCTGCCGGGCCTCCGCGGGTGCGCCCCCGTTGCAGCTGAGGTAGAGGCCATGGGGGTCGGTGCGCTCGGACTGCGGGCTCTGGAGGTACATGTCTGGGTCAGCGGCCCAGTGCTCGTCGCCCAGCAGCCCCAGTGACTGTGCCCGCCGCCGGCTGGCGGGGCTGCGGCCACGCAGGGTGTTGGAGCTGGTGACGGATAACTTCTGGATGTCGTTGAGCAGCCCTGAGATGTAGCCGTCCACGGGCACGGAGCTGCCCCGCACCACCGTCTGTGGAGGAAGAGACAAGACAGGGTAAACTGTGTCTGGGTGGCCGGCGTGCACCTCCTTTCTGTAGATGTGTGTGAGGACAGAAGAGTACCCGGATGCCCTGGTGCAGATATTGCATGGGATATAATAAAGACTAGTCATTGTTGCCCGATGCCCCCGAGGCTCACGCCTGTAATCCTAGCTCCTGAATAGGCTAAGATCTGAGGATCACGGTTCAAAGCCAGCCCGGACAGGAAAGTCCACGAGACTCTCCTCTCGAATTAATCAGCAGGGAGCCAGAAGTGGAGCTGTGGCTCCTGTGGTAGGAGCGCTAGCCTTGCGTGAAAAACCTCAGGGACAGCGCTCAGGCTTTGAGATCGGGACCTCGTACCGGCACATCATCATCATCGTCATTGTCATCTTTAAAAGATTATTCATTGTTTTATAAGATTCAGATTTAAGTGGGCACTTAGTATCTTGTGAGTAAATGTGGCATCCCTGCTGCTATGTTCAGGAGGAATCCCTGGGGAACGAGACGAACTAGCAGGGAACACTGGAGGGACACCAATGCCCGACACCAAGGGGTTCTTTGCCTGAGCGGGGAGAGGCTCCTCACCTTCATGGGCTGCAGCTGGACCCGCGTGATGCGTGAAGGGTCCACCACAGGCTTGGGCCGCCGCAGCGTGTCCAGAATGTTCTGCCATTGTGGGGGGAGGCCCACAAACTTGCCCTCTTTGGGGTCGAAGGAGGTGTGGACACGGTGCTGGAAGTTCTGTGGGGCTGAGATCTCTGGGCGTTTCTTCTTCTTCTTGCGAAACATGGTACCTGCAAGAGGGGGCGGAGACCACAGGTGGATGTGGTGAGTGCCCAGCCCCCCCTTCCTCCCTCCCCCCCCCAACCAGCCTTCGGTACGGGGTGTTTTCATAATATCCAAAGTCCATTACAAACACCCACCGGGCCATTGTCCACGAGTTACAAAGGGAGGAAGGAAAACAGGGGCATTTTGTGAGGACAACTTGGCCTCCATTCTCCATGTGCAAGTGAGGGAAGACGCAAACCAACACCATAGGGTGTCGCGGAGAAAACCCTAAGCAAAGCTAGCAAGCCCAGGCTGGCGGTGTGTTCAATTTATTTTTTTCTGGTCTTGGGGCTTGAACTCTGGGTCTGGGTGCTGTCCCTCAGCTCTTCAGCCCAAGGCTAGCGCTCTACCACTTGAGCCACAGCGCCGCTTCTGGTTTTCTGAGAGGTTTGTCGGAGATAAGAGTCTCAGCCTTTCCTTTTCGGTGCTGACTTTGAATTGCGATCCTCAGATCTCAGCCTCCTGAGTAGCTAGGATTACAGGCGTGAGCCACCAACACACAATGGCGTGTTAGATTTTGTATTTGTTTATCACAGTCAACTCTGGTTTGTCCCAGGATGGCTGAACTAAACATACAAACAACCTGTTAATGGATCATACAACACTCATAAAAAGTCCAGCAGTTCTTGCTCAGGCTGAGATGACATGTCCTAGCACAGGGAGACCTGAAAGGCCCTTCAGGTCCCCAGGCCCTGACCCCTGGGGACAGCTCGGGGGAAGGCAGCAGCAGAGCTGCCCAGAGCTCTGAGGACACACAACATGACTTGCAGTCAAGCCTGGCCGGTCAGTCCCTGGCTGATTTGTGGTCTAAGGTCTCAGCACCATCCACAGTGAGCAGTGATTCAGGCCGCCACAGATGTGAGAGACAAACTGGGAAGCTGGGAGGAACAGTGACTTCCAAACAGCTGCTCCTGTCTTGCCTTCGGGACAGCCCAGGGCCTGGGATGTTGCAAATGGATGGAAGACAGGGTCGGACACCATCTGCAGGACTTAAAACAGCCCAGTGGGTTCTCACATCACCTGGAAAGGTCGCTTCCCAATTCCTTCCTTCCTTCCTTCCTTCCTTTTTTCCTTCCTTCCTTTCTTCCATCCATCCTTCCATCCTTCTCTCTCTCTCTATCCCTTTCTCTCGTCTCTCTTTCTTTGTCTCACTGTATTGCCTGGGTTAGACTTGAACTCCTAGGCTCAAGTGATTCTCCTGCCTTAGCATCCCAAGTAGCTGAGGCTTCAGGTATACACTGCCTCTCGTGACTTCGTGTGCTTCCTGATTTGACTCCATCTGTGACTCGTCTGCTTACAGCTCTGGTGTGCAGGCCATTGGCTTCTCTTTTGGCTCCATCACTGTCCTGGTCACTTTCACAGGGTCTGCAGTAGTCATGGCAGGCCTGGGAGGCGGCTGGTGCCCACTGAGAAAGGCAAGGGCTGGAACGGCCACTGTGAATCCGCAGCAGGCCTCTGGGACTGTCCACTACTTTTCGCGTCTCCCCGCCATTCCCTCAAAGCGGTGCCTTCAATTGTTCAAAGTGCAGCCATTTCAGGGAGCGTCTGCCACTAATTTGCAGCCACTTGGATGGAGTTACCTGAAGAACTTGGGCCTCGGTGTTCACCTCTCAGGCTAGGTCATGGCGGCAGCTCCCAGGGTTCACTGAGTGCTAGGTAAGCATATTTCCTGCAGACAATGGCTGCCATTTTTGGCACTCGTCTCTGAGCTCAGGGCCTCTAGACGGTGGTCCTCAGGCAGGTAGAGGTCTGGGATCGCAAATTTTCACATCTACTTCTTAAAGGGTCATGCCTACATTCTGAGTTCTGGATCCCGAGGACCTCACTCTGTGTCCAGGGTGCAGAGACCTCGTGGTCAGATAAAATCCAACCTTCTCCCTTAGGGCCTCTGCCTTCTGCCACAGAGGGTGTGCATTCTGCAAAGCTCATTCACATCCGTCCCTGGATACTTGAGCTGGCCTGTCTCTCTCCTGCCTCAGTCTGTGAATAGAGACATACTTTGACACAAAGTAGAGCTGTCTGAGCCAGCTGTACGCAGCTCACACCTGTAATCCTAGCTACTCAGGAGGCTAAGATTTGAGACTCACAGTTTGAAGCCAGCCCAGGCAGGAAGGAGTAAAAGACCCTTATCCCCAATTAACCACCAAACAGCCAGAAGTGGAGCTGTGGCTCAAGTGGTATAGTGCCAGCCTTGGGTGAAAAAAAAAAAAAACTAATAGGGCTGGGAAGGTGGCTCAGTGGTAGAGTGCTTGCTTTGCATGCATGAGGCCCTGGGTTTGATTCCTCAGCACCACATAACCAGAAAAAGCCAGAAGTGGCTCTGTGGCTCAAGTGGTAGAGCGCTTGCCTTGAGCTGAAGAGCTGAGGGACAGCGCCCAGGCCCAGAGTTCAAGCCACATGACCAACAAACAACAACAACAACAAACTGATGGACAGCACCCAGGCCCTGAGTTCAAGCTCCATGACAGGCACATGTGAGCACATACACACACACATACACACACACACACACACGTGCACATGCATGTGCATGCACATATACAAACACAGAGAGTGAACTGAATTTCTATGTACTACAACCAGCAAACAGAAAATGAAGTAAGAAGATACCATGTAACTTTACATTATAAAAAGCAAATAGCCTGGACATTATAAAAAGCAAATAGCCTGGAATAAATCTAACAAAAGCTATGCGAAAGTACACTGAAAACACTGAAAAGTACAAACCCTTATTATTAAGGAGTGTTCATGGCTTGGCAGATTTAATCCTGTGAGGATGTCAATTACTCCCAAATTAACCTACAGATTTATTTCAGTCTCAGCATGTTTCTTTTGGCAGAAACTGCCACAGTGATCCTACCATGTACAGAGAAGCACAGAGAACCAGGAATAGCTGGCTGATCTTAAAGAACGAAGAGGGAAGATTACACTAAAAATAGACCAAGATTTATTATAGAGCGGCCATAATTAATACAACGTAGAATTGGCAGAAGGATTGACAGGTAGAGCAATGGGACAGGAGAGAGACTCCAGAAATAGACCCCCTCCTGTGAGGTCACTTGACTGATGGCAAAGGTGACACTGCTCAAGGGTGGAAATGGATCAGCTTTTCAGTAAATGTAGCTGAAGCAACTGGGTTCCCAAGAGCAGAAAAAGGGAACCTAAAAAGAAACTTCACACCACACCCCTGGATTACCTGAAGATAGATAGCTCTCCTACCTCTGTGGAAAGATAAAACAATGACGCTGGTATTGGGGTGGGGGCTGAGACCCAAACCTGTCCACTCTCCCCACCATGGGTCCCCAAAACAAATGAAACCATCTTAATGGTGTGTGTGTGTGTGTGCACATGTGTGCAAAGTGAAATTCTTGATGGTACACATTTGATGTGGATGATTTGCCCTGCAGTGGAAACAGTGAGAGGAAACACATTGAAATTGCTGCTGTGTTGGCTACAGGTAGGTTCACCCTACCTCGTCTTTCTGGTCCACATTTTCCTTAAAGATAGTTCATTCCTTTTTTATTTTTTCTTTTGCCTGAACTGTGGGCCTGGGCGCTGTCCCTCAGCTCTTCAGCTCAAGGCTAGCGCTCTGCCACTTGAGCCACAGCGCCACTTCTGGCTTTTTCTTGCTAATTGAACCCAGGGCCTCGTGCATGCAAGGCAAGCCCTCTACCACTGAGCCATCTTCCCAGCCCGGTAGATTCTTTTTCTAGAAAAAACAAAAACGAAACACCCAGTATTGGTGGCTCACCCCTGTAATCCTAGCTGCTCAGGTGGCTGAGGTCTGAGGAAACCAGCAGTAGCCAGGGAGACTGAGGGAGGCAGCGGCTGCATCCTCCATTAAATGAGGACATACAAGCCTTCAAGTGCCACCATAGGACCCATCCGTGTCCCACACTGGGTTCTTCCAGAAGCTGACATCAAAGAAAATACAGCTGAGTAGCAAAGAGGAAGGCTAGAGTTCCCGCTGGTGACCAGTCCCTCTCTTGCTACCTTCCTTGCCTGAAAGAAACAGTGTAGGCCTTGGAGTCAAGGTAGAAATGGGCAGAAGCAGGATGCCAGCCCAGGCCCGGGTGGCCTCAGTGCTCCAGCCTGACACTGAGGCTGGACCCCAGGCTAGGAATGCACTTCCACATTTGATGGATGCTTTGAGCATTACCTTCCTGCTGCTGCCCCAAGCCTGGGTCAGCCGAGGCTGCCCCCTGCCAGGAGGGAAGAGGCCAGCCCAAACCGGTTTGTGGAGGAAGCTCCCTGGCCCGGGTCCCGCTGAGCAGGAGCTTGGCAGCGTAGCCTGCCACTTCCTGGCAGATGCATTCTGGAGGAAACGCTGCCACACCCAGAAGACCAGAGGGCTTAGCTATTTGGAAGGTTCAGGAAGCCAGAGGTCTTGGGTCCCTGAAGAGTGGTACTATGGTGTTACGTTGGAGGAAAGGGAGACTCAGAAGCAAAAGCTACTCAGGGCAGTAGATTTTCTTGAACACCTACTATGGCTAGGCCCTCTCTGAGATTGGCAGCCCTGAGAGGTAGGAATTATTATTATTATTATTATTAATTATCCATAATCCAGATGTGGCTGAAAAAAAGACAGAAAGAAGAAATGACGGGCTGGGAAGGTGGCTCAGTGGTGGAGCGCTTGCCTTGCATGCATGAGACCCTGGGTTCGATTCCTCAGCACCACATAAGCAAAAAGAAAAAAGCTGGAAGTGACACTGTGGCTCAAGTGGTAGAGCGCTAGCCTTGAGCTGAAGAGCTGAGGGACAGCGCCCAGGCCCAGAGTTCAGGCCCCATGACCGGACCCCCCTGCCAAAAAAAGAAGAAATGACAGTCAGGGGCCTGAACCCAGCTTTGATGCCAAGCCCCTGCTGGGTCCCATGCCCACCCTGGAGGCAGCAGGGTTGCTCCACTGTTCCCTTTGCGGAAGTCTTCATAGCAACCTCCTGGGAGGCGTGCCAAGCAGGTGGGCACAGCCAGCTCCCTGCACCCTGCCCGCAAGTTCTCTCCTGAGCCTGTGTGAGTCAGAGCCTGGGGAGTCTGGGGCTGCCCTAACTTGTAGGCTGACCCTCACCTCGTACGAAGAACCAGAGTTTCCCTTTGCACCCAGTAAGGTGAAAAGGCCACATTGGGAACAGTGGGCAAGCGGGAAAAGCAAGGCCACTGCAGAGGGGCTCAGCCTGACCCCAGAGTGGGCTCACAGCAATGTAGGACAGAGAGCGTGGGGGCCCTGGGAGCCACATGGGGTGATCGGCTGCTCTTACTCAGGGAGACACCAGAACTATGGGGCCTCCCAGCTCCAGGACAAAACTAGAGAGATCTAGGTCTGTGTGCAAAGCTCGTGGCAGTGCAGATCTTCAAGGGAGCCTTGCCATTAGATGTCCCGCTGGGAAGCTCCCTCTGTCCCAAACACTTGGTTTTTCCAGAACTCCTCTGTGGGAAGCAGCTCTGGGGCTGTTCTAAGGCACCGTCCCTGCTTTTCATTCAGAGTGGCCGCCGCAGCCTCCAGACCTGGCTTTGAGTAGCGTTTTGCCATTTTTACACAGCGAGTCGCTTTCAGGAAAGGATGCTGAGGACATGAAAGGGATCCCCAGGAAGACACCAGAAAAAAAGCAGACTGTGGGGTGAGCAAGCTGGGAGGTTGCTGTCCATTTGAAACGAGCCTCATGGGCATGGCCGTGCTGTCCGGATGAATGGGAAGACAGGAGGCTGGCGCCTGGTCCCACCAGAGCAAAGACACCCTGCTGAAGGCTCCCGTGGCGGGGAGAGGGGGGGAGGCACCCTGGGGTAGGTGGGGGGACACGGCTGGGCTCCTCACAGGAATGCTGAAGGCCTGCTTATCAGATTCCTGTCCAGCATGAACCTGGGGGCTACCCTCCAGACCTCAGCATCCTTGTTGGTGACCACACATCCAGCCAGGCGGGAGGCTGGGGACTAACAGCACGTTCTTGCTCAGGAAATAGCTTGGGTATTTTTAATAGTCAGCACTCTGGGGTACCCAGCCTCTAGGCTGACATGTTACATGTTTAAAAGAGTACAATGAAGCCGGTGCCAGTGGCTCACACCTGTCATCCTAGCTACTCAGGAGGCTGAGATCATGGTTCAAAGCCAACCCAGGCAGGAAAGGCCATGAGACTCTTTTTTTTTTTTTTTTTGGGTCCGGTCATGGGGCCTGAACTCTGGGCCTGGACGCTGTCCCTCAGTTCTTCAGCTCAAGGCTAGCGCTCTACCACTTGAGCCACAGCGCCACTTCCGGCTTTTTTCTTTTCGCTTATGTGGTGCTGAGGAATCGAACCCAGGGCCTCTGGCATGTAAGGCAAGCGCTCTACCACTGAGCCAACTTCCCAGCCCCCCATGAGACTCTTATCTCCAATAAAACACTCAGAAAACCAGGAGTGATGTAGTGGGCCAAGAGGTACAGTGCTTGCCTTGAGCTGAAGAGCTGAGGGACAGTGCCCAGGCCCAGAGTTCAAGACCCAACAAAATGATCGCCAGGTGCCGATGGCTCACATGTGTAATCCTAGCTACTCAAGAGGATGAGTTCTGAGGACCGAGGTTTGAAGAAAGCCTAGGCAGAAAAGTCCATGATATGCTTATCTCTAATCAACCAACAAAAAAGCCACAATGGAGCTGTGGCTTAAGTCTTAAGCAAAAGAGCTAAAGAATAATGCTTAGGTCCTGAGTTCAGGTCCTCAGTCAGGGCTGGTACGCACATACAAGAATCTGATGGGGGCTGGGAAGGTGGCTCAGTGGTAGAGCGCTTGCCTTGCATGCATGAGGCCCTGGGTTCAATTCCTCAGCACTACATAAGCAAAAAGAAAAAAAGCCAGAAGTGGCGCTGTGGCTCATGTGGTAGAGCGCTAGCCATGAGCTGAAGAGCTGAGGGACAGCGCCCAGGCCCAGAGTTCAGGCCCCACGACCAGACACCCCCTCTCCCCCCCCCCCGCAAAAAAAAAAGAATCCGATGCTGAAGACCATTCACTGGCGTATGTCAGCACTGGCTCAAGGAGAGGCTGAAGAACCAGGCTGGCCAGCCAAGAAGGGTCAATATTGACTCAGGTTGCCTCTGGGCCCAGCTCCAGCCTGCTTAGACAACACTGAAGTCCAGGAGTGACACAAGCCAGACCGGCCCCGAGGCCTTCTGTTTATTGTCCCTCGAAGCCAACCTCTGCCTAGAGCCTTGGCACTGGGCTTTCCTAGACACAAGCTGTCTCCAAGGGAAGACCCAAAGAATGACATTTCCTCAGAGTCCTGCAAGCCAGGGACCATCTCAATCTCTCAGACTTCAACTGTCTACATGCAGAAGCCTAGGGCCACAATGGCTGGCCAGAAGAACCTCTACAGTCCCTAAACACCAGACTGCTTCATGCTTTACAACCCTTAGCTTTCTGCTTCTCAGTTTTCTTTACCTTCTCATTTTACCACTCCTCATCAAACCACAGGGAGGGCTGCACCTGCTGCTGTTTAGGGCCCGTCTTAAAGATGATAGGTGGCCAGGGAGAGGAAGAAAGAGACACCTAAAGGTGGCAGACACCTTTGAAGTGCCTGCCACACACTATAGACTATGCTAGGTGCCTTTTACAAGTGTATCTAGGGTGGTTAATCATTACAGTGAGTGGCTAAGCATTAGAGAGTTAATTGTAGATATTATGAGCTCTGTTTTACAGAGCAAGAAATCAAGACTGAGAGGAAAGCAACTGACCAAGATGGCCATCCACTATGCCCAGTGCCCAGAAAAGTCAAAGGATCCTCCATAATCACACAGCTATTTGGAACAGGCTCCCCGTGTCCCAAGCAGTTCCATGGGAGCAGTAGGCCCAGCGCCCCTGTTAACGTGTGCTCACGCCATGACACACGGAGTGTGCTGCTGTCACACTAAAGCCAAATCCCTGGCCAAAAGGGGTCCCTACCCTGTGCGGAACCCTCCTTGAACACACCCGCAGCCTTTATTTTATATTTCTACTGCCCTGCTCTAACCGCCTCAGATAGCATTTGCCAGATCATTCTCCCAGTTCCCCATGACAGAAGGTGCTCAGGGTAGCTTTCCTAGCTGGAGGCACTGCAGTTTTTGGACATTGATCGTTACAGTTAGAAACAAGCTTATGAGGACAGCATTCTCATACCCAATTTGTTAGACAATTCAAAGAAGACAGTGCTGTTGGTTCATATCTATAATCCTAGATGCTTGGGAGGATCACAGTTTGAGCCTAACCCAGGCCAAAAAGTTAGTAAGACTTCAAATGAATGGCCGGAGAGTAAAACAGGTTCTGTTGGGAGGTGGGGGGCGGGTAGAGAAGTGGGTGAATGACAATGAGTATGGTTGAAATACTTCATATGAAAATAGAACAAAGAAGTTAGTTGAAATTATTTTAAGAAGGTGGAGGAGGGAGGAGGGAGCGTGGTAGATGGATGAGATACATTGTGTACATGTGTGAAAATATCACAGTGAAACCCCTCCTCCTATCACTAACATGTGCCAAAAAAAAAAAAAAATCTACGCCCGGGCTCCAGTGGTTCATGCTTGTAATCTTAGCTGCTCAGGAGGCTGAGAGCTGAGGATCAGAGTTCAAAGCCAGCCCAGGTAGGAAAGTCCATGAGACTCTTCAAATAACATTCAGAAAAACTGGAAGCAATGCTGTGGCTCAACATGGTAGAGAGCTAGGCTTGAATGAAAGAGCTCAGGGACTGCTCAGACCCTGAGTTCAACTCTATGACCAAAATCATCATCATCATCATCATCATCATCATCATCATCATCATCACCATCATCACCATCATCACCATCATCATCATCATCACCATCATCATCATCATCATCACCATCATCATCATCATCATCATCACCATCATCATCATCATCATCACCATCATCATCATCACCATCTTACAAAGAAACATTTAGGAAGACCCCGGCCCCACCTCAACAGCAAAAGATGACGGGTGTGTGCCTGTCATGCTGTCTAACGGAAATCGTAATAGAAGGATCCCTGTCCAGGCCCGCTTGGACAAAAAGTAGCAAAAGTAGCAAAGCAAAACAGGCTGCAGGCATGGCTCAAGTGGTGGAGCACCAGCCTAGCAAGTATGAAGCCTGGCCTTCAAAGCCCAGTACTACCAGAAAAACACCGAGAGAGGGAAAGGTGCGGTGGAGAGAAAGGGAGGGAGGGCTCAGAGAGAAGTACAGCAACTTGCCCTCGCAATCGGAGGCCAAGTCGGCATTTGAACCCAGCTCCTTTGGGTTCCCGGGGAGCCGCTAGCCACCAGCCATGGCGATACAGGAGGCGGCCACGGCGGGAGGGGCACGGGTGGGGACTGACCTCCCCACCGCCACTCACAGGAGCCCCGCGCAGCGCAGCGCAGGGCACGGGGCGCAGACCCCCGGCCGGCCCAGCGCCGTGGCTGCTCACACTGGGGGGGCCTGGCCGGGGCCGGGCGGGGCCGGGCCGGGGCGGGGCCCCGCGGAGCTCCGCCCCCGGCGCGCCCTGGGCCGCTGCCCCCACTCACCTGCCCGGGGCGGTCTCACCCTTCTGGGGTCAGCTCTGGCGGGCGCAGCAGCGGTCCGGGGCGCCCCGGGGGCGGTCCTCGCGAGCCTGGGCGGGGAGCAAACGGGAAACACTGTGACAAGTGCGGGGTACCCCCCGCGGGCTCGCGCACCTCTGGGGACCCCGGGGCCCCGCCCCCCGCGGGGAGAGGGGAGGGTCCGGGACGGGGGGGGCGCGCGCGGGGCGGGGAAGGGGGCGCGCGCGAGGCGGGGGGCGCGCGCGGGGCGGGGGGCGCCCCACCACGTCCGGCCCCGCCCCCTCCACCGCGCACCCCCCTCCGCGGAGGGCGGCGCCCTGGGGCCCCGCCGGCCAGCGGAGAACTTGGGGTGCCCGGGACCCGGGGAGGGGGGCTGGGCCAGCTGGGGTCGCCGGAGCCCCCCGGCGCCGGCCCCGCACCCACCTGCCGAGCGAGCGAGGGAGCGAGGGAACGGGAAGCCGCCGGAGCGGCGGGCGCGGCGGGGCGGGCCGCCCGGGCGGGAGGGGCGAGGGCAAGTCCCGGCAGCGCCGGCGGGTGCCGGCAGGGTGCGGCCTCAGGTGGGGCTCGCGAGGCCGGGCCGGGACCCCCGCCGCCACCCCACCGGCCCGCCCTGCCCGCCTTTCTTTGCCCGCACCGAGCGGCTTGGCTCGGCCACCCCAACCCCGCGGTGCGCGCCCGGCCCCCGGCTCTCCCTGCGGCCCCGGGGACCCCAGACCCCTCCCCGGCCTGGGCACGCCCCGGAGAACCCCAGCCCCTCTCCCCGGCCTGGGTACGCCCCGGGGTCCCCCCAGCCCCCCTCCCCGGCCTAGGCACGCCCCGGGGTCCCCCCAGCCCCCTCCCGGCCTGGGCACGCCCCGGGGTCCCCAGCCCCCCTCCCCGGCCTGGGCACGCCCCGGGGTCCCCCCAGCCCCCTCCCGGCCTGGGCACGCCCCGGGGTCCCCAGCCCCCCTCCCCGGCCTGGGCACGCCCCGGGGTCCCCAGCCCCCCTCCCCGGCCTGGGCACGCCCCGGGGTCCCCCCAGCCCCCCTCCCGGCCTGGGCACACCCCGGGGTCCCCCCAGCCCCCCTCCCCGGCCTGGGCACGCCCCGGGGACACCCCCCCTCCGGGCTCCTGTGGCTCTGCCAGTGTTGGAGAGGCAGTGGCCACCTGTCTGTCTGTTCTGTCTGTCTGTCTGTTCTGTCTGTTCTGTCTGTCTGTCTGTCTGCCCCGTGGAGGGAGGGAGGACGCCCTCCCCCGCCCAGGGTTGCCCACGGGGCTGGCAGTTGCGGGACCTCGGGTTTGGCTGCGGCCGTGGGCGCAAAGTTGAGTTTGTCACGGCCACGGCCCACATCCCTCAGTCCACAGCTCCGCGGGCCACGCCGACACCATTTCGTCCGTGCTGTGGGTGAGAGCTAAGGCCTCGCATGGGAACTCGCCGGCCCCATGCGGGTGTGTGTCCCGCGTGGGAGGATGGCTGTCCCCCTGGCTTCTCCCCTTCCCTCTCCTCCCCCCCTCCATTCCCCAGCCGAGTCTTGGTCTGTCTGACTGGAGGCCATGGCCCTCCGGTGGGGGGGGGGGGACACCAGGATGGCCACCCAGGAGGCCAGCTGCGGGGACAGGAAGGGTGACACCGTGTGGCTTCCCAGAATTAGCCTGGCTGTCCGGTCTGATGCTGGCCATGGGAAGAAGCGGGTGTGGAGGGGGGAGCTTGCTGGCTGAACCCAAGCTAGAAGGAGATGCACTGTGTGCACAAAGCTAGAATTGAGGGGCTGGGAAGGTGGCTCAGTGGCAGAGCACTTGCCTTGCATGCCTGAGGCCCTGGGTTCGATTCCTCAGCACCACATAAGCAAAAAGAAAAAAGCCAGAAGTGGCACTGTGATTCAAGTGGTAGAGCAGAGCCTTGAGCTGAAGAGCTGAGGGACAGCGCCCAGGCCCAGAGTTCAGGCCCCATGACCGGACCTCCCCCCCCAAAAAAAGCTAGAATTGACACTGAAATCGCCCTTTTCGCACACCGTGTTTTAACACAACCGCCTTACCTATCAACGCCACAGCCCCAAGCTCCGCTTCCCAACCGGCGAACTCCAAGAAAGTATGGCTGTCAGAATAGTCCCAGAAACAAACTGGGGGTGGTGTATTTTGGTTCTATCCTCACCTTGTAAGGGGTAAATCAAGGAAATCCTAAGTTCCCTCAGGCCCTTGAGAGAGAGCGTCTCCCAAGTAAGACACACCCAGGAGGCACTGGACCACTACTGGCCAGATATGCCACAGCATGCCATGCCATGGCTACAAGACTAGACTACCGGCCGGCTCGGCCATCACCCAGCCTCATCTGGGAGCTTCTCCCTACCCAAGATCCAGCTGTACTGAGCTGGGTGACACCGTGCTCACCTGGGACAAGGAAAGCATGCAGGGTGGGTCCTGAGTGATTACTTCCTGCTTGGGACTCTTCCTCTTTCCTCTTCTCCTTGGATCCCTGGGCCAGCTCAGCCCTGGCCTGGAGGAGAGGGAAGTGTGAGGGAGAGGGACAATCTAGGGGACTCGGCCAGGGTCCACACAACTCTCCAGCACTGTGGGGGACACCAGGTGCACTCCCTTAGATGGGACAGGACTCTGACTGGGGGAGTTGTTCAGGCTCTACTATTCTAGGAGTTGGGGGCGGGGGGCTGCATGCTCTGGAGCTCCCATCTGGTCTACAAGAGCCTCAGGGTAGGCAGTGGGGTGGGGTAAGTGCTTCCCAAATCTCCCTCAGCCCGTGGCCGGTGGCCTGCCGGCCTGTTGTAGCAGCTGAGTACCGCAGCCAGGCTGAGAGCCTGGTGAGGGCCAAAGAGGAAAGATACAGATCAACTTGTGGTTTAGAAATACAAACACATTATCCTTTCCCAGCACCTTTCCACTCTCTTGCTCCTCTCATTCAGCCATCGAAACCACCCACAGATGGAAGCGCTTTGACCGCTGAGGAAACGGAGACGTAACTAGCTTACACCACAAATTTCTTATTTCTAAGACATACAGTCACTGGGTGCCAGTGGCTCACACCTATCAGCCTAGCTGCTGGGAAGGCATGCAGTTCAAAGCCAGCCTGGGCAGGAAAGTCCGTGAGACTCTTATCTCCAATGAACACCAGAAAACCTGAAGTGGCGCCGTGGCTCAAGCTGAAGAGCCCAGAGTTCAAGCCCATGACAAGAAGAAGAAGAAAAAAGTCACAGAGTCTATGGTATTCTGTCTCAGTTGACTAAAAGGCCTAAGCCAGTTACTGTGTGGAGCCCAGGGCCTATTCTCTTACTCCGGTTGATCAGAAGTCTCTGGTCCCAAGGATGCCTAGGTAGTTGGTAGGTAGGGGGAACCCAGCTTGGACCACAGTCTAGGAAGAATGAATCATGGAGAGAGAGAGGTGGAAGATACCCTCAGCCAATTTCTGAGCAAGACGTGAGGAGGACGCGCACAGGTGAAAAGCAAACTGGCCACCGACTCCCCTGCTCGCGTCAGGCCGGGGGCTTCCCTAATCACAAGTTAGCGCCATACCTAAAGGCCATTTATCAATCCATCTCACCTTCACAGACTGAAAAAAGGCTCCGCCACACAAGGCCTTATATGTAGAGCCTTGTGGGGAGAGGGTCTGAGATGGTTGTCTGTACAGGAGGAAGAGTTTTGTGGGGATTCCTGGAGGATGGATAGCTGTCTGCTTACACTGGAACATTCTTTGGAGATGGCCCCTGCCCGCACCTTCCCTTCCAGCCTGCCCTTTGTGCCTAGGCCGGTGCCTCTCACCCTGATGGGACCGTCCATCTCTTCAAGCACCAGCCTGGCAGTCTGGTTTGGAGCGGACTTTGCCAGGCAGACTCTGCCACATAGGCCAGGAGTCCCCACAGGGTTGAGGCCTCTTCCCCCTGATCTCAGCCTCACATGCTTGACGTGAATAATGGGTATAGAGAACTCCTTCATGCTCACAGGAACGTGCTGGAAGGAAGATGTCTAGAGCACGAGGAGAGGAGAGGATCCAGGGGTCCTGAGGGGACTGGTATGGCCAAACTGGTGACCACAGCTGCTGCAGGAAGCAGGGGAGCCCCCCTCCCCCTCTCTGCACACTCACTCACCAGCCATGAGAGAGCAATCAACCCAGCCCAGGATGGGGTGCCCAGGGCAGAATTCCAGAAGACAAGGCTTGCTATGGAACCAACCCAACAGGTCTGTCCACTCCAGATCCCCAGGAGTGCACCTCAGCCCCGCCTGGGGCCAAGCAGATGTTTGGGAAAAGCGCCAGAGTCCCGGGGGTCATCTGGCTGCTGGATAGAGAATCCTGCAGATTCTCTAGAACTCAGTAGAGGCAAGCTGCCACACCTGCCCCGTCACGCCTCTCTGCCGGCTTTTGCTCGCGTTCTGATTATACTCAGTTTCCTGTGCCAAAGTTGGCATGGGGGGGGGGGGAGACTCGACTAATCTGACAAACCCCAAGGGGACTGGGAAGCCGGGAAGAGTCCCTTGGAAGCAGGGCCCACAGTTTGCTAGGACACCCTTCCCAGATCAGGGATGGAGCCACCTCTGCACGGAGAACACTCCTTTTGGAGACAAAATGAATTTAATATCCTCTCGTCACAATTGCCTTGCAGTGTTCCCCCCGCCCCCCAACAACTGCATTGGCTTCCAAAGTTCCACCCCATGTCTTTTGCCGGCAGTTGGCGCACTGACGGGCATTTCCCTGGCAGAGCTAACCGCGGCGGCCTCCCTGCAGGCAAACCGTTCCCTGCCCTTCCTTCCTCCCTCCTCAGCCTGCAGCACGCTGCCCAGGGCTGAGGTCAGAGCAGACTTGTCCCTAGGGTCTGACTTCCACAAAGGACAGCCAAGAGTGACCAGGTGAAGGCCAAGGCCGCTGCTGCGGCCGGCTGCCCAAGCCCCATGCCAAACGCTTGGGCGGAAAACCCGAGGTCTAAATGCATGAAGGTCATAGCCACTAACATTGGGTCAGTGTTAAGATGCGTGTCCTCTCTTAGCTCCACTCAGCTGCTCTGTGCTCAGCTGCCATCCCTTCCCTGGGTCCTTCCTTTCCTGGTTCTCTGGCATATAGGTGGCAGGGTCCCTGTCTGCCACAGGGATGGTTGGCCTACTGCGACGTTCCCGTGGTCCTGGGCACACCTCCGCCACCCTAACAGCCTCACTGGGCCAGTGCAGGGCCTGCAGGCTGCCTGCTCTTGCGCAGAGCCCTGCATGACTGCTGACCTCTGCCCTCCATCCCGACATCCCCCACCCCGCCCTGAGACCGCCACCTCTTCCCACCCCCGCTCTGGGTCCCAGATCATCTTCCAGTAAGATCCACTGTGAAGTCTCATCTAGCTGAGGCCTGCTGCCCGAGGGCTGTCTGGGGTCCAAAGTACATACTGGTGGGGGGGACTCACCTAGGGTGGAGGCCCCCCGCATGGCCGCTCCTCTCTCTGTCCAGACTCAGATATTTTTCCACTTGTGGATTCTCTCATCATGGCTGCCTCTTTGACGTAAGACACCACAGAACCGGACTTAATCTATCTAAATCAGATCTAAATCATGTCAACCCGTGGGCAGGACGAGTCTGCACTGGGTGAGCATAATCTAGGCTCTATGGAAGCACAGAGGAGGGATGTGGAGCTGTCCAGGCTACCGATGTGAGCCGAGGCCACCTCTCCAGCCAGCCCTTCCCCTCCGGCCCTGCGTGGGGGGAGGGGCACCCCTGAGATGCAGTTGTTTATCGACGGGACCTCCAGCTAGCTCTCAGGGCCTGTTTCCCTCTGTAAAATATAGTGAGGTTGGGTGAACCATCCAAGCTTTGCCTTTAAAGGGGGTCCTTTCCCCTCTCTGTCCCTCCCCCTTCATTCCTGGGACTGGGCACGGCTCCTTTGGCACTCTCCACCCTGTACCTTCTAGCACAATGCCACATGGAGTCTCATTGGGCGCTGAAAGGAAGAAAATGGTGCTGGAGACCGCCAGGTCAGGAAAGCTGAGCCACACAGAACCAGTCCTCCGGCTTGAGCTCCGCGGCTGTGGCCTGCTCCTTCACCAAGCCGGCAAATGGCCTTGAGCAAGGTGACTGCTTTGTTGCTATTTGGCCTGGAGAGAGTGGGCTGGGTTGTGCAGGGCTGGAATCAGAGGCCAGCGGACCTAAGCTCCCTGTATGTGCTTCTCAGGACACCCAGAAGAGCCCTCCCCACACTGTCCCCACAGCCCAGGTGCTTGATTCGCTGGCAGAATAGGTTGTCACAGAAACCCTGCTGGTGTACAAAAATGATCACCAGTGTCCCTCTATAAGTACTGACTGCAGTCAGAGCCAGGTCTTAAAGACAAAGCTGGTCAGCATGGTGTCCCTTACTGGAGTTAGGGCCATGTAGCTCCTTGAATGGTGTGACATGTTTTGTTTTTTAGATGATTAGAAATTCAGATTACTTTTTTCTAAACTCATAGGATAGGTAAGGTATTATGGGAAAAGTAAGAAGCCACTGGGTGGTGCTGGTGGCTCATACCTGTAATCCTAGCTACTCAGGAGGCTGAGATCTGTCACAGTTCAAAGCCAGCCAGGGCAGGAAAGTCCACGAGACTCTTATTTCCAATTAACCACCAGAAAACAGAAAGTGGCGCTGTGGCTCAAGTGGTAGAGTGCTTGCCTTGAGCAGAAGAACTCAGGGATGACACCCAGGCCCCAAGTTCAAGCCCTACAGCCCACAAATAAAAGTAAGAAGCCATCTCCAAGTCTCTGCTAGAGTCACCCAGGAGCCCCCGGAGCCTCATCTGACCTCTCAGCAGAACCCCAAGTTTTGTGCAGTTTGTTTGCTTGAAATAGAGCCTCACTATGGAATCCAGACTGGTCCAGAACTCTGTGAAGATTGGCCTTCCGTCTATAGTCCTGCTTTAGCCTCCCCAGTGCTGGGACTACAGGTGTGAGTCATCATGCCTGGCTAGTTTTGGGCTTTAGATGGGGTTCACAATTCTTCAAGGAATTGAGCGAAGCTTCCAGGCCCACTGAGGAATGAGATCAGGTCCAACTCCAGGTCCCCCAAACCATGAACTCTAGATCTAGAAGGAATTGCTAATGGCCCTCATGTAACTGTTCAGAGAACCTCTACAGTTTACTATTTGGGAAAAAGCCCGCCTAGCATTGCCATTCTTCCTAGCTTTGTTAGGAAGGATCTGTGTTTCTGAGGGCATTAGCTTCTCTCAAGGAAGGGTCTTCCACGCCCACCTCCCCTAGGAAGCCTTCCTGTGTCCCAAAACAAGGTATGGTCTCATCCTCCTGGTATGCTGTTCCTCCATAATCTTAGCAGTTCCCACAGTCCTCACAACAACCCTATCTCATTAGCACTATAATTATCTCTGTGGCCTGGGAGAGGAAATTGAGAGACAGACATGAAGCAACTCTTCCAAGTAACCAGGACAAGGCAATATGGCAGCCTGGTGTGACGCCCCGCCTGCTGAGCTTGCATGTTAACCACGCATGCTCCTTTCTCATGCTGGTATTTCTCCCTGAGCACTCATCGGCTGCCTGGACCTGACCATGATAGCTGTTTCACCTTGGGTTTTCATTCTTTATTATTGCTTACCTGGCCGTGCTAGGGTTTGCACTAAGGGCCTTGCAGACGCGAGGCAGGTGTTCTACCACTTCAGCCCTGTTTCTAGCCCTTTTTGCTCTGGTTAGTTTTTGAGATAGGGTCTTGCTTTTTACCCAGGACTGTGATCCTCCTATTTCTACTTTCCACACAGCTGGGATCACAGGTATGCACCGCTGTACCCAGCATCTCAGAGGTCTTACAAACTTTCTGCCCAGGAAGGCCTCAATGGTCGAGCCTCCTGATCTTGGCCTAAGTAGCTGGGATTATAGGCCTAAGCCACTGGTGAATGGCACAGAGTTAGTTGTCCAAGTGAGTTCAGGCCTCTCTTGTTCTCTCCTACTTGCTTGCCCTTCTGCCTTCTGCCACAGCATGGCACAGCACCAGGTGCCCAGCTTGCCTGTTCACAAGGTTAGCCCTGGCCTCAGAAGTCGCCATGCTCTGCCCCAAGCTGCTGGAGGGTCCACTTCTACCCCCAGGGACTCACAGAAATGAGGTCTCTTCTGAGAAGAAAGCTTGCTGCCATTCCTTGCTGCTCACACGTGGCAAACTGTTGGGCCTTCCACAGGTGGGCTGGAGGGCATCGTCTGGGAAGAGAGCTCTTCCAGCCCAGGACAGACTCCCAGGAGTCCTTCCTGCCTTCTGCCCCCAGGACAGTGACTGGAGAGTCTCTGGGCCACTAGGAAAGGAATGTAGTCGTCCAGCCTGTGGACCTTGTTCCTGCCTAGCTCTGCCATCACCCTGCAGGAACTCTTCCACAGAGGCGGCTACCTCCCTCCCCCAGCACTCTTCAAACCCTAGGAGGCCTTTTCTGCTGCTGCTCCTATATCTGGCCTCCTGGCCTGGCCACACACCACGCCATTAGCTTGCTGCTTGCCCGGAGCTCAGTAATGTCTATTACCCTTGCCCCCAGCTCCGCTTCGCATCCTTTCCCAGGCTTATGGCTACCTTTGCAGAGGAAGCAAGAAGCCCTCCCACCAATGGTCACTCTCCTCATCCTGGAGCCAGTTAGGAGAGGTAGTTGGGGGTCCCTGGTCCCTCCCCAGACAGGGGCATCCTTGGTCACCAGTAGGGGGCAGTGTGGAGAGGGCTTGGCGCTGGCTTTAGCCTCCACGATGCCCGTCCCCCCCCCTTCCCTATGCCTGGCACATTGTGTAGAGCTGACAGCCCGCCCAGTGTCTGCAGTGAGTGCAGGGGCTGTGTATGGAACCCACCAACAAGGCCTTCCAGAAGGGTTTGCTCCTGGTGTCGGCCCTCTCCTGGAACCCAGAGCTCTAGCTCTGTCATCTCCAAACCTGCACCAGGCTCCCATCAGGAAAGCCTGCCTGTGGAGCCAACCCCTTGCTCCGCCAAAGTCCTCAGTCCTAGCTGAGCAAGTTCCCACAGCGCCGAGTCTCGAGGCCACACAGCACTCAATTCCTGTACCTGGTTCCCATCAGATCCCAAGCAGAAACGCGGAAACCTTTTTTTTGGGGGGGGTGGGGGACAGAACAAATGGGAGCCTCGATGCTTGGTTTGACCTCTACCCCTATAAAGGGGAGCTGGATGGAACCACCAGGCCAGTAGCCCTGAAGCAGGGGTAGGAAGCCTATGGCCTGTGGGGTCATTCAGCCACCTGGTCCCCTGACCCCTACCCCCCCCCCCCGGGTGCTGCATTTCAGAATGAAACTGAGTCTGCACCAGGTCAAGCTCAGGGGAAAGAGCATGACTCCAAGCCTGGCACCGACGAGCCAACAGACACCCCATAAATGTGTGTGGAATGAATACCCACAGGAAGAGAGGCTCCCCTCCCCCCAGGCCATCCTGCCTGGTGGCACTGGAATGACCAGCAGAAGCTGCTGAAACCCACACATTCTTTTCTTTGGAAATACAGCTTTTTGCCTTTCTGTCCCAGGCAAGGGGTGGTCTGGAACCCTGGCAGCCTGTCCCGGCGGCAGTGGGGACTTTACCTTGGTGCTTGCTCTGCGCAGCTGGGCCTCACGCTCTCCCGCTGCAGGCTGCTGCTGCTTGTCTGGAACCCACAAATCGGTGCTCCCTTCAGGAGGAAAAAAAAGAAAAAGAAAAGGAAAGGAAGACCTCAGTGAAGACCTCAGTGCTTCTGTGGCCAGCCCCATCTCCGGGGAGGCTCCTGTCCTGCCTCTGTGGGCACAGCGTGCCTCCCTGCAGCGGCTCAGCTTACTCATTCAGGAGCCTTCCAGACTGCCAGCTGTGTGGGAGAAGCGGGGCCTGCGCCCCTCCACCTGACATGCACCCTGTGTGTGTGGGGGGGGGGGGGGCTCCAGCCACGCCCCACCCTGTCAATAAACTGCCGTGAGCCTGGCAGAGGGCATATGGGTGGCCTGCCCTGAGTGGTGGCATTGTGGCAGGATTCTTGGCAGAAAGCTGCTTCTTGGGTGCTCAGGGCTCTGGGAAAGAAAGGGCTGCCCAGTCTCCCTCCCTCCCCCCCCCCGCAAGTGTGCTCCGCGCCCCTTCTAGTGGCCTTCTAGACCACTTCCTACCTTGACATTTGTATTTGTCTCTGTCCTAGGGACCTAGGCCCTACCCGTGCTGGCAGCTGCTCCTCAGCCTACACAGGCCATGTGCTTGGGGTGATCCTTGGGCCCAACACCCACCCGGCACCGCTCAGGATGAACTGCTGTGAACTCCTTATCACCACTGTACTGGGTACAACTGACACCCCTCCTCCCCCAACATGTGCATGCGAGAGCACGCACGCGCGTGCACACACACACACACACACACACACACACACACACACACACACTCAGGCACATGCCAGTCCTCACTCAGCACACACCTACCTGTGCAGGCCTGCCCAAGCCAGCCCAGATCCTCTCGACTCTGACCTACAAGCCTCTCCTTACAAAGACATCCCTGGGAAGAGCAAGTTCAAAGCCAGCCAGGGAGGACTCCAGTCTGCGTGAAGACTCCCTTTGAACGGTAAGTTCAAAGCCAGCCAGGGAGGACTCCGGTCCGTGTGGATGAGACTCCCCTTCTCTCTCGACACCTTCCGAGGACACGTGGGCAGCCGGATCACCATGTCTGCTATTGCACTCTGCCAGCAGCTGTCTCTTCCCAGGCACCTCCAGCCCTCCCCGGGCCTCCCATGTCCTCAGGGAGTGGCAGCAGATCGGCGGCAAGCCCCATCTTCCTCCGAGCCAAGGTATTTCAGGGGAGCTGGAAGGGGCGGGCCTCAGGTGCTGCTCCAAGTTTTCAGCTCCCAAAATAATCCGCACACAAAGGAGAAGGCAGAGAGCTGTGGCGGGCGGTGACTCAGTGGTGGTGGGCCGGCTTAGTCACCTGGAGGGTGGCTGGTGGCTCCTAGCTCCCGCACCTGCTGTGAGCAGCCGTGGCGGTGAGGAGCTGGTGATGGAGCCCCAGCGAGTCCCGGGGGTGGAGGCCTGGCTGACAGCGGCTGCTCCCGCCTGGCTGTGGAGGATCCGGGCTCAGGCAGCCCCGGCCGCGGCCCGCCCCTCCTCCACCCAGCACCCCGGCTCACTTTGGGATCTCTCCATTAAATCCTCAGGCGGCGAGCTGCTCTGGAGGGCGCGAGCGGCTCTGGGTTGCTTAGTAATTTTGCTATCGTCGGAGGTTGCCATGGGGAGGAGGGTGATGTCACTGACACAAAAAACCCACTGAATTTACAAATCAGCTGGGGCTGGAGCTATTTATAAAAACACGTTTTTCTCTGCCTTCCTTTACTGAGGGGGAGAGGGAGGGAAGGAGGGAGGGAGGGAGGGAGGGGGGAGGGCTGCCAGCTGGGCTCAGAGAAGTCCCTTGTAGTCCACCCCACTCTTCCCCCCCCCCAATACCCCAGGCCTCCTGGCTTACTCCCAAGCCCCCCAGGTTTGGAGCTGTGAGAGTCAGACCTGGCAGGCCCTGGCCACAGCTGGGCTGCACCCCTCTGGGGGGGGAGGGGCGTGCCAGGGGTCAGAAGCCTCCCACTCCACGGGGCTCCTCACTGCTCAGCCCTAAGCAGAAACAGGGTCATGTGCAGGTCCCCAGCTGTGCCCACCTGCCAGCCGCTCCCACTGCGCAGTGGGTGCAGCCTGGCCTCCCTTGTCTTCTCCGTCTGTGGGTGCGCCCCTGCATCTCTGCTGCTGCCTCTGTCACCGGGATGACATGCCTCCTCTCTGTGGTGATGGCCATACCTGGTGACCGTTCTGGCAGAGCCCATGTCACCATGACAGCAGCTGCCACCTCTGGCTGGCCGGCCCAGTGCTGTGGTGGCAGCCACGTGGAGAGATGGAGTTGTCCTGACGCTCCCCCCATCGCCTAATGTCCAAGGTGACATGAGGGGCATATCTTACTTTGGAAAATTCTTTCTCCATTTTCCTCCTAGGGTAGCCATGTGTGATGTTTGGCTAGTAGCCCAGGCTGTAGGTTTTCCCAGTGCGGAACTCACATGCCACAGCAGAGTGACCTCTGGCATGTGATTTAATTGTACCTCATCCACACAATGGGAGTGGGTTCCCCTGCCTCGTGGGATTGTGGGAGTTCAGTGACAACGCCCCTGGTACCCAGTCTGCTCATCCTGAGACCTCAATAAACATTAACTTTTCTTCTTGACTGGCCTGTGTCATGTAATGCGCATTCGATCCATCCACTAACGGATGGGGGGGTTAATGTTCCAGAACCATCACCCCAGTCTCCTCCTGTACAAAGGTCTCAAAGCCACACACAGAATATTCCAGCAAACTGCACAATGTTGAATAGCATAGAATTACATGCAAAGGGGCTGGGAAGTAGCTCAGTGGTAGAGCGCTTGCCTTGCATTTATGAGGCCCTGGGTTTGATTCCTCAGGACCACATAAGCAGAAAAAGCCAGAAGTGGGGCTTAGGCTCAAGTGATAGAGCACTAGCCTTGAGCTGAAGAGCTGAGGGACAGCACCCAGGCCCAGAGTTCAGGCCCACGACTGGACCCCCCCCCCAAAAAAAAAAGATATAAATTGGGCTGGAGGAATGGCTCAAGTGGTAGCAAGGATGAGGCCTTAAACTTGAACTGTAGTATTGCCAAGAAAGAAAGAAAGAAAGAAAGAAAGAAAGAAAGAAAGAAAGAAAGAAAGAAAGAAAGAAAGAAAGAAAGAAAGAAAGAAAGAAAGAAAAAAAGAAAGAGAAAGAAAGAAAGAGAGAGAGAAAGGGGGAAGGAAGAGGGGTAGGGAGAAAAGGAGGGAAGGAAAAAAAAGAAAGAAAAGAAATTAAATTTAAATAAAAATTTAAAGATATAAAGTTAAAAACTAGAGGGATAATTGGGTAGATGAATGAAGAGAGAAAGGGTAGGTGAATGCAGTCATACTGTATATATGCAAAAATGGAACTAGAAAATTGGGAGAGATGGGGAGAATGATACAAGAGGTGACGTTGATCAAGATGTGTTGTGTGGGGCTGGGAAGATGGCTCAGTGGTAGAGCACTTGCCTTGCATGCCTGAGGCCCCGGGTTCGATTCCTCAGCACCACATAAATAAAATAAAAAGCCAGAAGTGGCGCTTTGACTCAAGTGGTACAGAGCTAGCCTTGAGCTGAAGAGCTGAGGGACAGCGCCCAGGCCCAGAATTCAGGCCCCACGACCGGAACCCCCCCCTAAAAAATAAGATGTGTTGTGCTCATAAATTGACATACAACTCATACAACTCCTTAAAGATAATTAAGAAACTAAAAACTAAAAATAAATATAGATTGGGAAAGATGAGGGCAGAATGGCAGCAGGGCTGACATGGATCAAGATGCATTGATGTGTTGAACTGAAAACTCTTTGTATAAAATTTTGAATTTTTTAAAATAAAAAGGTAATATCATACTCATGAGCGGCAAAGGGTGTTTATTTTTTATTTTTTTTTTTTTTTTAATTTTTTTTATTGTAGAGATACTATACAGAGGGTTACAGTTACATGAGTGAGGTAATGAGTACACTTCCACTTCCTCTTGAACATTGTTACCCCCTCCATTGTTTTCCCCCTACCATCCCCTCCCTCCCTCCCTTCCCCAAGGTTCTTTTTTTTTTTTTTTTTTTTTTTGATCGTGATTAAGTGATTACTTAATTTCCGGAAATTCACAGTATTGTGGAATAATGATGCTCATTTAAAGTCACAAGTTCATTCTAACTTTCCTGGAGCAAATTGTCTATCACAGTCTGTAATATATAACGGTGCTCATATGTTATATACCATATATGTGATCAGCAGCATGGGGATATTTAGTAGTGGTTCAACCAGATGAGTGGGAGTTCTTTGTTTTTTAAGTCCTGTTAGTTTTGTCATATCACCTAACATTTTGGATTCATCATCCACTTATCAGGGAGACCATGTACTGTTTGTCTCTTCGTTCTTGGCTTACCTCGCTCAACATGATTCCTTCTAGCTCCATCCATTTCCCTGCAAATGCCATTATTTTGTCATTTCTAATGGCTGCATAATATTCCATTGTGTATAGATACCACAATTTTTGGATCCATTCATCTGTGGTGGGGCATCTAGGTTGTTTCCATATCCTAGCTATTGCGAACAGTGCTGCAATAAACATGGAGGTGCACGTGTCCTTGTATATTGGTTCCTGTTGTTCAGGGTAGATGCCTAGAAGTGGTATGACTGGGTCGTAAGGGAGGTCAATCTTTAGCTTTCTAAGGACCCTCCAGACTGCTTTCCAAAGTGGTTGTATGAGTGTACATTCCCACCAGCAGTGTAATAGCGTTCCTCGTTCTCCACATCCCCTCCAGCATTTGTCGTTGGCTGATTTGTGGATGTGGGACATTCTGACTGGGGTAAGGTGGTATCTCAGGGTTGTCTTTATTTGCATTTCCTTCACCACCAGGGATGATGAACATTTCCTCATGTGTTTCTTTGCCATTTTTATTTCTTCATTTGAGAAGTCCCTCTTTAGTTCCCTTGCCCATTTAGTAATTGGTGTGTTGGGTTTGGGAGGGATTAGTTTCTTGAGTTCCCTGTATATACAGGATGTTAACCCCTTGTCTGATATATTGCTGGTAAATATTTTTTCCCAATTAGTTGGTTGTCTTTCTAGCTTGGTTGCGATAGCTTTATCTGTGCAGAAGCTTTTTATTTTAAGGTAGTCCCATTTGTCGAGTCTCTCTCCAATTTGTTGTGACCCTGGGACTCTGTTCAGGAAGTTCCTTCCTGTGCCTATTAGTTCAAGTGTCTCTCCTACTCTGTCCTGCAGTAGTTTCAGAGATTCAGGTTTAATGTTAAGGTCTTTAATCCATTTTGAGTTGATGTTGGTGCATGGTGATAGGCTGGGGTCCACTTTTAGTTTTCTGCATGTGGCTGCCCAGTTTTCCCAGCACCAGCGGTTGAAGAGGCTGTGTTTCTTCCATTGTATGTCTTTGGCTCCTTTGTCGAATATCAGCTGGCTGTAGGCCTGTGGATTTATTTCTGGATCTTCTATTCTGTTCCATTGGTCTTCGGGTCTGTTTTTGTGCCAGTACCATGCTGTCTTTGTTATTATAGCTCTGTAGTAGAGTTTGAAGTTCGGCATGGATAGCCCTCCCATATTGTCTTTATCCCCTAGAATTGTTTTGGCTATTCTAGGTCTTTTGTTGTTCCATATGAATTTTTGGACTGTTTTCTGTATTTCAGTGATGTACGTCATTGGGATTTTAATAGGAATTGCGTTGAATTTGTATATTAGTTTTGGAAGTATTACCATCTTTACTATATTAAGTCGGCCTATCCAGGAGCATGGGAGGTCTTTCCATTTCCTAGTGTCTTCTGCAATTTCTTTCTTTAACTTTTTATAGTTCTCATTAAATAGTTCTTTTACATCTTTGGTTAGGTTAATTCCTAAATATTTTATTTTTCGGGAGGTTATTGTGAATGGGGTTGCTCCCTTTATTTCCCTCTCTTCCTGTACATTATCAGTGTATAGGAAGGCAACTGATTTTTGTGGGTTTATTTTGTATCCTGCTATTTTGCCAAAGTGATTTATGATTTCTAAGAGTTTGGGGATGGAGTTTTTGGGATCGTGGAGGTATAGTATCATGTCGTCTGCAAAAAGGGATAGTTTAACTTCTTCTTTTCCTATGAGGATCCCTTTAATATCTTTTTCTTGCCTTATTGCCCTGGCTAAGGGTTCTAGGACTATATTGAAGAGGAGTGGAGACAGTGGGCATCCTTGCCTTGTTCCTGATTTTAGGAGAATTGGTTGTAGCTTTTCCCCATTAAGTATAATATTGGCTATTGGTCTGTCATAAATGGCTTTTATTGTTTTTAGAAATGTTCCTTCTATTCCTATTTTCTCCAGAGCTTTTAGCATGAATGAATGTTGAATTTTGTCAAAGGCCTTTTCTGCATCTGTAGCGATAATCATGTGATTCTTGACCTTGGCTCTGTTGATATGTTGGATTACATTTATTGACTTACGTATGTTAAACCATCCCTGTGTCTCTGGGATGAAGCCTACCTGGTCATAGTGAATTATTTTTTTTATGTGTTTCTGGATTCTGTTAGCTAGAATCTTGTTAAGGATCTTTGCATCTGTGTTCATCAAGGAGATTGGCCTGTAATTCTCCTTTTTGGTTGGGTCTTTGCCTGGTTTGGGGATGAGTGTGATATTGGCTTCGTAGAATGAGTTTGGGATAGCTCCTTCCTTCTCTGTTTCTCTGAAGAGCTTGAGGAGTATGGGTATTAGTTCTTGTTTAAAGGTCTTATAGAATTCTGCTGTGAATCCATCTGGTCCTGGGCTTTTTTTTGTTGGAAGACTTTTGATAGCTTCCTGTATCTCATTATAGGATATTGGCTTATTTAATTGGTTAACTTCTTCTTTGCTCAGTTTGGGCAACTTGTATTTCTCTAAAAATGCATCCATTTCTGCCCGATTTTCTTCCTTTAGAGAGTATAGCTTTTGAAAGTAGCAAAGGGTGTTTAAAACATGAATATTCCCCTGAACCAATTGTACTGTAAGTCAACTTGGGGAGATGAATAGTGAATTTCTTCCCTCATATCTTCCAGATTCCTAGAACACAAAACGTTTATAGAGAAAAGAAAACAGGAGGGTGTGGAGCAGCTGAGGTGGTAGTTTATGGTGTTAAATTTGAAACAATAATTCGGAAGATAACAATTACTCTAAGAAATGTAACATTTCTAAGTTCCTGCCAGCCTACAAGAAGTAGAAGAAATCCCTGAAGAAACCATCAGCAGTTACAAACCAAGAAAAATCCTTTTCCAGATTTTTGCTACAGTATCTAGCAGACAGAGCTAACAGTCAATGAATGAAAGGAACTGGGAACAAAACAAGCTGTATCCTCCAGCTCCGTACCAATCAGCTTCTTTAACCCCTAGCCTGGAGAATCAAGTCCAGGGTAGAAGCCCCGGCAACCCTGGGGTGGCTGGTGCAGCAGGAGGGCTGACTGCAGGCCCACAGATCAGCACCTGGATGGTCTTCTACCTACCGCATCCCAGCACTGGGGCAGGAAGAGCCTGATTGGATGACTCAGGTCATGTGCATACCTCTCCATTTGAGGGGGAGGGTATCCTGCAGAGGTGCTTCTGTAATCACACATGGTATAGGGAAGGAAACATGGAAGGAGAATAGAAATGGGTGCCAGAGGCCAAAACCCAGCCAGGGGCCATCACAGCATCTTGGCCACCCTTCCTAATCATTTGAGTATGATCAATCAGCAAGTGTTGATTGATTCTGTGTGTTCTGAAAATTGATGGCCTGCAAAAACTGAGATCAATTCCTGTTTTGTGTGTAATTTTGTGACTTGGGAGAATATCTGCAAGCTTACATCTGGTTTTATTTCATAGGTTGTAATGAGGGGAAGATCCACCAGCCATAGGAAGAAGCCCTCCGCAGGGGGCTGGCCTCAGGTCCCTGTGGTCCTGGCTTAAGTGGTATGCCTGGTACCCTCTATCCTAACAGTCACCCCTCCGGTAGTCCCAGTATTCCTGTGAGCTCTCTGGGGTGCGAAAGCCAGTGTGACCCTTTGGTGTAGCACAGCTGTTCATGTAGAGTGTTTCTGCTGTAGACACCCTGACTTCCCTTCTTCATGGATAACACAGCTGAGAGGGGAAGATCAGCCCTATTCTCCTAACTATGCCAGCTGCAGCCCCGAGAGATTCAGTGACTCAGAAAAGCCGCAGAGGAAATGAGAGGCAGTCAGGACTGGAACTCAGCCTACCTTTTCCAAGGCTTAGATTGGTCCCTTTTCTTCAATGCGGGCTTCTTTAGGCAGGAAGCCCAGTGTGACATTCCTACAATTCTGTTTAAAGCAGCCATGATGATGTCCACAGACGTCTCTGCCTTTGGTTTTGGCTCCCAGGGCTAGGCCAGTGTCCTTACAATTTCTTAACTCTTCCAACCTGGTCTCTTCTGTTTTTGTGAATGAACAAATACCTGCAGATCCCATGGCCATCTGGCTTTCCTGCACCATTTGGGCAGGTCTGGCTCACTCCTGTTCTGTTCCTCCGGTTTTAAAACACATGTAGCAGGCTGGGAAGGTGGCTCAGTGTAGAGTGCTTGCCTCACATGCATCAGGCCCTGGGTTCGATTCCTCAGCACCACATAAGCAGAAAAAGCTGGAATTGGCTCAAGTGGTAGAGCACTGGCCTTGAGCTGAAGAATTCAGGGACAGTGCCCAGGCCCAGAGTTCAAGCCCCACGACCAACCAAAAAACAAACAAAAACAAAAACAAAAAACATGTGGTAAAGTATTTGGAAAGACCAATTTAATAATGAAATCAAGTTTTTATGAGTTATGTTTCTGAGGTTTTCTAAAAATGTGTAGAAAGTTTGAGGTTCCAGGACAATTCCTGTTTACTGTCAAAAAGGTCTAGATCCAGCCAGATGCTGGTGGCTCACGCCTGTCATCCTAGCTACTCAGGAGGCTGAGATCTGAGGATCGCGGTTAAAAGCCAGCTCGGGCAGGAAAGTCCGTGAGACTCTTATCTTCAATAAACCACTCGAAAACCAGAAGTGGCGCTGTGGCTCAAGCGGTAGAGTGCTTGTCTTGAGCTGAAGAGTGCAGAGACAGCACCCAAGCCCACAGTTCAAGCCCCCTGACCGACAAAAAAAAAAAAAAAAGAAAGTCTAGATCTTTGGGATCTTCCCCACAACCCGCCTGCCTTTCCACAGGTCTTCCTGGCTGTGGGGGCCTCTCTCCACCTGTCACTGTTAGTGTCTCACGGATCTGCCCATGTTAGTGCCTGGCTTCCACCACCCCAACTCTTGCGCAAGCCAGAGAAGGCTCTAGGAGGAGCCTAAGCAGTATTCCCTCAAAGCCCTGCTCTCCAGAAGCAGTCTTTCTAGGAAGGGGGTACTGAGCCCTGGGCCTCCAAGTAGGCTCGGCCAGAGAGTAGGGCAGCAGCAACTCCCCCTGCTTTAAGGTGCTGGTAGCAAAGGATGCCCAGATCAACACCCGAGGTCCTCAGGGGGAAGAAGGCTCAGAGCCTTGTGGGAGAGGGAGTTCTAGGTCCCCATGAGCCCCTTCGTCCTGCCCGAGTTCCCTACCTCCTGTGTCAAAAGGATGAGAGACATGAACGCTGGCAGGCCAAGTGTGGGAAGGAAGGTGTGTTCTGTGCACTCAGGGCTACAGATCAGACATCTGCTGGAAATCTCCAGACAGGGACGATGCCAGGAGGAGGAACTGAGATGCAGACCAGAGAATGCTTCTGCCCAGCTGGCCTCCACCCCTCCAAACCTTGTTTAGAAGGTACTACTGGTTCTCTGACTAGGGAGAAATAGGAGTTTTCAAGTAGTTAGATTGGAACTGGATTCTTCCTCACAAGGCCTGGTGTGAAGCATCGTTGAGATGTAGGTGGCAGAGGGGAAAAAACCTTCTATGAGGTAGCTGAGGTGCTAGGCTCTTTCCACTTATCATGGCACTCCTCAAAGCTGTGCAAAGGAACCTGCAACCCAGTGTCTAAAGAACTTCCCAGATCAGCTCAGAAGCAGCAAAGGCAGGATTTAGTGGAGCAGGAACTTACTGGGGAGCTTAGTTTTGTTTTTGTTTTTGTTTTTTTTTTGTGACATTGCAAAGATAGCTCAAAGGGAGCACCTTAGCCAGTGTCTAAGGGTTATAAGGCCCACTAGAAGACTGCCTGCCTCTGTGGTTGGGTTTTTTTGTGGGGCTGGAAGGCCAGGGCACGTGTAACTACTGGGATTAATGCCGTGAGCAAGTCCTTGTCCAGATTTGCAATATGGGTAAGAACCACATCCTTTTCAGAGATGTGAGGTTAGCTTACTTGCTCAGCCACTAAATGACAGGACAAGGATTTGTGCTCAGGCAATCTGTTTCCAGAATGCTATTTTGCTACCAAACTCTTCCTTTTCCCTGCATCCCCAACACTACCCAAGTAACAGACAGGTGGTTCCTTTCAGAGTTAAGTCTACCTTACTCACTTCTTCCTCAAGGATGAAACTCACTCACTTGACTGTGTTCAGGGAGAAGGGATTCCTCAGGTTTAGGGGTAAATATGGATTAGTTTAAATGAACCTTCGTAATTCTCTTCCCTTTGTCAGGAATTGGTTTAGGCCTCAAATATATGACAGTCCGGCAAAGACACAACGGAAATTTGCCCAGAAGAGACTGGGGGAAGTTTTGGGTTGTTTTTTTTTTTTTTGGGTCTGGTTGTGGGTCCAGAACTCTGGGCCTGGGCGCTGTCCCTCAGCATTTCAGCTCAAGGCTAGCGCTCTACCACTTGAGCCACAGCGCCACTTCCAGCTTTTTTCTTTTTGCTTATGTGGTGCTGAGGAATTGAACCCAGGGCCTCATACATGCAAGGCAAGCGCTCTACCACTGAGCCACCTTCCCAGCCCATGGGGGAAGTTTTTAATGGAGCTTCAAGTTGCCCTGAAACTGGTTGTCAACCGAAATCTATAAAATACCAGCTTGACAGTTTGGCGCTGGTGGCTCATGCTTGTAACCTCGCTACTCGGGAAAATACTATCTGAGGATGGAGGTTCAAAGCCATCCCAGGCAGACAAATTCAAGAGACCCCATCTCCAATTAATCAGCAAAAAAGCCAGAAGTGATGTGGCTCAAATGGTAGAGCAACTAACTGATTATTCTCTCGACTCTGATGTTATTTTGCCCTGCATCTCTAACTACATGATAAAACTTCCTGAAGGGATGAAGCATGCCTTATTATTTTCCATTTTATATCCTGTCATCAGTACGAGGCCGGTACTAGAAGTTAATATTTATTGGTTAGTATTTTTTTCCCTCCCACATTGCAAGGTATCATTTGCTGCCTTGGAAGGAATGAACTTGTTTCAACAAAGAGCAGAACAAGAGTCAACCGGCTGCTGCTGGAGGCCTAAGTGCATAAGAATGTTAGGCATCTCAGCCAACCAGGGCTTAGATTGCCCACCAGCTCCAGTGATCTGGGCAGGGTGGCAAGGGCACATCTGCCACCCACTTTAAGCCTAGGGATTTTCATGCTGTTGACCTCATGTCAAGTCTCAGAAGAACCCTGTGGAGTAGGAAGCCTGGGCACTCATTCATCTACAGAAGGAAAGCAGAGGCAGAATAGCATATCCTGAAGGCAGCTAGGAGCCAGCCAAGCTGGCACTTCAGTCCAGATCTTCCAGTTTCTGATCTGAACTCATAGGTCTATAGTACTGCCTGTATTTCCCCTTTCCTCTTCCCTGTGATACAAGAACATAAAATATGATAGCTCAAAAAAGCCTAAGCCCAAGTAGGAAGAGTCTCAGGAAGACTCAGAGTGTCTTGTCGGTAAATGAGGCAAGTAGACCCTGTTCTCTAAGCCAGAAAGCCATTTCTCCTGGAGGAGTAGGAAGAGGACAAGACACACCTTTCAGTGACTACTGGGCAGCCAGACCCTGCCTACTGCACCAGGGCACACAGCCTGAGAGATTCCTGGGCTCTGCACATGGCCTAGATGCAGCACAAGTGTGAGCCTGAGAGCCTTCAAACTAAATGGCCCGTGGACAAAAACTGGGGACAAGAAAGGCTTTCTTAGTAACTTGCTATTTGGCTCATCTTGAAGTTGTTTTAAGGACTCATATTTATCTGATTATTTCCAATAGAAACAACTCATTCTTTTATCTCTAGATTATAGAATTCATGCCTTTCACCTACTATTATTATAGGTCATGTTTAGCTACACTGTGTACCGTGAGTTAAGTCAAAAGACAGCAAAGAGCTGGGCGCTGGTGGCTCACGCCTGTAATCCTAGCTACTCAGGAGGCTGAGATCTGAGGATCATCGTTCAAAGCCAGCCCGGGCAGGAAAGACTGTGAGACTCCTATCTCCAATAAACCACAAAAAACCGGAAGTGGTGCTGTGGCTCAAGTGGTAGAGCGCTCGCCTTGAGCTGAAGAGCTGAGGGACAGCGCCCAGGCCCAGAGTTCAAGCCCCACGACCTACCAAAAATAAAAATAAAAAAGACAGCAAAGGATGCTGGGGGTGGCTCACTGGTGGAACATGTGCCTAGCATTGATAAGGGAAAGGGCTGAGTAGTCTGTGCCAGGAGGATGCTTTAGACCCAGGCTACCTCCTGCATTGGGGGCCCATGGCTCCTACAGAGCCTACCACCTTCCATGTTTACACAAGTCTCTCCTCTGGGGCTGAGACTCCAACTTCCTTTAAGCTGAGGCTATATGGAGGAATGAGCCTAACATCTTCCCACAAAGGATCTGTGATAGCACTGAGCAATGGGTTGCTGTTCATCACAGGAAAACTGACCCAGGGGAACTGGCTGAGCTGGGACCTGTTCTGGAAGAAGCAGGGGTCTTTCCCACTCTCCACTCTATTAGAGGGCTTACGTGTGATCCTGACAACACAGCATCTTGCCCTCACTGTTACTGTGGATCCGTTTGCCCTCTCTGCTTTCTATAGCACCTGTCCTCTGGCAGTATGTGCAGAACAGAGATTCATATGTGTATTTCTTTTCTGAATCATACTACTAAAGAATTTATTTCCTATTTTAGGCCCAGGACCAAGGACAGCATCAGAATAAAACTATCTCCTATTAAAAAAAGGACCCCCAAAATAAAATAAAAAAAAAAACAAGAGATAAACAAGACATCTTCTACTAAAACATTCTAATAGCAAGTATGTATCAGAAGCTGAATTTCACTTTTACCCCAGACACAAATTAAACCAGGAATTGCCAGCATCCAGAGATCAGAGATGCACTAATGGAAGTGAGATTAGGTGGAATTTTCTAGGCCATAATGCTCTGGATTTGGGGTGATACGAGAATCATTGAAGCAGTCTGATTTGACCAGAGTAGGTGAGGCAAACCAACTCATGACAACTTGAGATAATGCAAATGAAAGATGGAAAAGTCAGACATGATGGCTCATAACTTAAATCCTAACTAACTTGGGAAGAAGAGCTGAGAAGATCAAGGTTTGATGCCAGCATGGGCAAAAAAAGAGTCTCTATCTTAAAAACAAGCCAAGCTGGACACTGGTGGCTCACACCTACAATCCTATCTACACAGGAGACTGAGATCTGAGGATTGAGGTTCCAGCCACCTGGGCAAGGAAGTCCTTGAGACTATTTAATTAACCACCCAAAAGCTGGAACTGGAGCTGTGATTCAAGTGGTAGGGCACTATCCTTGAGCAAAAAAGCTCAGGGACAGCACCCAGGCCCTGCAGTCAAACTCCAGGACCAGCACAAAAAAAAAAAAAAAAAAAAAAAGCCAGGAGTGGTGGCTCACATGAACTCTTAGCTCCTTGGGAGGGAGAAGTAGGAGAATCACCATCTAAGGCTGGCCTGGGCCAGAAAGTACTAAACTTTATCTAAAAAATGAAAAGCTAGGCCGGGCGCTGGTGGCTCACGCCTGTAATCCTAGCTACTCAGGAGGCTGAGATCTGAGGATTGCGGTTCAAAGCCAGCCCGGGCAGGAGAGACCGTGAGACTCCTATCTCCAATAAACCACCAGAAAACCGGAAGTGGCGCTGTAGCTCAAGTGGTAGAGCGCTCGCCTTGAGCTGAAGAGCTGAGAGACAGTGCCCAGGCCCAGAGTTCAAGCCCCACGACCGACAAAAAAAAAAAAAAAAAAAAAAGAAAGCTAGTTGGGTGTCAGTGACTCATGTCTGTAATCCTAGCTACTCAGGAGGATGAGATCCAAGGATCAAGGTTTAGAGCCAGCTCTAGCAAGAAGACCATGAGACTCTTAACCCTAGTTAGAAAAAAAATAAAAAGCAGGAAGTAGAGCTATGGCTCAGCTAGTAGAGCACCCACCAGTCTTGCACAGAAAAGCTCAGTTCAAGCCCCAGGACCAGTCTCAGCCTCCTGAGTATTACAGGTGTGAGCCACTGGGGCTTGGCTCCTATCTTACTTTAGAAGAGCTCAACTGGTGGCACTGGTGGCTCACGTCTGTAATCCTAGCTACTCAGGAGGCTGAAATCTGAGGATCTTGGTTCAAAACCAGCCTGGGCAGGAAAATCGAGAGACTCTTATCTCCAATAAACCACCAGAAAACTGGAAGTGGCATTGTGGCTCAAGTGGTAGAGTGCTAGTTTTGAGCTGAAGAGCTGAGGGACAGCACTCAGACTCAGAGTGCAAGCCCCACGATCGACAAAAAAACAAAAACAAAAACAAAAACTCAAGCCTGCAGTTCTCCTGCTACAGGGAAGCCCTTTGTACCCAGGTTCAGGTTTGCCATCTGTTGGAGCAGTCTAACTTGGAATGGAAGGGAGGTCTCTTATACAACTGTCATAGTTGGGTGAAAATTCTCTAAGTGTTGTAATAGTATGTATACTGTGTGAAGGGTGAGACACTATATTACCAGTCTCTCTTCAAACAAGTGAAAATTCTATTTTTAGATATGTTTTCCCCCTCCTCTTCAGGTTCATCATTACTCCTGCCCCAGTAAAGGTTTCTATCATATATATCTATAAATATCTATATCCCTATCTATCTATATCAAATGCAAGAAAGCTGGGTATGGTGGTACATACCTTTAATCCTAGCACTTGGGAAGCTGAAGCAGGAGAATCACAAGCTAGAAGCCAGCAAACAAAACATCTCCCTGTGGGGCTGGGAAGGTGGCTCAGTGGTAGAGCGCTTGCCTTGCATGCATGAAGCCCTGGGTTTGATTCCTCAGCACCACATATGCAAAAAGAAAAAAGCCTGGACAGGGTCCAGGCCCAGAGTTCAGGCCCCACGACTGGACACCCCCCCCCCAAAAAAAAATCTCCCTGCCACAAAAGAAAGGAAGGGAGGAAAGAGAAACAGAAGGATCCACTTTGTCTTTTCTTAGGCAAAGACAAATCTGAGACATCATAGGCCCTAATTAGTCAGGTACCATCTTCTCTTCTCTACAAAGGGATGGGGTTGGAGGGGATGGAGAATGAAGAGAGGGGTAATAAAATATTTTCTTTTTTAAGCGCCTCCCTTTGAGTATTTTTCAAAATAAAGCATTGTCTATGTAGCAACTTTGCTATTAAGACGATCAGATCACTAACAAATGTTAAGGAATCTTTACTTACTGTCCAATCTATGTGTCAACACACTGACACAGGAAATGAAGAGAGCAGGTAGGTTGAGGGGCTTAATTACATAAAAGACCTCATTTTATACCAGCAGCGTGAAAAGCACTGGTGAGAAAGTTTGAAGAATGATATTTTTGGTTAAGAGCAAATATTTCGGAGTTATCTTTCAGATCCAAGTCATGTTTCGGTGCTTTGGGTATACACAGTATACTTAAATATTTTTAGTTGAGTCATATTTAGGATGTTGGTTTCCAGTAATTCTAGGGCATTAACAACAGACTGAAAACAAGTATTAGGCAACAGCAGGGAGGGACACTGGGTATGAACTAGATGATGGGGTCATTCCACTGCCCTTTCCTACCATTTGTCTGTGTCTCCATGTAATGCACATTTCCTTCTGGGTGCCCAGTGCTTCTTCTATATATTTATCCATGTTTCAAAGTTACTTTTAATTCTGACATCCTGCCCCCTCAATCTCCCCCCCCCCCACCAGGGCTGAGGACCGAACCCAGGGCGTTGCGAGCACTGGGCAGGCGCCCTTCCGCTGGGCTAAACCCCCAGCCCCCCCCAAATCTTCTAAAACAAAACCCTCTTTCATTTCTTCACTGATCCTGCCTCCTCTGCTTCACTGTGTAGCAAGAGAACAGTGATCATCCTATTTCTGAAAAGTTGCTGAGCCCCTTCCTTTCGCAGCAACAGTAGCAACACTACATGATAGAAAACCAAGGGTAATAATGAACTAGAAATATTGAAATGTAGCCATACACAGAAAATACAATTTTACCCCTTTGAAATTTAAGAAAATTTGTCCTATGTGCATCATTTTACCCACTTTAGAAACTAGACCACTTACTAAAAGGTCCAAACTGGCTATTCTGTCTTATCACAATCCTTTCATAACTGCTATAAACCTAAGAGGCTCAAATTTCCATGGTAAAATAATTCCTTTCTGCAAAATCAAACCATTTATTAGTTTACAAAAAGTAGATGAAATGTTAGAGACAAACTTAACAAATGCTACTTTATTATTTATAAAATACAAGGTTATTTGTGTACAGAGGAAAGCAGAAACATAAGGGTTAAATGCAACCGAGTGCTCATTCTCATGCAACCATTTAGAATAAAAGTGAGTCATAAGGCTGACACAGGCCCACTGCTATGTAGAAAATGCCAGTTACTCAGAAAGTAGACCAGAGTAACTACCAGAAAGGACACAAGTATTGGTAGTGTGCCTACAAGTACCGTCAGTTAATTACAGCATGTACAGACCCAGTGCTCCACAGTCCACCCATGTGTGTCAGGTAGGAATCTGCCTGTCCTTCTGAAGAAGCAAAGCCCCAGGACTAATTAACTTCCCTACATTCCACAGGGCTTTGTTCAGGTGACTGTGGAATGTGCTGTCAAAAACCTCATTCATTTCTGCTGCGAGTTCTCTCAGAACCGACTCTGTGGACTCATCACTGACATTCAGAATCCGCACAAAGAATTTATTCCACAATCCACCATCTTTTAGCCTAAAAATATATAAAAACCATTTTCATCAAGATTAGGCATATGAAAATTACAACTCTTTTTTAGTTTAACTCAGTAGTACACGTATGAAACCAAGATGATTTGAGGTAACATCTCCAACTCTAGGGTTAGGGATCACTCAGATGTTTCTTGAAACTCAGGGAGGAATTACAATGAAGGCCTACACCCTAGGAAAAGCCATGTCAGCATACATGAGATTCAGTCTCCTGTGAATCAACAATTTTCTTCTGTATATTAAGATGAAGCACCTTTTCTGTATACAAGGAAAAGAAAATGTTTCCTCTAATGTTCCTAAAGCCTAAGTCATGAAAGACTGTAGTGTCCCTTCTTGCCTGAATGTTTGTCCTCTTCACCATTCTTAGATAACTCCACATTTGGCTGAAATAACCTGCTGAAAACCTATGACTCCTCGTTCTCTCCTTTTTCTATTGTGATTGATAGAGGGCAGAGCTGTTAGGAAATTTCAACTGTTTCTGCTGTGCTAGACCTTCTGGGACCACAGCCAGTTGGAGATGCCTGCTTAATCACTGATTTCAAGTCTATTTTAAAAGTATATGTAGTAAAAGCCAGTAAAAACCTCCTTAACTCAGGAGGCTGAGATCTGAGGATCGTAGTTCAAAGCCAGTCTGGGCAGGAAACTGTGAGACTCTTGCCCTCAATTAAGTACCAAAAATAGCTGAAGTAGCCTGGCATCCGTGGCTCACGCCTATAATCCTAGCTACTCAGGAGGCTAAGATCTGAGGATCTTGGTTCAAAGCCAGCCTAGGCAGGAAAGACTCTGAGACTCTTATCTCCAATAAACCTCTCTGAAAACCAAGAAGTGGCACTGTGGCTCAAGTGGTAGAGTGCTAGCCTTGAGCTGAAGAGCGCAGGGACAACTCCCAGGCCCAGAGTTCAAGCCCCATGACCAAAAAACAAAAACAAAAACAAACAAACAAACAAAAAAAAAAAACTAGAAGTGGAGCTGTGGCTCACGTGATAAAGCACTAGCCTCCAGCTTTAAAAAAAAAAGCTCAGAGAGACAGCACCCAGGCCCTGAGTTTAAGCCCCAGACTGGCACAAAAACAAAGGGGAAAAAAAAAATCATGTAAGAGACAAATGTGAATGAATTAAATAAATTTTAAAAATTACAATTCAGCCGGGCGCTGGTGGCTCACGCCTGTAATCCTAGCTACTCAGGAGGCTGAGATCTGAGGATCGAGGTTCAAAGCCAGCCCGGGCAGGAGAGACCGTGAGACTCCTATCTCCAATAAACCACCAGAAAACCGGAAGTGGCGCTGTAGCTCAAGTGGTAGAGCGCTCGCCTTGAGCTGAAGAGCTGAGGGACAGCGCCCAGGCCCAGAGTTCAAGCCCCACGGCCGACCAAAAAAAAAAAAAAAACCAATTCAGTGTTTTGGAAGGGAGAGTAGAGAAAGAACATCAAAATCTTCAACACTTTTTTTTTTTGTGTTTTTTTTTTTTTGGGGTCTGGTTGTGAGGGCTGAACTCTGGGCCTGGGCGCTGTCCCTCAGCTCTTCAGCTCAAGGCTAAAGCTCTACCACTTGAGCCACAGCGCCACTTCCGGATTTTTTTCTTTTTGCTTATGTGGTGCTAAGGAATCGAACCCAGGGCCTCAGGTATGCAAGGCAAGTGCTCTACCACTGAGCTACCTTCCCAGCCCAACACTTTTTTTTTTTTTAAACCAAACTATTCTGGAAAGTTATTAGTTAAGAAAGTTAAAGTGGGGGCTGGGAAGATGGCTTAGTGGTAGAGTGTTTGCCTTGCATGCATGAGGCCCTGGGTTCGATTTCTCAGTGCCACATAAGCAGAAAATGCCAGAAGTGGCACTGTGGCTCAAGTGGTAGAGAGTTAGCCTTGAGCTGAATTGCTGAGGGACAGCACCAGGCCCAGAGTTCTGACCCAGAGCGACCAAAAAGTGAAAAAAAAAAAAAAAAAAAAAAAAAAGGAAGTTAAAGTAGAGCCTAGCATTTAATCAATTTTATGAGCATGCTTGAGGGAGTACTATGATTCCAAGCCTAGCAGATCTCTTATTAAAAGATCATTATTTCTTCACCAGCAGATTCTTCTTTGGTTTGGTTCTACCCACTCATTAAATAAATAATAACCTAAAATTAGTATATAATTTAAAAACTCTCTTTAAGAGATGCTTATTAACACTCACTATTAAAAAGGGCTTAAGACTAACACCAATTGATTAGAAAATTATTCTTTCCAAATGTTCCTGATAGCACAGCTGAACCAAGAAGCCTTAATGCCAGTCTCTCTATGGCACCTAGGTTCAGAATATCCTGAAATCTGAATACTAACTCTTATTATTTTTTTATTCTGTGTGTGCTGGTCCTGGGGCTTGAACTTGGGGCCTTGGTGCTATCCCTGAATTTTTCTGCTCAAGATGAGAGCTCTACTGTTTGAGCCAAAGCTTCATTTCTAGCTCTTTTGGTGCTTAATTGGAGAAGAGTCTTATGATGTCCTGGCTGGGCTGGTTTTGAACTGAGATATTCAGATCTCAGCCTTCTCTGAGTAGCTAGGATTACAGGCATGAGCCAACACCCGGCTTTGCCTCTTAGTTTTAATTAGTGACGCCTTTATCCTACACCAGGTGCTCTGCTGATACTCTAATGAGTGAAATTACCTTAGCACTTGGTTTGAGATAATTAAGGTTTTTTTTTTTTAAATGAAAGCAGAGAGAACATTTGAGAGAAAATTATTTGGACAACAAAGACCCAAAATTCCCAATACTTACTCAGAAATATTGTTGCTGAGTTTCCAGAGGGACCCATCCCAGAAGACCTGTAGGTGTTCCTTGAACAATAGTAAATGTGCTAAATCTGCTATACCAAACAGGTCTACCTGAAATCACAAAAAACTCTGTGAGCTAAAAATATTTCACTACCTCTACTGTGAAGTTAATTTACATAATGGTGAAAGGCCTTACAAAGCTTAACTAAATTTATTTTATGACATAATTTTCAGGGGACTGTGCCTGACCCCTAAAGGAAAGGGAACAACTCCCTAAAGAAGCAATCAACAGAGCCAACTCTAGGGACTATCTTTTTTTTTAAATTTTTAAATTTTTATTTATTTATTTTTTTATTGTGAAAATACTGTAGAGTGGTTACAATTACATGGGCAAGATAGTGAGTAGATTTCTTATCAAGCATTGTTGCCTCCTCCTCTAGGGATTATCTTTACAAATAAAAGATGACAAACTGCTGGGCACTAGTGGCTCATGCCTATAATCTTGGCTACTCAGGAGGCTGAGATCCAAGGATCATGGTTCAAAGCCAGCCCAGGCAGAAAAGTCCATGAGATTCTGATATCCAATAAACCACCCAGAAAACTAAAGTGGCACTGTGGCTCAAGTGGCAGACTGCTTGCCTTGAGCTGAAGAGCTGAGGGACAATGCCCAGGCCCAGAGTTCAAACCCCATGACCAACAAAAAAAAAAAAAAAAGACAACAAAGGAACTGAACTACCAAATGAATCTGTAGATCTACTGAATAGGAATGTACTCAGCTAGGCACTGATGGCTCATGCCTGTAATCCTAGCTACTCAGGAAGCAGAGATCTAAGGATCATGGTTCAAAGCCAGACTGGGAAGGAAAGTTCATAGATTCTTTTTTTTTTTCTTTTTTGCCAGTCCTAGGGCTTGAACTCAAGAGCCTGGGCACTGTCCCTGAGCTTCTTTTGCTCAAGGCTAGCACTCTACCACTTGAGCCACAACGCCACTTCTAGCTTTTTCTGTTTATTTGGTACTGAGGAATTAAACCCAGAGCTTAATGCATGCTAGGCAAGCATTCTTCCACTAACTACCTTCCCAGCCAAAAGTCCATAGGTTCTTATCTCCATCTAACCACCAGAAAACCAGAAGTAGAGCTGTGGCTCTAAGTGGTAGAGCAAAAAGAGCTCAGGAACAGTGCCAGTTCAAGGTCCTCAGTAAAAGCTCCACAACCGATCAAAAAAAAAAAAAAAAAAAAAAAAAGTATGGATCCTAGCTGTGACCTCACGTGGTCCATGTGACTCCTTTAGATTCAAGCTATTCAGTCAGCAAAATGCCTCAAACATGTTTGCATAAAATGTCATCTTTATAAAATGTAAACATGTTACATTTACCTTAATGTTCTTCTTACATACATTATATTGTATTTAATCCTCACAATAATTCCAATGTACCAAGAGTGGAAACTTATTATTAGTAAAGATCCTAAAAAATAACTTATAAAAGACTACACTGATGGACAGTAAGTAGAAATCGTACTGGCTCTTAGGTACTCAGTCCTGTTTGCACATGTATGTGTATATTCTTTAGCACTGTGAGAGAAAAATTACACTTAACTTGAAGTGGTGATACAATATTTGAAAACCAGGTCATCTATTTTAGGAGACTTGATAGCAGTAAACATAGCTCTCATAGCTTATCTACATAGATAAGAGACTAAGAAACCCTCTCTGTGTCTGCTCAGGCTGGTCTCACACTCACCTGGTAGGGAGAAGAACAGTTAGCCAGGATCTTTTGACCTTCCAAGATCTGTAGAGTCCGAAAGCCGCTGAGGGGAAAAACATCTAGCTGCGCTCTCAGGTCAACACTATAGGAAAAGTCCACTATCTTCAAAGCTTGATTGTGCTCATTGAAATCATAGGGATCGTGGATTCTGAGCTCAATTTAAGAGAAAGAGATAATAAAAACAGGACATAAAAGAATCTGCATAGCCAGTTTTTATTAAAAAAAAAAAACCAAACAAACCATATGCATATCTTAGTTAGACCAAGAGCACCCTCCAGTGTCTAGTTATAACAACACACATGCAGAAGCAGTGGTGTGCCTCTGGCCAAATGGCAAAGATCTGTTTGGTGATACAAAGTATGTCTAAGCCACTGTCAACTACCATAGGATATTATTACATGTCCACCATATTTCCTTTTTACATGTTAAGCAAAGTAATGTGAAGCATTTCAGCTAATACCTGCAAACTAATGAGCTTGGAAAATTAAATGTTGGTGCAAGACACAGGATTGGTGTAGACAAAACATCTTTAAAGTAGGCTGCTTTATTAACAGACAAAACAAATATAGCAATCAAAGAGTATGCTAGTGTTCTAGTCCTTTCCAAAAACAAATTTTGACTGTTGTTAGTTTGTTCATGCCTCAACATTTTCCCTATTTTTCTGTTATTACTTGGGTCTCATTTCCTGTTTCCTATACTGGGTTAATTTGTTGACCCATGTTGGATAAACTAAGTTTTATCTGAGCACTAAGCCACTTTCTGGCTCTATCAATTTCTCTTGGCTGTTATTTCACTTTGAACTGACTGAGGCTTGTTTTTGAAAGCAATACTTGTATTTTGGCAGTATCTTTGCTACATTGCACAAGCCCTACGAAAAGAATAACCTGACAATTTGTTTAACATTTCTCAGCATTCATATCTTACATTTCTCCTTGACAAAAATCATCACAATACTTAGTGGATAATTTTTTTTTGTCTTTTTTTTTTTGGTACTGGGGATGGAACCCAGGACATTGCACTTGCTAGGTAAGCGCTTTGCCACTGAGCTACATCCCAGCCCTGGATAATTCTTTTCTTTTTTTTTTTTTTTTTTTTGGGGGGGGTCCATTCCTGGGGCCTGAACTCTGGGTTTGGGCGCTGTCCCTCAGCTCTTCAGCTAGCGCTCTACCACTTGAGCCACAGCGCCACTTCCGGCTTTTTTCTTTTTGCTTATGTGGTGCTGAGGAATCGAACTCAGGGTCTCATGCATGCAAGGCAAGCGCTCCAACACAGAGCCACCTACCCAGCCCTGGATAATTCTTTAATGTAGTTCCTCAATGTGGCTTTTTAAATTATTTGAAATTATTCTCAATGATTATTGACATTCAGGTAGCTAGTATTCTTTCAACATAATAGCTTTATAGACAGGCTTTTGCCAAAAGCATAAATATGACAATTATCTACGTTTTCAGAGAAAGTTGACAATAAGAAGCAGAAAAAGGGAACAACCTGTTTCGTAGAATCAGACTCTTTGGGCTCAGATCTCCATGAACAATTTCTGCTTTGTGTAGTTTCTCCACTAATGTCAACACATTATAAATAATCAGTACTGCTATTTCACTGGTAATAAATTCACTGTGTTGGAGAAGGAGAAGATCCTGGAATAGAAGGACAGAAGACTATTTCTCAAATTGGGTCACTTGAATTGTACTCAATTCCATAATACCTTCTGCTTGGTATTCTAGAATGCAGTCTGGGCCTACACCCCAGTTTAACAACAATAAGATCTTCCTTAAGATTCTCATGATTTATAACTGGGGATGCAGATCAGCATGTGTAAGGCCCTGAGTTCAAACCCCAGACTAGGAAAGAACTAAAACAAACTATAAGGATTTTCAGGAGATAATGAATAAAGAGCATGAAGAATGAATCTGAAGCCAGACACTGGGGCACACCTATAATCCTAGCTACTCTGGAGGCCAAGATATGAGGATCACAGATCAAAGTCAGTCCCAGGAGGAAAGCCCATGAGACCCTTATCTCCAATAAACTACTCAGAAAAAGCCTGAAATGGCACTATGGCTCAAGTGGTAGCATTCTAGCCTTGAGAAAAAGAATCTCAGAGTTGGTGCTCAGGCCTGAGTTCAAGCTCTAGGACTGGCACATGGGTTCACATGCACATGTACACATTCGCAGATACCCACACAATAAATAAAATCTGTATTTTAAAAAATAATCCAAGCTGGGTGCCAGTGGCTTATACCTGCAATCCTAGCTACTCAGGAGGGTGAGATTTGAGGATCAAAGTTCAAAGCTAATCAGGACAGGAAAGTCTGTGAGGCTCTTTATCTCCACTAAATTACAATAAAATAAAATAATAATCCAGTGGAGGTCAGTAATATAAAAATGCCAGTTATCCTAGTCACATGAATAGTTCATGGGAGTTCATTGTTTAATTCTCTCCCCTTGTGAATAAATAGAAAATAAAAATAATAAATACCTTGGTCAAAATAACTTCAGAAAATTATCTTTTTTTGTTTTTTTTTTTGGGTGGCTATTCCTGAGCCTTTGTGCTCAAGGCTCTACCACCTGAGCCACTGTTCCACCTCTGGCTTTTTGGTGGATACGAGTCTTCAATGGAAGATAAGACTCTCCTGCTCAGCCTGGCTTTGAAATGAGATCATATGAATATATTTTCTTTTTTTTTTTGTTGGTCGTGGGGCTTTAACTCTGGGCTTGGGCGCTGTCCCTGTGCTCTTCAGCTCAAGGTGAGCGCTCTACCACTTGAGCCACAGCACCACTTCTGGTTTTCTAGTGGGTTTATTGGAGATAAGAGTCTCACGAACTTTCCTGCCCAGGCTGGCTTTGGCTTTGAACTGCGATCCTCAGATCTCAGCCTCCTGAGTAGCTAGGATTACAGGCGTGAGCCACCGGCACCCAGCTAATATGCATATCTTAGTCTCCTGAGTAGCCAGGATTACAGGCATGAGCCACTGGCACTCAAGGTATGATCAATGCTTTTAACTTGTAATTTTGTTGGTCTACAACTAGGCAATTCATAGGAATTATGTTCTAAGTGGAACATAATTCTCTCTCCTTGAGAATTCTGGAAGGGTTTAAGTAGTGCAAACCTGAAGGGTGGAACAGTTTATATATTGGTACCAAATGATACAACCGTCTTGGTACAGGTAACAGCTGCAAAACTGATCACACTCTTCATTTAGACGCTCCTTTAGCTTGAGGTGGATGTAAAAGTCCCATGGGACAGGATGAGTGAAAACCTGCAAGGAATATTTAAAAATAAGAGCAATTACAATGTGTGTCTATAGTTAGCATATTGAAAACACAATCCTCCTAGCCTTTCTGCTATTCCAACTGAAATCATAGTAAAGGGGCATTTTTGAAAGAAGGTCAAGTTTAATTCCCAGTACCACAACAAAGGGGTAAGGGTAGAATCAAAAACTTTAGGAGGGGCTGGGAAGGTGGCTCAGTGGTAGAGTGCTTGCCTTGCATGCATGAGGCCCTGGGTTCAATTCCTCAGCATGACATAAGCAGAAAAAGCCGGAAGTGGCGCTGTGGCTCATGTGGTAGAGCGCTAGCCTTGAGCTGAAGAGCTGAGGAACAGTGCCCAGGCCCAGAGTTCAGGCCCACGACCAACAAAAAATAATAAATAAATATATCTTAACATAAAATAGTACCAAATTGAACAGCTGAAAAGAGAGTAACAATCCACTTAAAAGCTCCAAGGAAAGTGGACTCTAGCAGGAAGAAACTGCTTCCTTAAGAAAGTAACTAAAGGATATATGCTCCTCCAAATGTAAGGAATTAAACCAAGAAAGAAGGAACAAAGTAGGATCCAAGACACTGGATATCTACTATATGACAAGGTAATGTGACCATCTAGGATGATGGTGCATGGAAATTTCAGGTGATACCAGATGTGACCAGATTGGAGCAAGTAAAAAAACAAGACAGATTTTCTAAAAAAACAAAATGGGCTAGGAAGGTGGCTTAGTAGTAGTGTTTGCCATGCATGAAGCCCTGGGTTCGATTCCTCCACATACACAGAAAAAGCCAAAAGTGGTGCTGTGGCTCAAGTAGTAGAGTGCTAGCCTTGAGCAAAAGAAGTTCAGGGACAGCACCCAGGCCCTCAGTTCAAGCCCCAGGACTGGCAAAACAAAAACAACAACAACAAAAACCCCAACAACACAACAATCAAAATTGGTAGACATACTGAGAAATTTATACAATAGTTTTTCTGATATCTGATCTAGGCCTACAAGATGACTGATTGCTTGGTGCCCACTGACTTTCCCATAAGGAATCCTGTATACTAATTAGAAAGATTTGATAGTACCAGGGGACCAGAATTATTGTTATTGCTCCAACCTATATTATTTACAAGGTAAGTAAAAGTATAACCCATCAAGCTCACCTTTATTAAAGTTAACTCTGCAGAGTTTCTTGGTGCCACCCAGAATAACTTGTAATCTTCACATACTAGGTATTCTTGCTTAATACAATAATCTTCATTATCTGTTGAGGTTTCATTCCATTAAAAACAAAACAAACAAACAAAAAAACCCTTTAAGTAGATCTCTGTTTGTCACCGTGCACTAACATCAATTCAAAGTGGGTTAAAGACCTCAACTCTGAAACTACTACATGAGAAATTAGGAGAAACATTAGAACTTATAGGTATAGGTAGAAACTTCTTTTGTCATGGGGCCTGAACTCTGGGCCTGGGCGCTGTCCCTTTTTCAGCTCAAGGCTAGTGCTTTACCACTTGAGCCAAGCACTACTTCTGGCTTTTCCTGCTTATGTGGTGCTGAGGAATCTAACCCAGGGCCTCATGCATACAAGGCAAGCACTCCACCACTGAGCCACCTTACCAGCCCAGAAACTTCTTGAGTCCCAGGAACACAAGGATAGAGACTTGACAAGTGGGACTACATCAAAATAAAAAGTTTCTGCACAGCTAAGTACATAGTTACTAAACTAGAAAGACAGCCAACCAACTGGGAAAAGATATGTACCAGCAATACAGACAAAGGCCTAATATCCAATAAATACAAGGAGCTCAAGAAACTAACCCTTCTCAAACCTAACAAACTAATCACTAAATGGGCAAGGGAGCTAAGGAGAGACTTCTCAGAAGTAGAGGTAAGAATGGTAAAGAAACATGATGAAATGCTCATCATCCCTGGCCATAAAAGAAAAGCAAATCAAAACAACACTGAGATTCTATCTCACCCCAATAAGATTGGCCAACATTGTGAATTTGAACAACAAATGTTGGTGGGGATGTAAGGAAAAGGAACCCTACTGCACTGCTGGTGGGAATATAAACTAGTACAACCACTCTGGAAAGTAGTCTGGAGGTTCCTCAAAAAACTAAACATAGATGGGCACTAGTGGCTCACACCTGTAATCCTAGCTACACAGGAGGCTGAGATATGAGGATCGCAGTTCAAAGCCAGCCTAGGTATGAGACTCTCATCTCCAATTAACCATTGGAAAACTGGACATGGCGCTGTGGCTCAAGTGGTGGAGCACTCACCTTAAGCTGAAGAGCTCAGGGATAACACCCAGGCCCAGAGTTCAAGCCCCACAACTGACAAAAATAAAATAAAATAAACATAAACCTTCCATATGACACAGCCATAACATTCCTGGGCATCTATCATGAACATCACGAGCCAGGGATATAAGGACACCTGTACATCCATGTTCTTTGCCGCACTATTCACCATAGCCAAGATATGGAAACAGCCCAGATGCCCCACAATAAGATTAGTGGATCCAAAAAATGTGGTATCTATATACACAATGGAATTTTACCCAGCCATTAGAATAAAATAATGTCATTTGCAGGGAAATGGATGGAACAAGAACAAATCATGTTACGTGAGGTAAGTCTAGCTCAGAGAGACAAACAGCACATGTTCTCTCTGATATGCAGAAATTAGATCTAAAATACACTGGAATAGAGGGAAACGGGAAAACATACAACAGAGGAGCCCATCAGCTACACTGAACATTGATAAAAATGAACTAAACAACTCAAGGGCAACAATGGGAGGGAGGGAATGAGAGGAAAAGAGGGAACAGCTTACACTAAGCAAAAGGAAAGAAATGTACATATCACTCGATATGGAATAATTGTATTGTCAAAGCTCATAGACTTCACAAACATTATAGACCATGATAATAACAATTTGCTTCATGAAGGTTAAAAATGTGTTTGTAACTTTAAGTTATCTATCTCACAATACTGTAAAATTTGTGAAATTATGTAATCACTAAATCTCAATAAATAAAATACACTGGAATAATGCAAATTATACAGGATTTTAGATACATATACTGAGACTAAAACAGGATACTTAAAAATTAATTTACTTTATTGTTATTATAGAGGTGATGTACAGAGGGATTACAATTGCATGAGTCAGGTAATAAGTACATCTCCTTTCATACAGTGTCTTCTGTTCCCTCATTCTCTCCTACTCTCCACTCTTTTTTTTCTTTTCTCCACTTTTTTCTCCACTTACCAGTTGTACAGTTCACTTTCATCAATGTCTAGTGAGCTCCATTGCTGCACTTTTTTCCCTTAAGTTCTGTGCCTTTCCCTCCCTCCTAAAGATATACACATGAATATACCATACATAAGGTAGAGACAGAATCATCAAAAACTAAGAACGTATGTGATTTTTTTGTTTTTCGTTCTTTTGTTTCTTTGTATGTTCTTCCCCCATGGCACAACCCCTGTTGTCACTGTATTTGATTCTGGTGTCCTGCATCTTGTATACACATTTTTCTAATTGGGGAGGGGAAAGGAAATAACAAAATGCTGAAATAAGGATACAGGATGACCCACTGTAACAATGAGATGTACAAGACACTATGTTGAAAACAAACTTCACAACTTGGGCGGGGGGGGGGGGGGGAGCGGGGTGCCCTTAATGGGGGAAGGGGAGGAGAAAAGGGATGGTAGGGGAAAAACAAAGGAGGGGGGTAACAATGCTTGATAGAAAATGGACTCATTACTTTGCTCATGTAACTAAGCCCTCTGCACACTATCTTTACAATAAAAATATATATTTTCAATTTTTTTAAAAAGAATTTTTTTGTTTCCATATCTTAGAGTTCATTTCCATGTTTATTACTTCATATAAATGCGAAGAGGTATTTAGGTACTCTGCCTTTGTGTTTCTCTCCTAAAAGAGGATACTTTTAAGAAACACAAAGGTACAATGCCTACGTGCCTCTTCATATTAACACAAAACTGTTTGTGTGTGTGTGTGCACGTGTGCATCAAAATGAACTCTAAGATATGGAAACAAGGGACCTCTCTCCTTTTTTATTCCCTTTTAATTTTTATATATTTTTTTGATGACTGACTTTTCCTTACGTATGGTATATTCATGTGTATATTTTCAGGAGGTTTGGGGAAAAGGCACAGAACTCGAGGGAAAAAGGGTGAAAAAGTGCAACAGAGGAACTCACTAGACATTGATGAAAGTGAACTATACAACTCGTGGGTAGAGACAGGAGGGCAGGACTAGGAGAGAATGAGGGAACAGAAAATACTGTATGACAGGAAATATACTCATTACCTGACTCATATAAATTGTAATCCTTCTGTATATCACCTCTATAATAAGAATAAAGGAAAAAAAGAATAAAAGAAAAAAAAAAAAAAAAGAACCAGGGCTGGGAAGGTGGTAGAGTACTTGCCTTGAATGCATGTGGCCCTGGGTTCGATTCCTCAGCACCACATAAGCAAAAAGAAAGAAGTTGGAAGTGGCGCTGTGGCTCAAGTGGTAGCGCGCTAGCCTTGGGCTGAAGAGCTGAGGGACAGCCCCCAAGCCCAGAGTTCAGGCCCCACGACCAGACCCAAAAAAAAAAAAGAAAAAGAAAAACGAACCAGTATGAACATATTAATCTTCTATCCTTTACCTCCTGGTTTCAGAGCAAGAGGCACTGGCTCCTGTTTAGTAGCATTTAGGACCATTTGTCACAAACTAAAAGAGGACAAAAAAAATAGCTACTATTACTAGGACATGAAGTCATTAATGTATCAACTTGTACAAAATGTTATTTTTTTTTTTTTCATCCTAGTCCTGGGGCTTGAACTCAGGGCTGAGTGCTGCCCCTGAGCTTCTTTTTGTTCAAAGCTAGTGTATCTCTACTTCTGGGTTTTTCTGAGTAGTTTATCAGAGTTAAGAGTCTCATGAACTTTCCTGCTCAGGCTGGCAGGATCTCAGCCTCCCTAGTAGCTAGGATTACAGGTGTGAGCCACTGGCATCTGGCTACAATGTTATTTCTTATAACCTAGGAACTTTATAGTGCTCAAGCATCAAACTCAATTATAAAGATCGTAATAGTATCACAAAAGGACATGCATCAGTGATACTTACCTAATTCAATTTCATTCTCAATTTCCAACTTAGGCATTGGTCTATCTTCTACATAGAACTCTGCAGAAGCACTTAACTCTGGTAGGGATTTTAGTAGCTGTTCGCGATTCTGTAAACACCAGGGTGACTGCAAAGGGTTTTCTGAGGAGGAAAAAAGTTGAAAAGCCTTCAGGCAAAACATCTAAATGCTTAAAATAAATAACAGAGGAGGGGAAAAAGAAACAAACCAAGTTATAAATCAACACTGCTAATCTAACTGCATTCCTCTGAAACTATGTTCAGTTAATATCAGTCTATTCTAGAAATTCCATTCATGGCCACTTCTTTTTTAAATTTTATTTATTTTTTCTGTCAGTCATGGGGCTTGAACTCTAGGCCTGGGCGCTGTCTCTCAGCTCTTCAGCTCAAGGCGAGTACTCTATCACTTGAGCCACATCACCACTTGCAGTTTTCTAGTGGTTAATTGGAGACCAGAGTATTCACAGACTTTCCTGCCAGGGCTAGCTTTGAACTACGATCCTCAGATCTTAGCCTCCCAAATAGCTAGGATTACAGGAGTGAGCCACCGGTGGCCTCTTGGGCACTTCTTTAAGGGGAAAAAACTTAGTTTTCTGAGATAAATAAGTGTTCATTAGATATGGATCTGGATGTGTGTTTGTGAGTTGTATCATCCTACCTGTAGCTTCGCTAGTCAGTTCCAGTTTCTCAGGAATCTGAAGACTTTTGATGGAGGAGATGCTTGCAACTGAGGCAGAAGATCCAGAAAAGCCAGAAGAATGTGTAGCTTCACGACTATCTTCAATGATTGGGCTGAAAGAACCACAGAGGAAAAGGGTTCTCATAGAATAACATATACCAACTTACTTTCGTTAAATATGATAAATTTACAAATTTTTATACATATGTATGTACACACATATCTATGATTTATCTTTTTCTGGTTCTTGGTGGTGGTACTAGGTTTGAACTCTGGATCTCATGCTTGCAGGCATTCTAATACTTGAGCCACATTCCTCTGTTGAGCCACATTCTTCTGTTATTTTTGGGTCGGGTCTCTCATTTTTGCCTAAGGCCATGTGTGGACCTCCATCCTAGCCTAAACCTTCTGCACAGCTGAGACCATACACTTGTGCCAAACCTGGCTTTTGATTAGGATGACCTTACAGCTCTAACATCTACTCCAAGTACTGGGGTTATAAGCATATCATCATACCTGGCCTTGACTTTTTTGTTAAAAATAACTGATTTTAATTTAGCTTGAGCCGGGTGCTGGTGGCTCACACCTATATTAGCTACTCTGGAGGCTGAGATCTGAGAATCACAGTTCAAAGCCAGCCCAGGCAGGAACATCCATGAGACTCTTATTGCCAACTAACTACCAGAAAACTGAAAGTGGTGTTATGGCTCAAGTGGTAGAGCACTCTTGAGCTGAAGAGCTCAGGGACAGTGCCCATGCAGAGTTCAAGCCCAATGACTGACCAAAAATAAAAAAAAAAAAATTAGGATTCTATTTTATTTTAAAGTCATTATTCAGAAATAAGTTCATAATTAGGATCTCACTGACTTCCTTTATACTGGTGGATAAACAAGTCCCAGGATTACAATTCTGGACTTATAACTTTATTTACCTAATTTATAGTACATGCCTGTTTTATATTAGTCCATACTACTGAGAAATATTGACCAACACTGACAGTGACTTTATTTCACTTCATCTAGAGCCTGCATTTTCTGGCCTTTAATAAGAAAAGGAAAGGAAAAGGAAAAAGGAAACTCAATCATTACAACATGAGCACATCTTGGCACCTGACTAAAAGTTTGTTAAGGAAATGCAGTTCTAAAAGCATAGATTGGTTAAAGAATTAGTCTTGAGAGGTATGGTTAAAATGGTAGAGTACCTGCCCAGCAAGTACAAGGCCCTGAGTTGAAATTTCACTGCCTCCAAACAAAAAATTTAGTTCTCTCATAGTCAAACTAATCCTTTTATCTGGAACAGTCTTATTATCATATAAAGTACATAGCAGCTCAGTAACTGGCTGAGTCAGAGCTTGACAGCTAATCACTGTAATTGACAAGTATACACAGAATAAGAGCAAACACTCTGGCTTGTAAAGTTTGCCCGCCCAGGCACCTTAGCTTCTTGTTGCTGAGGGTTTGATGGTAGCTAGTGCTGCATGTGATCTGCTGGCCCTCAGAGGTCTTTGCATCAACATATTCTTCTTGCATCAGTCTCTCAGGATCAGAAGGGAGGTCCTTCAAGGATATTATCTCATGAAAAGGAGTAGAGGCAACACGAGCTGCTCTAACAAAGTCACAAGTGTCTTCTGGGTTAGGACAAATAGTTACATTCCTGAAACCTGTGATGATAGCATCTTCACTCAAAGGCTCAATTCCTGTGAATTCATCCTAAAATAAAAACCAGATAAAGTTTAGCTAAATGTTTCACTGAACCTATGGTCTATTTTTTTATATAAACACACATTGGATCATTGATATAGGATTCAGGAGCATATCAGAATTTCTAGGTAAAGACAATTTTAAAAAGCACATGAGGGCTTGGAAGGTGGCTCAGTGGTAGAGCGCTTGCCTTGCAGGCATGAGGCCCTGGGTTCCATTCCTCGTACCACATAAGCAAAAAAGCTGGAAGTGGCTCTGTGACTCTAGTGGTAGAGCATTAGCCTTGAGCTGAAGAGCTGAGGGACAGCACCCAGGCCCAGAGTTCAAGTCCAATGACCAACAAAAAATAAAAAATAAAAAAGTTAAAAAAAAATGATAGTATTTGAAGAAAATAATTTTGCATCATGAACACAGAAACAAATTACTTTATGAAAAATATATACTATATGGATTTTATACACAAACTTCACAAAAGAATTAAAGCTCTAATACTACTTTTCTTTTTCCTTTGCCAGTCCTGGGGCTTGAACTCAAGGGCCTGGACACTGTCCCTGAGCTTCTTTTGCTCAAGGCTAGAGCTCTACGACTGGAGCCACAGTGCCACTTCTGGCCTTTTCTGTGTATGTGGTACTGAGAAATCGAACACAAGGCCTTCATGTGTGCTAGGAAAGAACTCTACCACTAAACCACATTCCCAGTCCACTAATATTATTTTTCTTGTGACTTTTTCCTACAAAATATCCTCGTAATCTGCTGTCCCCCTGGGAATCATAATCCTCCTACTAGGATTATAGGCATGAGCCACTGATGCCCCGTTTGGGTATAATATTATATGAACATATGTTTCATTTTTTTGAATTTATGGCTAGGAGAATTGGGGTTCTTACTGTAACTGCCAGAGAATTTTCCAAGCCACAGCAATGTATGAAGATTCTAATTTCTCTACATTCATGTCCCAAAACACTTGTTGTAGTTTAGGCATTCTAGTGGATGTAAAGTCCTATCTTGCTGTGGTTTTTTGTTTTGTTTTTGTCAGTCGTGGGGCTTGAACTCTGGGTATGGGCATTATCCCTCAGCTCTTCAGCTCAAGGCTAGGGCTCTACCACTTGAGCCACAGCACCACTTCCAGTTTTCTGAGTGGTTTATTGGAGATAAGAGTCTCACAGACTTTTCCTGCCCAGGCTGACTTTGAACCACAATCCTCAGATCTCAGCCTCTTGAGTAGCTAGGATGACAGGCATGAGCCACTGGCGCCCAGCTCTTGCTGTGGTTGTGGTTTTGATCTGCATTCCTGGTAATGATGCTAATGATACTATCCTTTTTGTGCTCAGTTCAATTTGGTGATTATAATCTTATCTTCAACTTTTTTTTGAGACACGGTCTCACAGTGTAAGCCAGGTTGGCTGGCCTTGAATTTGAGATCCTCCTGCTTCTACCTCCCAAGCACTATACTCATAGGTGTTATACTTGCTCTTAACTCTAAACCACTGAGAGACTTGAATGAAACAATTCACCAGCCATTTGTATTAACTTAGGAACACTGCTCCTTACACAAGTATCTGGAGACACATCCTCATTTGAGGTGATGCTTTCTGCAGTTTTGAGGACGGTAAGTGGTCTTCGTTGGGCTAAAACCGGTGGGGGATCTGCAGGAAGACTATAAAAAGATGTATTACTTAGTACAATATCACTTAGAACAATTGTTTTGCTTAAAAACATAACCCTCTAATTCATCCTTGAGACACTTATATTCTCATTTAGCAATAGGTAAAAAGTATCCTTATTTAATAATAAAAAACTTAAGTAAAAAAAACAAGAAAAACAACAAACCTTTCATTCTTTTTTTCTGAAAGAAGAAATTCATCGAAAATGGAAAAAGGCATGTCGGTACCTAGAGAAAAAGAGACTAGATGTATATACTTTTAGGAATAAATGCTTTACTCTTCAAGACAACTATCCATTAAAAATATTCATAATGTTGGGGCTGGGAAGGTGGCTCAGTGGTAGAGTACTTGCCTTGCAAGCATGAGGCCCTGAGTTCAATTCCACAGTACCACATAAGCAGAAAAAAGTCGGAAGTTGAGCTGTGGCTCAAGTAGTAGAGTGCTAGCCTTGAGCTAAAGAACTGAGGGACAGAGCCCAGGCCCAGAGTTCAGCCCCCACAACTGACAAAAAAAAAAATTCAAAAAAAAAATTCATACTGTTAAGCCAGGAGCCAGTGGCTTATGCCTGTAATCCTAGCTACTCAAGAAGCTGAGATCTGAGGATCGCGGTTCAAAGCCAGCCCAGGCAGGAAACTCCGTGAGACTCTTATCTCCAATAAACCACTAGAAAACCGAAGTGGCACTGTAGCTCAAGCCCCACAACTGACCAAAAAAAAGAAAAATGAAAAAAGAATGCAAAGTAAAATCCATATACTGGGTAGAAAAAGGTTTGCCATGCAATGCTTTATTTTGTCAGCTACATATTCCTCCATTGCTTGACACACTCCTCTATACTTCTGTCCCCTACAAAGTGAGGTGAATTACATTTGGTAAATTGATAGCTAGAATTAGCGGTCAATAGATTTGGTAAGCTGTTTACAAGTGATGTTCATGTTTGAACCATTTTTACCATGTTGTTTCTAAAGAGAAAAAGAGAACCCATCTGAATATAAGTTTAAAATTTTTCTTCCCTCCAAAAACCATTTCCCTTACCGTTGATTCCTGAACTTTACTACTGAGTTTAACTCAGTGTACAGGAACTGAAGTGGAAGATTATTAAGACTTAGTATAAATTTAAGATTATATTTAAGCCTAGTATTTCAAGCAGTGATGTCTTTATGAAAATATTCTTTCAACAATCTATCCTATTACCAATCATGTTTATACAAAATTCTATGATTCAAAGGTACAAGAATATCCTATTCCTCCTTTTCACCCTTTCAATCCAATTGCTGTAATTAAGAAAAACATTTACTATGTGTCTCATAATGTACTTGCTAGCTACAAGCTCTTTATGAGGCTTTCAAATACAACTCACCTTCACAATGAGGTTGTTCTCGACAAATGTTTTCTGCAAGTGAAGGTTCCCTGTGAAGAAACTGGGTTTAAAATATGTGGCTAAAGACATATTTATTTTATTTTATATCTGTTTTTTTGTCAGTGGTAGGGCCTAAACTCAGGGCCAGGATGGTGTCCCCTGAGCTCTTTTGCTCAAGGCTAGTGTTCTGCCACTTTGAGCCACAGTACTACTTCCAGTTTTCTGGTGTCTCATGGACTTCCCTGCCCAGGCTAGATTCAGCCTTCTGAATAGCTAGGGTCATAGGACTGAGTCATCAGCAGCTGGCCAGAAAGACTATTAGTTGTTTAAAGTGCAAGATGATTTTACATTCAATAGAATCTTCTTCACTCTAAGACGAGGAAAGTTTCCTACCACTATTAATACAAATTTTATTAAATATGGAACCTTCAGTCATTAAAATGTTGTAGAAGTAGCCAGGTGCCGGTGGCTCATACCTGTAATCCTAGCTACTCAGAAGGCTGAGATCTGAGGATCACTGTTCAAAGCCAGCCCGGGCAGGAAAGTCCGAGTGACTCTTATCTCCAATTAACCGCCAGAAAACTGGAAGTGGCACTGTGGATCAAGTGGTTGAGTGCTAGCCTTGAGCTGAAGAGCTGAAGAACACAGGGACAGTGACCAAGCCCAGAGTTCAAGCCCCATGACCAAAACAAACAAAATGTTGTAGAAGTATACTCAATAAGAGATACTAAGTTATACTATTCAAGCAGGGGCTTGAACTCAGGGCCTGGATGCTGTCCCTGAGGTTCTTTTGTTCAAGGCTAGCACTCTATCCCTTGAGCCACAGAGTCACTTTCAGCTTTTTCTATGTATATGGTACTGAAGAATTGAACGCAGGGCTTCATGCATGCTAGGCAAGCACTCTACCACTAAGCTACATTCCCAGCCCCAGGCAGTAAAATAGTAAACTATAATTTTTTTTTTGTCCATCGTGGGGCTTGAACTCTGGGCTTGAGCGCTGTCCTTGTGCTCTTCAGCTCAAGGTGAGCGCTCTACCACTTGAACCACAGCACCACTTCTGGTTTTCTAGTGGTTTATTGGAGATAAGACTCACGGACTTTCCTGCCCAGGCTGGCTTTGAACCTCAATCCTCAGATCTCAGCCTCCTGAGTAGCTAGGATTACAAGCATGAGCCACCGGTGCCTGGCTTAAACTTTAATTTTTTTTTTTTTTTTTTTTTTTTTTTTGTCGGTCGTGGGGCTTGAACTCTGGGCCTGGGCGCTGTCCCTCAGCTCTTCAGCTCAAGGCGAGCGCTCTACCACTTGAGCTACAGCGCCACTTCCGGTAAACTTTAATTTTTATAAAGCAAAAATCAAGCACAAAAGGAGATTGTTCAATGCCAATAGCAGTTCTCTTGGTAAATTTGTTTAGTTTTATTTTTTGTTTTGACAGGGTCTCTGACTCTGTAGCCCAGTCTAGCCTCCTGCGTGCTAAGATTACAGGTATCCACAACACATCTAGCAGAAACATGTAGTTTTCCTTGATGGAAAAAAGTCAGCACCTGTAAGATCTGTCCGTTCCATGATGAGGTCTTACCTGGGATAAGAATTTAGTGGATAAACAGAACTGGATAAAGCCATTCTTGCTATTTCCTGAGACTCTGCTGCAGGTTGCAATTTTATTGTCTCCTGGATAGGCTCCTTCTCTTCTTGCTGTATTAAAATAAATAAAACTAATGTCTAGCTTATGAAGAAAATGCTATTTTCAAAGTTCACCTTCTGATGTTCTGACATTAGCTTTAGCATACTCTTTTTCTACATATCCACTAACCACATCAAGTATCCATGTCATTAGTGGTCTTTCCAATTATATTCCTAGTATAAATTGGTAGTTATATTCAACTGAGCACACACTATTTCTTTAATTAACTTATCTTAGGGGAACATGATTGGAATAAAAGGCTAAAATCAAAACTAACAAAATATCTGTAAATTCAGTAAGTTGTATTATTTATTTCATAAAGCTGCTAAATTATATTCTTGCTATTAACAACTAAGAAACTACCAAAAACTTAATGGAGGTTGGGAAAACTTTATACTTCTAATATTTATTTTAGGCTTAGCATGTGGCTTGAAAGTAGAATGCTGGGGCTGGGAAGGTGGCTCAGTTGAAGAGCGCTTGCCTTGCATGCATGAGGCCCTGGGTTCAATTCCTCAGCACCACATAAGCAGAAAAAAAAAAAGCCGGAAGTGGTGCTATGGCTCAAGTGGTAGCGTGCTAGCTTTGAGCTGAAGAGCTGAAGGACAGCACCAGGCCCAGAGTTCAGGCCCCACGACCGGACCCCCCCCCCCAAAAAAAAAGAAGTAGAATGCTGTTGTAACATGTGTAGGTCCTGGGTTTGTTACCCAGCACTGGAAAATAAAACAAACGCCATTTAATTTCTTTCAACAAAGGCTGATTTGTAGATTAAAAAATAATAATTACGGATGGGAAGTTGGCTCAGTGGTATAATGCTTGCCTTGCATGCATGAAGTCCTTGGGTTCGATTCCTCAGCACCATATAAGCAGAAAAAAGTCAGAAGTGGAGCTGTGGCTCAACTGGTAGGGCACTAGCCTTGAGCTGAAGAACTGAGGGATAGTGCCCAAGAGCCCAGAGTTTGGGCCCCACGACTGACTAGATAGATAGATAGACAGAGAGAGAGAGAGAGAGAGAGAGAGAGAGAGAGAGAGAGAGATAGACAGACAGATAAATAGATAAATAAATAAATAAAAATAAATACCTGATTATCTGCTCTTCCTTGCTGAGTAGTTTGTATTTCTTTTAGCTTCTTTTCCATCTCTTCAATCTGTTTCTGCATTTCTGCTCTCTTCTCTGCACTGGTCAATAGCTCAGCTAGAATCAGTGAAGTTGTCTGAGAATTATTCTTCCGAAATTTACTGTCAAAACCTGCATGTGGGCTTACACTATCAATGTGCATGCCAATGCAAACCACCAGGAGATAAGTGAAACAAGCTCCTCAATTTAAGATCTAGGTCTCTATACCTTTATTTATCCAGGCAATGAAATACACAATACCTATTACATGCTAAGTGTAACTTGAAATAGGTTTCAGTGATGTGCAAACAAAGTCTTTGGTCATGTGATGTTAAATATTCAAATTTGGGGGAAACATGATATAAGAAAATGTGCGATTAGATAAGGGGATGGTGATCAGTAGTTATTGAATATCAATCAATGGTCAAATCCTTTTGTACAACTAAAGAAAATAACAACAATAACAAAAAACAATGAACACATAAGATTATTCTGAAACAAAAAACAATGAACACATAAGATTATTCTGAGAAATTAATATAAGGCTAAACTTCAACAGAAAGAGGTTAGTCTTAGAAAGATCTAAGCCAGACTGGACAGGAAGCCCATGAGACTCTTATCTCTAATAAATCACCAGAAAACTGGAAGTGGCGTTGTGGCTTAAGTGGTAGAGTGCTAGCCTTGTGCTGAAGAGCTGAGGGACAATGCCCAGTTCAAGCCCCATGACTGAGGGAAGAGAGAGAGAGAGAGAGAGCACTATTCTTGAGGAAAAAGCTCAGGGACAGCATCCAGGCCCTCCAATAATCTACTCAAAAAGGCTAGTGCTATGGCTCAAGTACTAGAGTGCTCGCCTTGAGCAAAGGGATAGCACCCAGGTTCAGAGTTCAAGCCCTAGGACCAGCAAAAATACATAAATTTAAAAAATAAATAAAAACTCTCAGAATGTTGGCATATTCATAATACTACTAGTTGGCTGAGGTAGGAGGATAGAGTTCAGTAACAGTCTAGGCTACATAGTGAGATCCTGTTGAGGAAGATGAATTGTTCCTGCCGCTCACAGCTTCTCCTCCTCCTTTGTGCCTGAGCATATTCAGAGTTCTACAAGAGTTTATGTGGGAAGTAGCAAGGGGAGCTCAGCTTACATGCAGAAGGAAATAGTATAAACACAGAAACATTACACAAAAGTACACAAAACAGGGTAATTTCCCTTAGATTTAATGTATCAGCTCAACCTTCCTAAAAAAAAATCTATCATAACAAACATGAATTAGACCGATACACATACCTTTCCTTCGCTCATTCAATTTCTTTCGGAAGGCTTCAGCCCGGATTTCTTCAAAGGAGAACTCCCCTACTCCCGCATAAATCTTCTCCTTACAATACATCATCTTCTCTTTCTTTTCTTCAGATGCTTGCTGATGGCTTTGAACTCTTTGTAGGGGATCTCCTTCTTCCTTTCCAGGCTTTCTGGTGCTCAGAACATGATTTATACTAGGTTCAATTTTACATGGTGTCCTAAAGAAGCAAAATAATAATTATTATTTTACTATAAGGTCAAAATCAGTTATTTCTTACATATTTTGACTAAACACACAGACAATGCCAATAGTGATCCATTTCTTTTTTTTTTTTTTTGGGTCCGGTCGTGGGGCCTGAACTCTGGGCCTGGGTGCTGTCCCTCAGCTCTTCAGCTCAAGGCTAGCGCTCTACCACTTTAGCCATAGCACCACTTCCACCTTTTTTCTTTTTGCTTATGTGGTGCTGGGGAATCGAACCCAGGGCCTCAGGCATGCAAGGCAAGCGCTCTACCACTGAGCCACCTTCTCAGCCCCATATGTGATCCATTTCATGAAAATAAAATAATAAGATGGAGCTAAGCAGCAGCAACAATTACTTTCTGAGCATGAAGATATAACTTAATGATAAAGTGCTTGCTTAAACACAGGGTAATGTTCTTACTTTGATCCCCAACAGAGGGGAAACTGGTGGTTTATATGCCAGAGAAATTTTTCTTTTGAGAAAGGAAATTATCAATAAATTAGTGTCATCTATTCCTTCTTATACTTAAAAAATACTACACCTTACTCAAAGCTGATGAGAAATTAATCTACCAATGTAGTCATTATTCACTATTTAGCAGCACAAAGAATTAGATTTAGGAATAAAGTATAAGGGAACGTAGGATGTGAAGTTAAAGTTTTTGGCTATGTGGAAATATTGTCAATATTATCTAGAACATCTCCTAGATAGCTTTAAATTTCATTTAATGATGAGCTAGGATATAGCTGAATGACAAAGCATTTGCCTAGCAAGTGTAAGGCCCTGGGTTCAATCCTCAAAAACGTATACACATAGATTCTCTGGATCTTTTTTCATTTTCACAAAGATGAAAATGTCTTCGGGAACTAGAATAGGTATCACTGCCCCTTACTAATTCCCATATTAAAGTTTTTAGAAACCCAACTCACATAACTGGCTGTTGTGCCGTCTCTTCCACATATGGAGTAAAACTGGGAAGAGCAGCGGGTACATATGGTGTAAAACTGGGAAGAGCAGTGGGTACAGCTGTGATAGAAGATGAAATGGCGTGAGACTAGAAACAAAAAATAAAAAGTAAAATCACCATTTTGCCACAAAATATGCAGACCCTGTCTAACTACACCACAGGAATTAAGAGCTAAATCAGCTCTACAAATGCTTACCCTGTATTCCAAGGACCTGTCTATGTTCCAAGGGCCTGCTTGCAACTCATTTTCTTTGGCCCTGGGGACAGGTGGTGCCAGCCATGGCTGGACTGTAGGCTTAGACAACTCTGCTCTAGAAGCTTCATCAGCATTTTCATCAAAAACTGTAATTCTACAATTGCTTTGCATCTGCTGAGGTACCAGATTTTGGAGTCCTCTATTTTGGCTTGGAGCTAGAAGAAAAACATCAAATTTCATGCAGAATCTGTAATTATTAACCTAGATACCATGTAAGATATACCTATTCTTTTCCAAATAAAGGAGAATACTTCTATAATAGAATCAGAGAATTTTTTAAAATTCTCAATGAATCAATTACTAACTTTTTTTTTTTTTTTGGGTCTGGTCCTAGGGCCTGAACTCTGGGCCTGGGCGCTGTCCTTCAGCTCTTCAGCTCAAGGCTAAGCCGGGCGCCGGTGGCTCACGCCTGTAATCCTAGCTACTCAGGAGGCTGAGATCTGAGGATCGTGGTTCAAAGCCAGCCCAGGCAGGAGAGACCATGAGACTCCTATCTCCAATAAACCACCAGAAAACCGGAAGTGGCACTGTAGCTCAAGTGGTAGAGCGCTCGCCTTGAGCTGAAGAGCTGAGGGACAGCACCCAGGCCCAGAGTTCAAGCCCCACAACCGCCAAAAAAAAAAAAAAAAAAAAAAAAAAAAAGGCGCTCTACAACTTTAGCCACAGCGCCACTTCCGGCTTTTTTCTTTTTGCTTATGTGGTGCTGAGGAATCAAACCCAGGGCCTCAGGCATGCAAGGCAAGCGCTCTACCACTGAGCCACCTTCCCAGCCCTCTCCAGTTGATTTTGCTGTGAACTTAAAACTACTCTAAAAAGTCTATTTCTTGTGGATCTTGGACTTGAATTCTGGACCTGGGCTGTCCCTGAGTTTCTTTTGCTCCAAACTAGTGCTCTAACCCATGAGCCACAAAGCCACTTTCAGCTTTTTCTGAGTAGTTTATTGGAAATAAGTGTAGCATAGATTTTCCTGCCCAGGCCAGCTTGAACCATAATCCTCAATTCTCAGCCTCCTGAGTAGCTGGGATCACAGGCATAAGCCACTGGCACCTGGGTTTAAAAATCTTATTTAAGATAAAAAGCTAGGGCTGGGAAGGTGGCTCAGTGGTAGAGCGCTTGCCTTGCATGCCTGAGGCCCTGGGTTCGATTCCTCAGCACCACATAAGCAAAAAGAAAAAAGCCAGAAGTGGCGCTGTGGCTTAAGTGGTAGAGCGCTAGCCTTGAGCTGAAGAGCTGAGGGACAGCACCCAGGCCCAGAGTTCAGGCCCCACAACCAGACCCAAAAAAAAAAAAAAAACAAAAATCAAAAAAAACCAAAAAGCTAAGCCAGACACTAGTGGCTCATGCCTGTAATCCTAGCTACTCAAGATGCTGAGATCTGAGGATTGTAGTTTGAAGCCAGCTCTGGCAAAAAAAAAGTCTGTGAGACTCTTATCTCCAATTAAATCACAGAAAAAGGCCAGAAGTGGCTAGGTGGCTCTAGTGACAGAGTGCTAGCCTTGAGCAAAATGCGTTCAGGGACAGTGGTCTAGGCACAGTATACAAGCCTCAGGACTGGCAAAAAACAAATAAATAAAATAAAAAGCTATTGCCAGTCATCTTGGGAGTACAGAGTGTCCAATATTTGGTGCTAAAGGCTGAGTATAAGATTCTTAACCACATTATAACATCATTCTGGGCTTGTGGTGCATATTAGCATTAATCTGATAGTACTTTGTATATTACTACATATCTTCTTTCAACTAACAACTCTTATTCAGAAAAATGATGCTTCCTGGGCTAGAAAGGTAATTCAGGGCCTCGCATGCATGAGGCCCTGGGTTTGATTCCTCAGCACCACGTAAGCAGAAAAAGCAGAAAAGTGGCTCAAGTAGTACAGTGCTAGCCTTGAGCTGAAGAGCTCAGAGCTCAGAGACAGTACCCAGGCCCAGAGTTCAGGCCCCACAACTGACACACACACAAAAAAAAGATGCTTCCTAAATATCAGGCCTTCCTTAATTGAGAGGCAAAATGGTTGATACCTTTTGGGTTTTATCGCACACTGTTACTTCATTTTGTTTTGTTGCCCAGTAGTCAGGAAACCAGGACAGTCTCCACATGTACATTTACACATTATCACACAATTTACCTACTGCCAGAGACTAAAGGTTTTCTAAAATTACATTTAACAAACTTACCCTTGAGAGCACCTCCCACACGGCTAATGGGAGCTCTTGCTGTCTTTTTCCCTTTGCTCTTTAGTTCAGCTAGTGTGCTTCGTTGTGATATACACGATTCAAAAACTTCTTCCTCCTCTTCTTTCTCAAGTGCTAACAGAGTTTGTCGAGACACACGAGCTTGGAACTGTCTAAATTAAAAGATGATTTTATTTTTTGTGAAATAACCAGGATTCACCAGACATAAAATTTCTAATTTCTTAAGGCAAACAAAGGAAGAGACTAGGAAAGAAACTATCCCAAAGAAAGCCTTCTCTCTCAAGGAAAAAGGGTGAAAAAGTGCAGCCATAGAGTTCACTGAATATTGATGAAAGTGAACTATGGAACTTGTCGGTAGAGATAGGAAGGAGGCACTGGGAAAGAATGAGGGAACAGATGACACTGTATGAAAGGTAATATACTCATTATCTGACTCTTATAAATGTAACCCCTCACTGTACATCATCTCTAGTAACCCCTCACTGTACATCATCTCTATAATAACAATAACGTATTTTGGGGGGGGGGTCATTGTGGGGCTTGAACTCTAGGCTTAGGCTGTACCTGTGCTCTCCACCTCAAAGCAAGCGCTCTACCGGCTTGAGCCACAGCACCATTTCCAATTTTTCTAGTGGTTTATTGGAGATAAGAGTCTCATGGACTTTCCTGCCCAGGCTGGCTTTGAACTGCGATCCTCATATCTCAGCCTCCTGAATAGCTAGGAATACAGGCGTGAGCCCCTGGCGCCCGGCATAAAGTGACATTCAGAGTGACATTCAGATCAGAGAAAAAAAATTTTAGCTAGAATAATTTTGAACCCTTTTAAATGGCCAAGTTTGACCAGTTAAAAATACTCTAGAAAGTAGTGCTGTAGCTCAAAATGGTAGAGAGCTAGCCTTGAGCAAAAAGCTCAGGGACAGCACCCAGGCCTTGAGTTCAAGCCCCACAACTGAAAAAACAAAACAAAACAAAAATAAACTCTAAAAATAAACTCTGGCTTAAGTGGTAGAGTGCTAGCCTTGAGCCAAAGAAGCTCAGGGAAAATGCCCAGGACTGGCAAAAATAAATAAATAAATAAATAACAGGATGGGAAGGTAGCTCAGTGGTAGAGTGCTTGCCTTGCATGCATGAGGCCCTGGGTTTGATTCCTCAGCACCACATAAACAGAAAAAGCCACAAGAGCTGAGGGACAGCGGCCAGGCCCAGAGTTCAAGTCCTACAACTGACAATAAATAAATAATTACTGAATAATTGGGATGAGTAAACAAACATCCATATACCCTTCACCTAGAGCCACTAATAGTTAACATCTGCCATGTTTGTCACTCTTGGTCTCTCTCCACACATACCACCTGCAGATTTTTCTGGTCCCTGAAATAAAATGCCACATAACATGACACTTGACTTCAGTAAAGCTGGCACAAGTTTGAAAACAACTTCCTGTCCTGCTGCCACAGTTGTAGTATTATTGAGAGGTAAAAATAGAGCCTAGATTGCAGGTGCTAGCCAGGACATAGTAAGCCCACTATAGTGTCTATATCTTTCACACTGACTAGAATAAAACCTCTAGATAATATACAAAAAGAGAAACTGAAGGCTGAAGAGTAAACAAAAGCAAGTGGACTGTGGAGGAGTGAAAACTTGAAGAAACAACCTGTGCAGGGTTGTTTCCTGTTTTGTTTTTTCCTGTCGTCTATTCTCTCTTGTGGTTTTGAACAGGGTAATGTGGGATCTGAAACCTCTAGAAAAACTCCATCTTCCCCACTCCCCAGAGGAGTGGGGAATAAAGGATTGAGGACAAAAGGAGGGGGAATGGAGCCGGGAGCCGGTGGCTCACGCATATGATCCTAGCTACTCAGGAGGCTGAGATCTGAGGATCGCGGTTCAAAGCCAGGCCGGGCAGGAAAGACTCTGGGACTCTCTTTTTTTTTTTTTTTTGGGGGGGGGGGCCCGGTCATGGGGCTTGAACTCTGGGCCTGGGCTCTGTCCCTCAGCATTCCAGCTCAAGGCCAGCTCTCTACCACTTGAGGTGAAGAGCTGAAGGACAGCACCCAGGACCAGAGATCAGGCCCCACAACCAACCAAAAAAAATTAAAATTAAAATTAAGAAAATCTTGAAAACTGAAGTGGCAGTAGATCCACTGATATACAGTGAGAAAGATCTTGTGCTGTCTAAGCTTTGTTGCATACTAAGACAAAAACATCAACAATCTCCTGAGATAACCAAACAGGACTCCATCTCATAAGATAGTATCATAACAAATATTGAATATAATCCACAAAGAACTAGGAAATGTGATCAATTTACAAAGGAAAAGACAAAAATGCCAACATTGACAGGCACTAGTGGCTCAAACTTGTACTCCTAGATATTCAGGAGGCTAAGATTTGAGGATCATGGTTCAAAGCCAGCCTGGGCAGGGAAGTCTGTGAAACTCTTAGCTCTAATTAACCAACAAAAAGCTGGAAGTGCTGGTTGTTAGTGGCTCACATCTGTAATCCTAGCTAATTAGGAGGCTAGATCTGAGGATCATGGTTCAGTTGGAACCCATCTGGGGCAGAAAAGTCCATGAGATTCTTATTTTCCATTTAATCAACAGAAAACCTGAAGTGGAGCTGTGGCTCAAAGTGGAAGAGTGCTACCCTTGAGTTAAAAAGCTCAGGGATAAGCACCCAGGCCTTGAGTTCAAGCCCCACGACCAACAAGTGGTGGAATGCTTGCCTTGAGCACAAAAGCTCAAGGACGCTGTCTAGGCCGAGTTCAAACCCCATGACCAGCACAAGGGAAAAAGAAAGCCAAGCCGGTGCCAGTAGCTCACACCTGTAATCCTAGCTACTCAGGAGGCTGAGATATGAGGATCATGGTTCAAAGCCAGCTAGGACAGGAAAGTCCGTGAGACTCTATCTCCAATAAATCACTCAGAAAACCAGAAGTGGCGCTGTGGCTCAAGTAGTAGAGAGCTAGCATTGAACTTAAGATCTCAGGGACAGCACCCAGGCCCAGAGTCCAAGCCTCATGACCAAAAAAAAAAAAAGAGAAAGACAACATCAAGACAATTCAGATGTTGCTATTTTCATAAAGATTTTTAAAAACTTGAAATGTAATTTATTTATCTACATAATTTAATTAAAAAAAATCAGTTGTGGGGTTAAACTCAGGTCCTGGGCACTGTCCCTGAGCTCTTTTGCTCAAAGCTAGTCCTCCACCATTTTGTGCCACAGTACACTTCTTGGTTTTGAATGATTAATTGGAGATATGAGTCTTGAGGGTACAGAGCCATTCTATATCTTCTTTATTTTTTTCTCTTGCAGCTGTAAGGATTAAGCCCAGGGCCTCTCACAAGCTAAGTAAAAGTGTTCTATCAACTACATCCCCAACCCACAATTCTTAATCTTGATAGAGTGATGGTCATAAATCAGTTGGTTAGTGAAACTCAAACTATATACTAAATAGTAGATAAATTTATTTTATGACAAAAAGGTCTTTAAAAAAATCTAAACAGTTGACCTTAACATTAAACCTGAATCTCTGAAACTACTGCAGGACAGAGTAGGAGAGCCACTTGAACTAATAGGCACAGGAAGGAACTTCCTGAACAAAGTCCCAGGGTCACAACAAGTTGGAGAGAGACTCGACAAATGGGACTACCTTAAAATAAAAAGCTTCTGCACAGCTAAATCTATCGCAACTAAGCTAGAAAGACAACCAACTAATTGGGAAAAAATATTTACCAGCAATATATCAGACAAGGGGTTAACATCCTGTATAAACAGGGAGCTCAAGAAACTAATCCCTCCCAAACCTAACAAACCAATTACTAAATGGGCAAGGGAACTAAAGAGAGACTTCTCAAATGAAGAAATAAAAATGGCAAAGAAACACATGAGGAAATGTTCATCATCCCTGGTGGTGAAGGAAATGCAAATAAAGACAACCCTGAGATACCACCTTACCCTAGTCAGAATGTCCACATCCACAAATCAGCCAATGACAAATGCTGGAGGGGATGTGGAGAAAGAGGAACCCTATTACACTGCTGGGTGGGAATGTACACTTATACAACCACTTTGGAAAGAAGTCTGGAGGGTCCTTAGAAAGCTAAAGATTGACCTCCCTTACGACCCAGTCATATCACTTCTAGGCATTTACCCTGAACAACAGGAACCAATATACAAGGACACGTGCACCTCCATGTTTATTGCAGCACTGTTCGCAATAGCTAGAATATGGAAACAACCTAGATGCCCCACCACAGATGAATGGATCCAAAAATTGTGGTATCTATATACAATGGGATATTATGCAGCCATTAGAAATGACAAAATAATGGCATTTGCAGGGAAATGGATGGAGCTAGAAGGAATCATGTTGAGCGAGGTAAGCCAAGAAAGAAGAGGCAAACGGTACATGGTCTCCCTGATAAGCGGATGCTAAATCCAAAATGTTAGGCGATATGACAAAACTAACAGGACTTAAGAAACAAAGAACTAGCCGGGCGCTGGTGGCTCACGCCTGTAATCCTAGCTACTCAGGAGGCTGAGATCTGAGGATCGAGGTTCAAAGCCAGCCCGGGCAGAAGAGACCGTGAGACTCCTATCTCCAATAAACCACCAGAAAACCGGAAGTGGCGCTGTAGCTCAAGTGGTTGAGCGCTCGCCTTGAGCTGAAGAGCTGAGGGACAGCGCCCAGGCCCAGAGTTCAAGCCCCATGACTGACAAAAAAAAAAAAAAAAAAAAAAGGGCTGGGAAGATGGCTCAGTGGTAGAGCGCTTGCCTCGCATGCCTGAGGCCCTGGGTTCGATTCCTCAGCACCACATAAGCAAAAATAAAAAAGCCGGAAGTGGCGCTGTGGCTCAAGTGGTAGAGTGCTAGCCTTGAGCTGAAGAGCTGAGGGACAGCACCCAGGCCCAGAGTTCAGCCCCATGACTGGACCAAAAAAAAAAAGAAACAAAGAACTTCCACTCATCTGGTTGAATCACTACTAAATATCCCCATGCTGCTGATCACATATATGGTATATAACATGTGAACACCGTTATATGTTACAGACTGTGATAGACAATTTGCTCCAGGAAAGTTAGAATGATCTTGTGACTTTAAATGAACATCATTATTCCACAATACAGTGAAATTCCAGAAATTATGTAATCACTTAATCACAATTTAAAAAAAAAAAAGAACCTTGGGGAAGGTGGGGGGGGATGGTAGGGGGAAAACAATGGAGGGGGTAACAATGTTCAAGAGGAAGTGTACTCAATACCTCACTCATGTAACTGTAACTCTCTGTATAGTATCTTTACAATAAAAAAAATACTATATACAAATGCAGCAGTGGTATCGCTATATTGAAACTGAACTATACAACTTGTGGGTGGGGATAAAACACTGGGAGAGAGCGAGGGAAATGGTGACATTGTCCAAAAAGAAATGTACTCTCTTCCTGATGTATATAACCGAAACTCCTCTGTACATCACCTTCATAATAACAATAATAAATTTAAAAAATGTAAAAAAAAAAAAAAAAACTAAACAGTTGCGGGCTGGGAAGGTGGCTCAGTGGTAGAGTGCTTGCCTTGCAGGCCTGAGGCCCTGCGTTTGATTCCTCAGCACCACATAAGCAAAAAGAAAAAAGCCGGAAGTGGTGTTGTGGCTCAAGTGGTAGAGCACTAGTCTTGAACTGAAGAGCTGAGGGACAGCACCCAGGCCCAGAGTTCAGGCCCCACGACTGGACCCAAAAAAAAAACACTAAACAGTTGCGGGGAGCTGGTGGCTCATGACTGTAATCCTAACTACTGAAGAGGCTGAGATCTAAGGATCACAGTCCAAAGCCAGCCCGGGCAAACATCCATGAGACTCTCATCTCCAATAAACCACCAGAAAAACGGAAGTGGCGCTGTGGTTCAAGAGGTAGAGTGCTAGCCTTGAGCTGAAGAGTAAAGGGACAGAGCCCAGGCCCAGAGTTCAAGCCCTACAACCGACAACAAAAACAAAACCCACAGACCATTTATTTCTTAGTTTAAGTAAGAGTTGCTAGGTTGGAGGGGTGGCTCAGGTGGGAGAGTGCCAGCCAATAAGCAAAAGCTTATTCAAGTCTATGTCTCAAACAAAAATAAAATATAAGGAAGAAAGAGGTGAGGACAAGCTGCAGAAAAGCTGTTTACCGGTGCTGGGACTGCAGTCTTTCTAGTGGCTCGGCCTTTCGTTGAATTCCTTCTTGAAATATTGCATCTGCTTTCTTAAAGTTTTCTCTGGCTTCATATTCTTCAGCCCATGAGATGTAGAACTGAGCAAGTGAAACTCCAATCCCTTGATGGTGTAAATAACTATACATATCCAAAGGCTCATTGCATAAATGTCCCTGTAACAAATAGAAGGGGTTGACAGTTAACCAAGTCTTGCCTGTTATGTACAAGACAATGCCTGCAGATACTACATTCATTTCCTGCATTGAAGAAAATAATATAGGGCTGGGAAAGTGGCTCAGTGGTAGAATGCTTGCCTTGCATGCATGAGGCCCCAGGTTCGATTCCTCAGCACCACATAAGCAAAAAGAAAAAAGCCAGAAGTAGCGCTGTGGTTCAAATGGTAGAGCGCTAGCCTTGAGCTGATGAGCTGAGGGACAGCGCCTAGGCCCAGAGTTCAGGCCCCACGACCGGACCCCCAAAAAAAAAAAAAAAAAAATTTAGGTGGGGAGAGGGTAAAGGGGACAGTGTAGATGTGGAGGTGGGAGGGAAAGGAGGGTAGGGGAAAAACAAAGGAGGAGATAACAATGCTTGATAGGAAATGTACTCATGACCTTGCTCATGTAACTGTAACCCCTCTGTACAGCATTTTTACCAAAAAAAGTATTTTTTTTTTTAAAGAAAAAAGATGGGGAGAGAGGAGATGGAAGGGGAAGGGTGGAGAGGGAACAAGTTCACATTTGGAATAAACAGTAAGGGTTATAATTTGAATTACCGTTTCTAATACAACAGAAGCATAATTTGTCATTCCACTAAACAATTAGAAAACAATCTCCAGCGGCTAGGAATGTACCTTAGTGGTAGAGCACTTAACTAACGTGTATGAAGCCCTTGGTTTGATTCCCCAGTATTACATCAACAGAAAAAGCTGGGAGTAGTGTTGTGGCTCAAGTGGTAGAATGCTAGCTTTGAGCAAAAGAAGCTCAGGGATAGTGCCCAGGCCCTGAGTTCAAGTCCCAGGACTGGCAAAAAAAAAAAAAAGAAAAAGATACAATCTCCTGCACCAGAATTTTATGCCTGAACTACCAGAAGCACGACAGAACTACTGAAGCACTGTTCCGTGTTCCAAGTCACAGTTTCTTAAAACAAATACTAAAAGGGAGGTTGGTATATAATAAGGTTATCAGGAGACTGCTGGGATAAAGGGCCAATTTTATTGCATGTACATTTTATTGTGAGCTGATATATATGTATATTTTTTAACTGTCACCCTTTTCTTCAATATAAGTTTATTGTTATTATTAAGGTGTTATACAGAGGGGTTACTATTTCATAAGTCAGGCAATGAGTATAATTCTTTTTTGGACAATGTTACTCCTTTTGCTTTCCTGGGCAGATACATTTTTGTAAAATATAATAAACACAGAAGTTACTAAAAAAGGATGCTGTGCCTAGACATTCTATCTCTGTCAAAGAAACATCTTTTGTTTTTTGTTTATGGCACAGGGTCTTACTGTGCTGCAACTCAGAGTGTCTTCAAACTCACAATCCTCTGTCTCAGCCTCCCAAATGCTGGGATTATCAGGATGAACTATATCTAGCTCAAACTGTTAACCAAAGTTTCTAAATGCTTACTCTCAATTATTGTACTTATTTTAAACTTATCTCAATTGTTGTACATTCCTTCAGTGATCTAAAAGATGTCTTAGGTTTTTGGGGGTGGGAGTGGGACTGAGGAGCCCAATGCAAGCACTCTACCACTGAGCCTTAGATATGTAAAAAGCATGACAGTGTCAGTGTTCTTTATTACTAGCACCAGGTCGATGTAAATGAATAGAAAAAGTATTCTTGTTACTTTTAATAACTCCAATTATAACCATCAGACTCCTAGGATTAAGTTACTTTAGAGGCTCGTTTATTCTAACATTTGAATTAATTACACGTTAGAATATTGGATAAGATGAAGAACAAGCCAGGCACAGGTGGCTCATGCCTGTAATCCTAGCTACTCAGGAGGCTGAGATCGAGAATCACAGTTCAAAGCCAGCCCAGCCAGGAAAGTGCCTGAAACTCTATCTCCAATAAACTACTAGAAAAATGGAAGTGGCACTATGACGCTTGCCTTGAGCTGAAAGGTGAGGGACAGTGCCCACACCCAGAGTTCAAGCCCTATGACTGACAAAAAAAAAAAAAAAAAAGATGTGGAGATCAAAATCTACTGGTGTGCCCCATGGAATCACAATTTCCCACCTAGTAAATCCATTAGCATTTGGTGCTCATCCTGGAGTTTGATTTCAGGGCCTGGGTACTGTCCCTGAGCTTTTTTGCTCAAGGTTAGTGCTCTACTACCTCAGCTCCGCTTTCAGATTTTTGTTTATTGGTGATAGTCTCATGGACTTTCCTGTCTGGGCTGGCTTTGAACCACAATCCTCAGGTGTCAGCCTACTGAGTAGCTAAGATTACAGATAGTAAGCCACTGGTGCCTATTGAAACATCATTTAAGCTGGAAATGTGGCTTAGTGGTAGAGTGCTTGTGTAGCATGCATGAAGCCCTGGGTTTGATTCCTTAGTACCCCATACACAGAAAAAGCCAGAAGTGGCACTGTAGCTCAAGTGGTAGAGTGCTAGCCTTGAGCAAAGGAAGCTCAGGGACAGTGCCCAGGCCCTTGAGTTCAAGCGCAGGACTGGCAAAAGATAAAAAGAAACATCATTTTAACATCGCTTTGGTTTTTTAAGTGGTGATGATTCTAATAAAGATTAGGGATACCAAAACTGTGAGGAAGCTTTACCCCACTACCAAGTAAGTGCTGGTGCCAGCATGACCCTTCTGGTAGTTATATAGCCCAATGATTTAAAAAAACACAACACTTACTCAATGAGACATCTATACACTTTATAACCAGTCTTAAAGGGCATAAAACTTTATATTTAAGCCCATTGTTACATAGAGTTAATTTAACAAATAAAAAGGATTTGTTAAATAAATTTACCATCTACTAAATGGCTCAGAATTTACTTTTTTTTTTTTTTTTTTGGGTCCAGTCGTGGGGCCTGAACTCTGGGCCTGAGTGCTGTCCCTCAACATTTCAGCTCAAGGCTAGCACTCTACCACTTGAGCCACAGCGCCACTTCGGCTTTTTTCTTTTTGTTTATGTGGTGCTGAGGAATGGAACCCAGGGCCTCATGCATGCAAGGCAAGCGCTCTACAACTGAGCCAACTTCCCAGCCCCTCAGAATTTACTTTTTAATACTGAATTGCTCTAGGAAAAGAAAAAGGCTCTTGGTTAGTATTTGAAATCTAGATAGATGGCACTTGAGGAAGACTTACCAATTTAAGCCAGAGACTGAGGAATCTAGGGTCACTATAATAGCGCTTTTCTCCTTGTAGCGCTTCTACAGCCCTTTCTAATAATGTTGACATGTTACTCTCCTTCCCTCCTTGAGGGTAGTTCTGCTCTGTCCAGTTAATATATCTGAATTGGAAGAAAAGGAAAAAAACATATTTTGAGTTGGATGTGTACTTTTCTTCTGGTTTTGAGACCCATGCCACATTTTTCCACAGAAATATTACTGCATCGAAATTAAGTTTTTCTTAGCTAGGCGCCAGTGGCTCACGCCTGTAATCCTAGCTACTCAGGAGGCTGAGATCTGAGGACCTGGGCATAGCCAACCTGGGCAGGAAAGACCGTGAGACTCTTATCTCCAATAAACCACTAGAAAACTAGAAGTAGCACTGTGGCTCAAGTGGTAGAGCGCTTGCCTTGAGCTGAAGAGTGCAGGGACAGCGCCCAAGCCCAGAGTTCAAGCCCCACAACCAACCAAAAAAAAAAAAAAAAAAAAACAAAACCAGAAAGTATGTTTCTTAAGCAATCTTCAATGAGATACCCTAAGTCTATATCTCTCAGATTTTTCTAAAGTTATCTAAAACATACTTCTGGGGAGATTGGATATAGGTTTAGTAAGGTTTTGCTCAAATGCATGCCATAATCTCTAAACTTCTTCCATTTTTAAATAACTCAGGGAAGCTGAGTACAACTCAGTGCTGAGTACAGCACTTGCTTAATACATGCAAGATCCTAGCTTCTATTCTCAGCACTTTTTAAAAAACAAAAACAAAAAGACTCAGGGAAACACATTTTAACTTTTTTAGGCCTCTGTACCCCCACAAGACACTACTTTCTACTCTGACACAACACTCTTCCATATTCCCAGTTTGAGAAATAAGTCCATTAGGAATTATCTGTTAATGGTTCTATTGCCCTTGTAAATAAAAATACTCACCTATCCCAAACATCCAGAGGGTCATTTCCAGCATAAAACCGAATTTCAGATTCAAATGCCCTGAAATTTAAACAGCAAATGTTAGTCAGTATGTGCAACACTGATAAAATGAAAAACTATCCCTTCCATATTCATATGGAAGTATTCAATACTGTTCTAAATAACTACACTAGAGTTTGTTAAAGAGAAAGAAAGATAGCCAGGAGCTAGTGGCTCATGCCTGTAATCCTAGCTAATCAGGAAGCTGAGACACTGCCCAGACCCAGAGTTCAGGCCCCACAACCAACAACAACAAAAAAATCTTGTTGATAAGAGTTTGGCATCTCCAACAATCAATGAAATCCTATAGCCTTTGTTCTTTACACAGTACTTGAGCCCTTTAGAAGGTTGCAGTGTATTGGGAATAGATTCACATAGCCTGTTCCCTTCATTTTCTAAGAACATTCCTATGCTATCCTACATAGAACAGATTCATACTATCTACCACAGCTGAGGATAAGTGATTACAGGTAGAGCCCAAACCATACTACACACCGTTTCTGCTGTTGAAGAGTAGTGTTACAGGCAGATTCCTGCTGTGCCAAAGCTCCCTGAAGTGTGGACATGACCCGGCCCTGCCGTAAAGGTTGTACATTTTCTTTGCTCAGCTCCCATTCATCTCCTACCATGGACATGGCTTCACTGTGAAGAAACAAACAAAATAAATCTGATATCAACATTATTATAAAATAGATTGTAGAGGGCTGGGAAGTTGGCTCAGTGGTAGATCGCTCGCCTTGCATGCCTGAGGCCCTGGGTTCGATTCCTCAGCACCACATAAGCAAAAAGAAAAAACCCAGAAGTGGCGCTGTGACTCAAGTGGCCCCACAACCCGACCCCCCCCAAAAAAATAGATTGTATCAATGTTTTCATGTTTTTGTTTTGTTTCATGATTTTTGGATTGCACATGGGGATTGGCACATTATCAACATTATTATACTACTAAGCCTCTGAGCCTGCCACCTGTTTTCTAAATTTATGACTGTAGTATTGCATGATGAAGAGAAAATTTTTCAAGAGTTTTGTTGATAGAACTATAAGAGTTAAAGGAAGGAACAAACAAAGCTAAAAGAGCTACAAATTTGAAAAATTAAAAAAGCAGAAGTGCTACCCCCTTTCACTTTGCTAATGGGACTTCTATCTTCATTGGTCATTCAAGTAGGGCAAAGGAAATTTCCTTTTTTTTGGTTGGTCATGGGGTTTGAACTCTGGGCCTGGGCGCTGTCCCTCAGCTCTTCAGCTCAAGGCTAGCACCACTTGAGCCACAACGCCACTTCTGGCTTTTTTCTTTTTGTTTATGTGGTGCTGAGAAAGAAGGTGTGACTTAAATGGTAGACAGCTGCACAAACACAAAAGGTCAGGGACAGCGCCCAGACCAAGTTCAAGCCCCAGAATTGGTAAAATACAGTACTATCTGGCTCATGCCTGTAATGTACTTCAGGTGCCTGAGACCTCAAGGATTATTTTGCTAAACCCAGCAGTGGTGGCTCACGCCTGTAATCCTAGCTACTCTGAGGATCATGGTTCAAAGCCAGCCCCAACAGAAAAGTCCTTGAGATTCTTATGTCCAATTAACCATCAGAAAACCACAAGTGGTGCTGTGGCTGAGCTGAAGAGCTGAGGGACAGTGCCCAAGCCCAGAGTGCAAGCCCCACAACAGACGGAAAAAATAAAAGGATTACCTTGCGGGCTCAAGCAGAAAAGTCTGAAAGAATCCTTTTCCAATTAAGCAGCAAAGAGCTGGGCTGGCATAGCCAGTCATGGGCAAAGAAAAACCTCGTAATTCTGAGGTTCTTGAGTTCTAACACAGTATCAAACACACACACACAAGACAAAATAAAGCAACTGTGGTCTGGCACGGATAACTCAGGCCTGTAATCTTAGCTACTCAGGAGGCTGAGATTGTGGATCGCGGTTCAAAGCCAGCTCCAGGACTGGAAAGTAGGTAGACTATCTCCAAGCAACCACCAGAAAACGGAAGTGGCGCTGTGGCTCAAAGTGGTAGAGCGCTAGCCTTGATTTGAAGAGCTGAGAGTCAGCGCCCAGGACCAGAGTTCAAGTCCCATGACCGATCAAAAAAAAAACAATAATAATAATGACACTAGTAAGCAATGGAAAGTATGTTTTGTGGAATTCATTTTTCTTTTTATTTTTGGGTGTGTGTGTGTGTGCGCGCGTACCTCAGTTTTTGTGCTAAAGGCTAGGAGCTCTACCACTTGAGCCACAACGCCACTTCCAGCGCTTTTTGCCAGTTTACTGGAGGATAGAAGAGTCTAGGAGACCTTCCTGTCCCAGCTGGCTTCGAACCGTGATCCTCGGAGCTTGGCCTTTCTGAGTAGCTGGGATTCCAGGCGTGAGTCCCCGGGTGCCCGGGCTGGGGGTGGTCCCCGAACGGCCTTGAGCCGCAATCCCTCCATCTCCCTCCGTGGAGCTGCGTGGATTCGCGGGTTCCTTGGAAGCTGTTAAGTTGTCTAACTTCCCCCAGAACCAGCGGCCCGGCCCGCTCCCGGGCACGCCCGGCGACACGACGCGCCCAAGCCCGGGGCCTCCGCGGCCCGGGGGACCCTCCGCGGCCCGGGGACCCTCCGCGGCCCTGGGGCCCAGCGCCCCCGGGAAGCCGGGGCCTCGCGTGCCGGCCGCCGCGGCGCCCGCCCCTCCGGCCCCGCGTCACCACGCCGGCTCCGGGGCAGGGCGTGGGGGGACGCGGGCGTGGGGGGGGCTGCCCGTTCCCGACCGCGTCCGCCCGCCGGTGGCCCCTCGACGGCTCTTCCCGCAGCCCGCGGCCCCGCGGCTCCCCTCCCGGCCCTACCTCGGAGCGGCTCCTTTCCCCGCCGCCGCCATCCTGCCCTCGGCCGCCGCGGACCCCTCCTCAAGGGGCCGCCGACTGTGCGGGTTCTTCTCCCGCCTCCTGCTCACACAGGAGAAACCGGGGCGCTCCGAGACGCACGCCCGCGCTGGACTCCCTCACAAACCCCGCACCTCACGCCTTCCGCCCTAAACCGCCAAATTTAAAATTTAACGGTCCCGCGCGTCCGGCGTGGCCACGCCCCCTCCGCTTCTCCCGCTCCCCCGCCCCCTCCAACGCGCGCCCCCACGCCCAAGGCCTTCTGGGACTTGTAGTTTACTGTTTATTCCGCGTGGTCGCGATGCGTCACGGGAGTTGTAGTTCTTGGTGGAGGAGTGGGGATCTGCGCAGCTGCGGCAGGATGCGGTGCTGAGAGTTTTTTCTGCTTGGGCTCTCCACCTCTGTGCTCTGTGCAGCCAGGGGCACCCTAAACGCCAGGATTTCTTTGATGCGTTGGGTGTAAGGACATGTCTTTGGGCTGCTTCTTCTCGAGTGCTGACCAGGCTGTGGTCATCTTCTGCTGTCCACCCTAAACCTCCCAGCTGGCTGGGGTCCTTAGGCCGCTCTGACACATCTGTTTCCTACTCAACCCTTGAATTCAAAAAAATCTGTGTCCCGAGTTCTGTGTTTCATGCCTTACACCAGTCCTGGCTTAGCGGTGCATTCTCCTCCAGTTGCCCTGTTCACCTCCAACTCCTCCACTTTGACCACTTCCTGTAAACCATCTTGGAAGTGTTGAGTTTGTTCTTTTAATGTCTTTCTTGTAGCCATTACAAGTGTTCTGTAAGCTTTGATACCCAGCCTAGCACTGGTGGCTTAGATCTGTAATCCTAGCTACTGAGGAGGCTGAGATCTGAGCTTCCTAGTGAAGAATCCAAGCAATTCCATTTCACTTAAGACCCCCATCTCAGGGCTGGGAAGGTGGCTCAGTGGTAGAGCGCTTGCTTTGCATCTGAGGCCCTGGGTTCAATTCTTCAGCACCACATAAGCAAAAAGAAAAAAGCCGGAAGTGGCGCTGTGGCTCAAGTGGTAGAGCGCTAGCCTTGAGCTGAAGAGCTGAGGGACAGCGCCCAGGCCCAGAGTTCAGGCTCCACGACCGAACCCCCCCCCAAATAAAGACCCCCATCTCAGTTCTGCAACTTAACTCTTGATCCACATCAGTCCCCAATGCCTGGAATTATGATATCTGAAATTCCAGAACTGCCCCTCCTAGGGTCTGGTGACCATTACCTAAACCAGACACCCTGCAGTTTAGCACCTACCCTCTTGAGACTCCCCTGTGATGCAAGCCGACCAGTTTAAAGTACGTCAGCCCCCCTTGATCTAACCAACAACTTGTTTCTGGTCCTTTCCCACTTTGTAGTGCGCCAATCATACTATAGAGTTGTTTTATGATTTTCCTGCGGTTTGTAGTCATTTGTTACAAGAAGTTATGATGTATGCAAAGCCCCTGCCTTCCCTAAAAATAAAGTGTATAAAAAGTGCTGCAACCCTGGGCTTGGGGCCTCTCAGCGTCATGGGCTGCTGCCATGTACATGGGGGGGGGGGGGGGGACCAAGCTCGAGCTTGCAATAAAGACTCCTTTGCTTTTACATTGGTGATGGTCTCTTGTGGTCTTTTGGGTAAGGATTTCCGAATTCGGCTTTACATTTGGTGCGTTGGCCGGGAATCCCACCCCCCCCCCCAAGCCCACCCGGACGACTTAACCAAGGAGTCGTGAGAAACCTGGCCAGTAAGTCTGAGGCATTGTCATTCTGTCTTTGTCTGAATCTGAAAACCTAGGTGTCTGTCCGGTCGGCAAAGGGTCTTGGTGGACACACTAAAAGGCCACCGACGGGGTTCTGTGGGAGACGTCCCCGGTCCCTCATCTGAATGGATTGTTGTCTGCTGGAGATTTTTCTCTGGCACCTGCTTGACTTTCCACACCTGAACCCGAGTGGCCACATCTGACTGGATTGTTGTCTGCTGGAGATAGATTTTCTCCCGCACCTGCTAGACTTTCCACACCGCGCAGCGCTTTCATTTCGTGTTGTCTATCTGTCGTAATTATGTTTCTTCCTTGCCCTGAGACCACTGTTCATGATATTTACTTTTGATTTTCCACAGGAAACTAACCAGACCAGTCTCCCCCGGAAAATTTGTACTTGTTTCCATTGTCCTGTCCTCTCCCTCCCCTGACTCTTGCAGGTTAATAACGCACGGCATTTGCTATTTTTCTGTGTCATAATCTTGATTTTATAAATTGCTTATTCCTGTTTGTTTGCTAGATTTAGTGCTGGACATTTTAATTGGCCTGACTACATGTGCATGTAAAGAAGGGCTGGGGAGACTTGGTGAAATTCTTCTAATCCCCTGCTGGTTCTGCTCTTGTAACTTGCTTCTTTGTCAATTATGAAACTGTCACTGACCCCCTGCAAGTGGCCCCAGAAAGATCTTAGCCTCAGGCCTTGGCCCAGGGGGTCTGAGCATGGGAGACCCTGTCAGTCTGAGGGGATGGCTACTAGGGACTTCTTTCCCTTGCCCCAAGATGACTGGGAATTCTCCGCCTTGGAAGACCCCTGGGTCAACGTTTGCAGGAATCTAAAAAGAAAAATCCTCTGGAATGAGTAGAGGGGGTTCGAGTCCCATGGTAAGTGGATTTGAGATGTTGCCCCATTCACTGAGACCTGATTTTGCCTTTGTGGCCACTTGTCTGTCTTGTTTGCTTCGGTGTGTTTTCTGTTCTATGTTTCCTGGGGTAGGGAAGGTCTGAGTGAGCGTGGCAGGCTCTGGATTCAGCTTGCTGAGTGAAAACAGCACAGAGTTCTGGTAGGGATGAACTGGGGGGCCCATTAGTCCCCAACTCAGCCTTTGGTTGTTGTCTAGTTCTGTTTTAGGATTGGTACCAGTTTTAAATGTGGATCCTTGGTTTTTGTGTTTATTTGTTTTTGTTATTTATTTGAACATCTCTGTGGGAATAAAAGTTCCAGCCTCTGGCTGGGCTGGGCCACAGACCTGCTGTGCCCCCCTCCCTGTGAGGCCTGGAAGGTTGCTGGGCTAGTTTGGTTCCCTTCAAGCCTCAGGCTGCATTTTCTCCTTGTGGAGGCTGCCAGCGGTATAGAAGACTATGTGCCTGGTGGACTTTTCAGCTAGTCCTGACAATGTAACAATTTGAAAAGTGCTCTTGTCTAAAATTGGATTAAAAAAAAAAATCAGGCCAGTTTAGTTTCAGGTGACCCCCTCCCCCAGCCCTCCTCCAACAGAAGGGATTCAAAAGACCCATTGGTGAATTGCCTTGCTCAATAAGCAAGCTCTGGGAAAATGAAGCTCAACAAAGGTACTTAGTTTAAAAGAAATACTGTCTTAAATTTTTGTTTAAAAACTTTAGAAAAATGTACATACAACTGATTTTGATTTTTGCACGCTTTAAGATCTGTATGAGTGTTTTGTATGTATTTGTGAACATGTTCAAGATAAGAATTGTCAGCATGCTGTAACAATGGGGTGAGTTTAAGTGTCAAATTTAAAAGGTTCTGAGGTTTAGACATGACCAAATATTTTAAAAGAATTTTCACGTTGTTTTAAAAGGCTTTTTAAGGATTCTTTAACTTAAAAAATGAGAAAATCTGGTATTTTAAAATCTAATATTTTTAAATGCATAAGGCTGTTTATCAGGTTATCATAAGGCTGTAATCAGGTTATCTGGCTTAACAAAAATGCATTGACTGTTTGGGATTTAGTTCCCTTGATTAAAATTTGGGGATAAATACTAGAAATTTAAGTGTAAAGGCTAGTTTAACACTGTCAAAGATGTTACCTGTTCTGTCTAAAACTGTGTATTTCATTTGAGAACCAAGAGAAAAGAAAGGAAAAAAAAAAAAACTTAGAAGCCAACAGAAGACCTATCTTGAGGGGTAAGGGGTGAGCAGGCAGAAGTGCAGTTCAGCTGGTCATGCATGGTGGGACAGGCCCTGGGGGTGGAGGGGTTCACAGATGGTGGGACAGGCCCTGGGAGGAGTCCATGTATGGTGACAGAGGGCAAGATGGCACAAACGCAGTTCATCTAACCCTAAAGAGTCGGATTGGGTGCGTGCCCATTCCATAGGAGGGCCAAGTGGCCCATCATTGTTCTGTCCCTTTTCCCTGCAGATAGACACTGGAAACAAGAGGGTTAAAATGAATGATGTGATGATCTGAGTAGTATTGCTAAAACTGCCCCTTGGATGTGTTAAAATTAAAATTAAAAAGGCCTTAAAAAGAGGGTTAAAAAGCTTATTTGTATAATGTGACTTGCTTTCAATGATGTTCTACAAGTAGGATATGTTTTTAAAAGTCCTAAAGGTGTTAAGTCTAGCTTCTTGGTACAGTGATGATTGCAATTCTTGCATTAAGGAAAAATTGTCATTTGAGTTTATAAGGTTTAATGTGTATGTGTTTAAAACAAGCAGCCATGGTCTGGGAAGGTGGCTCAGTGGTAGAGCGCTTGCCTTTCAAGCATGAGGCCCTGGGTTCGATTCCTCAGCACCACATAAGAAAAAAGAAAAAAGCCGGAAGTGGTGCTATGGCTCAAGTGGTAGAGCACTAGCCTTGAGCTGAAGTGCTGAGGGACAGCGCCCAGGCCCAGAGTTCAGGCCCCATGACTGGACCCAAAAAATAAAAATAAAAATAATAAAAATAAAACAAGCAGCCAAGAGACAATGAGTGACACTTGACCTCAAGATTTCAAGGGATCTTTTCAAAACACAAATAAAAACTAAAGTAAAATGTATTAAAGGAGATTAAAAATTAGAAATAGATTTTTGGATATAAAGTTTAAAAGTAAAATTATTCTTAGCATTTGCCTCAAAGTGCACAAAGAAAAAATTAGGATTACCAAAATAATTGCTATTCCAGTTTGCTCTTATAGGTTTTTTAACAATTTCCAGCAAGCCCAGAGCAAAGCACAGAGGATTCTTACAAGTTCATCAGATGTAACTTTGGCTCTTAATAAGTTTCAGGTAAGAGCACCTTGTTGCTTTTAATTAGAGTAAAGTGGCCTTTTATAAGACTCATTGATCTGCAAACTGGTTCGAAGCCAGCCCGGGCAGAAAAAGGTCCCTGTGAGACTGTCACCTCTACTCAGCCAGCAGAGTGCTGAAAGAGCAAGCAGAGATGCTTTGGGACTCAAAAGTGGCAGAGTGCTAGCCTTGAGCTGTAGAGCTGAGGGACAGCACTCAGGCCCTGAGTTCAAGTCCAGCAACCAGCTAAGGGAAATGCCAATAAGGCATTTATCCCAGTGTAGAGAAGACACTCCTGGGACAAGAGCAATGGAGGCACATCCAGAGGCAGTAAGCCATTGCTTGGATGGCAGACATGTCAGATCCTAGAGTCATTTGTGCAAGGCCTTTCAAGAATTGGTCAGAGCCAGGAGGTCATGGGAAGACAGTTTGTAAGCATGCCTAGTGTCCATTACTGTCTACCTTGTAAGGGACAGGAACTTGCCAGTCCTCTGTGATAGAAGTGAAAAGCTAAAGTTATAAAATGTGGGGATAGTTTAAATCCCAACCCCTATATGTGCCCAAAATTCTAACTGGCAGTAACTTTTGAGCTAACACCAGCTACATGAAATTCATCTGTTCAGGAAAAAAGTTTGTAAACCTGAGAGTGTGTTTCTACTGATATCTGCCTGAAGGCATTGTTAGAATCATTAGAGATCACATTCCTAAGCCATCTAGAAAGATGCTTTTGCAAACCAGAGTGCTAATCAAGCTACACTGCTGTAGCCGGAGAAAAGGTTTGTGCATTTGTCAAAAGTTAAAATATTGTTCTTAATGACATCTAACCCTGATAGCCTCTTTGTAAAATAGGCTAGGGTTATAGGTTCCTGGCTAGGTAGGATCAACACCCCTGAGTCAGCTTGAAGAAGTTACAGAAGATGAATCTTCGCCCATCAACCCCCTTTTGAGAACAAGGGACCAGAATCATTTTTTTTTTAAAGTGGCAAAATAGACAGAAGGAAAAGGCATGGAAAATAGTAGTACAGGCCTGAGCCCTCTATATCTGCCTAAAAAATCCTAGCCTTATTAAAAGAACTATCTAGTTTAAAAAGTTGTCATCTTGGTAAACTGTCCTGGGCTAGTGTCTAAATAGTCTTAAAAACTAGTGGGGGCACAGCCTGCCAAGCCTATGTATTACTTGTATCCTTAACCAGTCTGTGTAAGAATTTGCAGCCCAGCATGAGGTGTGACAGTTCCTTGGAGCCACTGAGAGACGCTGCTGCTGCTGTTGCTGCTGCTGCTGCTGCTACTGCACACCCTAATGGGTAAAGTAAAAAATGACAGCCTGACAGTCACCTGGAGGAAATCTACATTGTCACCCAGACCACCTTCACCGTGGTAAAAGTAGACTGAACTCCTGCCTGATTCCATCACCTGAGACTGCTTCCCGGTTGAAAGCTGCTACAACTACGATCTGGTGGGACATTCTTTAGTGATATCGAGAAACCCTCTCTACTCCCACAGTGGATATTGGGGGCAAGGATATCACTGGCCTGCCTTGGCACTTCAGGGTCACAGCCTAGTTTGGCTCTGGGATGGTAATAACCTGCTTCCTCCCGGGTGCTGGTTAAAGATAAAGGAGAGATTTTTTTTAATCAATGGAGGTAGTATATGAAACCCAGCCCTACTCTTAGCCTTAAAATCTGGCAAGCTTCTGCCTCCCAGTGGTACCTTGGGGCTGTTCTGAGATAACTTGGTTCCTCCACAAGCCAAAGGAAAATTGGGCAGTTTTGAACTCTAGCCACAAAGAAGCTCAAGGAATTGTAAAGAAGAGGCGGGTAGTAAAGAAAGCCTTGGGAGGGCTGGGAAGGTGGCTCAGTGGTAGAGCGCTTGCCTGCATGCCTGAGGCCCTGGGTTCGATTCCTCAGCACCACATAAGCAAAAAGAAAAAAGCCGAAGTGGTGCTGTGGCTCAAGTGGTAGAGCTCTAGCCTTGAACAGCGCCCAGGCCCAGAGTTCAGGCCCAACGACTGGACGAGAGAGAGAGAGAGAGAGAGAGAGAGAGAGAGAGAGAGGGAGAGAGGAGAGAGAGAGAGAGAGAGAGAGGGAGAGAGGAGAGAGAGAGAGAAGAGAGAGAGAGAGGAGAGAGAGAGAGAGGAGAGAGAGAGAGGAGAGAGAGAGAGGAGAGGAGAGAGAGAGAGGAGAGAGAAAGGAGAGAGAGGAGAGAGAGAGAGAGAGAGAGAGAGAGAGAGAGAGAGAGAGCCTTGGGAAAGGAATTGGGGAAAAATTGGTATCCTCTGGATAAAAAATGATTGTCTTCAAATGTTTGTAAAGAAGACAAACCTTAGAAAGTTTAAGTATGTAGCAAATATTATGAGTATTTCTTAACATTGGAGCTTATAAAGCTGGTATAAAATTAAGTTAGCTGGGCCAGGCGCCGGTGGCTCACACCTGTAATCCTAAGCTACTCAGGAGGCTGAGATCTGAGGATAGCGGTTCAAAGCCAGCCCGGGCAGGAGAGACTGTGAGACTCCTATCTCCAATAAACCACCAGAAAACCGGAAGTGGCGCTGTAGCTCAAGTGGTAGAGCGCTCGCCTTGAGCTGAAGAGCTGAAGGACAGCGCCCAGGCCCAGAGTTCAAGCCCCACGACCGACAAAAAAAAAAAAAAAAAAATTAAGTTAGCTGTGATCAGGATTGGTGGAAAATGTAAGGGCCTTTGGTACTGTGAATTTTGTTACTCACAATCGGACCCTGTATACTCAACAGACTGGTGTCCTTTGTAAAAGAAAAAGATCATCGCAGTCCCTCTATTAGTTCTGAGATCCCAATACCAAACTGTAAATATAAAAGATTGTGCCAGGGCTGGGAAGGTGGCTCAGTGATAGAGTGCTTGCCTTGCATGCCTGAGGCCCTGGGTTCGATTCCTCAGCACCACATAAGCAAAAAAGAAAGAAAGAAAGAAAGAAAGAAGCTGGAAGTGGCGCTGTGGCTCAAGTGGTAGAGCGCTAGCCTTGAGCTGAAGAGCTGAGGGACAGTGCCCAGGCCCAGAGTTCAGGCCCCATGACCAGACCCCCCCCCCAAAAAAAGACGGTGCCAATTAGGGGACCATGATTGGCCCTTGATGCTCTAGAAGAGGAGGGAATGAGGAACCTAAGCAACTCCATTTCACTTAAGACCCCCATCTCAGTTCTGCAACTTAACCCTTGCCCCATGTCAGCCCCAGTACCTGGAATTACAATATCTGAAATTCCAGAACACCCCCTCCTAGGGTCTGGTGACCATTACCTAAACCAGACACCCTGCAGTTTAGCACCTACCCTCTTGAGACTCCTCTGTGATGCAAGCCAACCAGTTTAAAGTACATCAGCCCCCTTGATCTAACCAACAACTTGTTTCTGGTCCTTTCCGGCTTTGTAGTGCGCCAATCATACTATAGAGTTGTTTTATGATTTTCCCGCAGTTTGTAGTCATTTGTTACAAGAAATTATGATGTTTGCAAAGCCCCTGCCTTCCCTAAAAAAGTGTATAAAAAGTGCTGTAACCCTGGGCTTGGGCCTCTCAGCGTCATGGGCTGCTGCCATGTACATGGGGGGGAGGGGGGGTGACCAAGCTCGAGCTTGCAATAAAGACTCCTTTGCTTTTACATTGGTGATGGTCTCTGGTGGTCTTTTGGGTAAGGATTTCTGAATTTGGCTTTACATTAGTTTGAAGACAGCCTGAGCAGACAAATCCTCAAAATTCTATCTCCAACTATCCAGCAAAAAGCTGGAAGTATGGCTTAAGTAGAGCTTTGCCAGCTCCCGTGGCTCATACCTGTAATCCTAGCTACTGGAGGCTGAGATCTGACAATCAAGGTTCAACACCAGCCAGGGCAGGAAAGTCCGTGAGACTCTTTTTTTTTTTTTTTTTTTTTGGGTCCAGTCTGGGGCCTGAACTCTGGGCCTGGGCGCTGTCCCTCAGCTCTTCAGCTCAAGGCTAGCGCTCTACCACCTGAGCCACAGCACCACTTCCGGCTTTTTTTCTTTTTGCTTATGTGGTGCTGGGGAATCGAACCCAGGGCCTCATGCATGCAAGGCAAGCGCTCTACCACTGAGCCACCTTCCCAGCCCCTCCGTGAGACTCTTATCTCCAATCAACTTCCAAAAAACTGGAAGTGGTGCTGTGGCTCAAAGCACTAGCTTTGAACAAAAGAGCTGAGAGACAGTGTCCAGTCCCTGAGTTCAAGCCTCATGACCCACAAAAAATAAAAATAAATAGAACTGGGAATGTGGCTTATTGATACAGTACAAGCATGAAGCCCTGGGTTCTATTCACAGAATAAATAAACCAAGTTACAGATAATTTAATTATTTATTTTTGTCAGTCCTGGGTCTTGAACTCAGGGCCTGGGCACTGTCCCTGAGCTGCTTTTACTCAAGGCTAGCACTCTACCACTTGAGCCACAGCACCACCACTTCTGGCTTTTTCTGTTTTTGTGGCACTGAGCAATCAAACCCAGGGCTTCATGCATGCAAGGCAAGCGCTCTACCACTAAGCTGTAACTGGGTTTATAAACTGTAACCCTAGTGCATGCCTGGAGTTCGGGGAACTAAGAAGAGGATGCAGCCCCTCCTCTAACTGGGCTGGGGGTTGATAGGAGGGGAGGTCAGGAAATGCTGCCTAGAGTGGTCTTCAAGCAGGGGGTACTGAAAGGAGAGAAAGTAAGTGTGCCCTGTGCCTGGGGCCTGGTGTGGGAGTCCAGCTGCAGTGTGGAAACTCCTGCAGAGCTCCCAACTCCTCCTACCTCTGGGAAAGGCTGAAGATGCTGGACCCTGACCCAGTTGAGAAGTGGGTTGAGCACAAAATGGGCACCATTCCACTTGGATCTGGTCCCTTCCTCACCCCAGACACAGATCTTGGATGTCAAGTTGTTTTCATGTATTTGCTTTATCCTGACTGGGCTACTGACAAGGCTGCCAAGAGCCTTGTAGACTAGCCCCGCTGGTTGGACTGGTTGGGCGGCACTGGGCTCCCCTCTCTAGGGATGGCTCCTGGGTCCCCCCTGCTCCACGGCCTGCTGCACCAGGCTAGCCAGCGAGCTACAGTGTGCCGGGCTCCTGATCCTAGCTCCTCTTCAGCTAGCACTCATCCCTAGCACCTGGCCACCCCTACCTTCACCTTGAGGAAGTGATCTGATGTTTTAACTCTTCCCATGGTTCTCCCTCCTGGGCGCCTGCACAAAGGTCTTAGGAGTGGAGCAACGCTCCTCAGGGCCCTCAACACTTCTCTGCACAGCTTTGTACCCCAAGGCACTCCATGACAGATTAGAAGACAATACCACACGATAGACTATCACACTCAAGATGACAACACCCCCACCCCAAAAGAAACATAGCCTCTAGGCCCACATTATTTCCAGAAGTGTCAGTTCTCTAAGGATCGGAGCTGTGCTTCTCAAACTTGATTGTAGATGTAGCACCTGGGATGTCTTAAAAAATACAGATCCTGGGGCTGGCAAAGTGGCTCAGTGGCAGAGTGCTTCCCTTGCATGCATGAGGCCATGGGTTCAATTCCTTAGGACCACATAAACAGAAAAAGCCAGAAGTGGTGCTCTGGTTCAAGTGCTAGAGCACTAGCCTTGAGTTGAAGAGCTGAAGAACAATGCCTAGGCCTGGAGTTCAAGCCCCACGACCGACAAACAACAACAAAAACAGATCCTCTGGGTCTGTTGGCTCACCCCTGTAATGCTAGCTACTCTGTAGGCTGAGATCTGAGGATACAGGTTTTTGGCTTGAGCATGCTGACAAATCTGTGAGATTCTTATCTCCAATTAACCTCCAAAACTCCAGAAGTTAGAGTGCCAACCTTGAGCAAAAGAAGTACAACACCTAAGACCCCGAATTCAAACCTCAGTACTGTCACACACACACACACACACACACACACACACACACACACACACACACACACACACACACACACTGCAAGTCTTAATTCTATAGGTCTCAGGTAGGTCTAGGTCTGCCTCTCTCTCCAGCTCTCCCTCTCCCCCACCCCTCTTTCCACTCTTACCAGTAGAGGGGCTTGAACTCTCTGCCTAGGTGCTGTCCCTGAGTTCCTTTTGCTCAAAGCTAGCAATCTACCACTTGAGCCACAGTACCACTTCTAGCTTTTTTGAGCAGCTTATTGTAGGTAAGAGTCTCACAGACTTTCCTGCCTGGGCTGGTTTTGACCAGTGATCCCACATCTCAGCCTCCTGAGCAGCCAGGCATGAGCCACCAGTGCCCGGCTAGATCTACATTTCTAACTAGCTTACAGGTACTGTTCAGACTGACATCTAGTGTGTATAGTGAAAATATACTGTTAATAACTTCCTTCAAAAAGGGTATGCCTTTTGTTGGTGTTCAGAAGATGAAACCCCAGAGTATGATTGTCAGCATACTAAGCACTCTGAAAGAAAGGAAACCGCCTCAGATACTGCCTTAGAATAAAGTCTCTCTATACTTCCCAGGTTTCTCTTCCTCTCTGAAATCCCTCCCCCACTTTTCGGTAGTGGGGCTTGAACTCTGGGCCTGGGTGCTGTCTCTCAGTTCTTCAGCTCAAGGTTAGCACTCTACCACTTGAGCCACAGTTCCACTTATGGTTTTCTGGTAGTTTATTGGAGATAAGAGTTTCACAGACTTTCCTGCCCTGGCTGGCCTTGAACTGTGTTCCTCAGATCTAAACCACCTGAGTAGTTAGGATTACAGGCGTGAGTCACCGGTGTCTGACTTTCCCTTATCTTCTTTTTTTTTGGGGGGGGTCCCGTCGTGGGGCTTGAACTCTGGGCATGAGTGCTGTCCCTCAGCTCTTCAGCTCAAGGCTAGCGCTCTACCACTTGAGCCACAGCACCACTTCTGGCTTTTTTTCTTTTTGCTTATGTGGTGCTGGGGAATCAAACCCAGAGCCTCATGCATGCAAGGCAAGCGCTCTACCACTGAGCCACCTTCCCAGCCCCTCCCTTATCTTCTTAAAGACCAAATCCATCCAAAGGAAACACAATTGCCTTTGATCCCCTTGAATTGTCTGTGTGTGTGTGTGTGTGTGTGTGTGTGTGTGTGTGTTTGTGTGTGTGTGTGTGTGTGTTCCTGGTGCTTGAACTCAGAGCCTGGGTGTTGTCACTAAGCTTTTTTGCACAAGGCTAGCACTCTACCACTTGAGCCACAGCTCTACTTCTGGCTTTTTGGTGCTTAATTAGAGATAAGAATCTCACAGGCATCCTGCTCAGGCTGGCTTCAAATGGAGATCCTCAGATCTCAGCTTCCTGAGTAGCTGGGATTACACGTGTGCAAGCTGTCTGGGCTCTGGATTGTCATTGACTGGGAAGATTGAACTCATCTTGCAGATACATTAGGAACGTTACCACACCTAGGCAGGCTTTTAGATGCCAGTTATGATCTATTTTTTAATCCTCTCCATTTCCAAAGAGAATCATTTCCAGACTATTCTCTGTTCTCTGGCCAATTCATCTGTCCTATTCCAGTGGAGAGTCCTATGAAGAGAGCAGGTGACCTCGGCAATGCCCGTCTGGGTGAGTCTGGCCTGAGCATGAATTGGGCTGCAGAGAGCTTGCCCACACTTCCACTCCACCCTGGGGACACTAGTTGAGTCAAAGGCTGCAGAGCTCCTTGAGAGTAGAATTTGAGGCCAGAGGTCAGGGCAGGCCAGACTTCCCTCTCACCCCACCGCCAGGCTCCAGCCCGGCTGTGGATACTGCCACACATACTGTGCCCTCCCATTTCCCCCATGCGCTGCTTGGCTTCTGGGGCAGAGCTCTGAGTGACAGTTTATTGGATGCAGGGAGGTGTTTGGCGGTGGGAGGGGGGTAGGGAGGGGAGGAGGAGGGAGGGTTCCAAACTTTAGAACAATCTGTCTGGCTGTGTCCTGGAGGCTGGTCAGCAATGGCCAGAGAACAAAGGACTATGTAGACATGGGAAGAAAACAAGCCTGAAACTTTGATGGTATACTTTAAAAGCAGGTGTAATGGAACAGGGCCAAGTCCCCCCACACTCCCAGAGATCTGCCTATCTGACTGCCCTCTTGCTGATTTCCTCACAAAGCCCCGTGCGGCTGGCATGCTCCTGCAGTCGTACCCAGCTGTGGCTGCTGTGCAGGTACTTTTGGGTGGGTGGGCCTTGCCCTCATGGTGCTTCTGGGGTACACGGTGTCTTGTGGCTCTGCCACCTGCTATTCATGCAATTCTGGGGTTAAATGTGATCATTTGTGGGAACCCCAATTAATTCCTCCCTGGAGTTTGTGTCTAACGGTATGCAAATATATGCAAATAGGCTCGGCATCATCATGATCATCATTGGTGGCTATCCCCAGACTTGTAGTGTTGTTTTATTCCTATTCCTAGGCTGGGACTGTGGACATTCCAGGAGGCCAGGGAGATAGGAAGTATGAGGTGATTTCCTTTTTTGGTTTTGTTTTGTTTTATTCTTTTGTCAGTTGTAGGGTTTTTACTCTGAGCCTGAGCACTGTCCCCCAGCGCTTCAGCTCAAGGCTAGCGCTCTACCACAGTCAGCGCCACTTCTGGCTTTTTCTGCTTATGTGGTACTGAGGAATCGAACCCAGGGCCTCATGCATGCAAGGCAAGCGCTCTACCACTGAGCCACCTTCCCAGCCTCTGATTTCCTTTTTAAAGTCAACAACTTTACATGGGTATTACACCTGTCATCCTAGCTACTCAAGAAGCTGAGATCTGAGGATCACAGTTCAAAGCCAGCCAGGGAAGGAAAGTTCATGAGACTCTTATCTTTAACCACAAAAAGCCAGAAGTGGATCTGTGGCTCAAGTGGCAGAGTGCCAGGCTTGAGCACAAAAGCTCAGGGACAGTGCCCAGGCCCTGAGTTCAAGCCCCAGGACCAGAAAAAAACAAAAACAAAAACAAAGACAACTCATCTTCTCTCTACTTCTCTTTTTTCTTTCATATAGAAATTTAGCCCTGCCTCTTCTGAGAAATTAGAGAAATGTGCCCAAGTCTAAAAGTGAAAGCCTGAAAGAAAGCCCCAATTCTTGGGAACAGATATAGCTCATGAAACAGTGGTCACAGAATGGTCATCTTAGTTTTGATCATAATTTTAAAGTGTTAAAAATCATAGGAGGCTATTGTTTTGGAATGAGCTCCTACACTAGGCCCTACAGACCAGGCAACACCAAAATGGAGTCAGTCCTGCTATATCCACATAATCTACCTGAGACCTTAAGAAAGCAGACAGAGCCCCAAACAGATCAATATTTGCTGAAAACAGGAGATTCTGTCTATCTGAGTCAAGTAGCCAGACATTAACTAATCCATTCCTCCCCACCCCCACCACACACACCCATTTTATTTCCCTTACAAAACTCAGGGTTCTGTTATGAGTTGATAGGAGCTCTTCTCTTTTGTAGAATTCATCAATCACAAATAAAAGCCAACTACCTCTGCAAGTACATTTGTGGTCATTTTGTCATCTGACAAGAATTTAAATGAAAGCTGGGCGCTGGTGGCTCATACCTATAATCCTAGCTACTCAGGAGGCCGAGATCTGAGAAAGGTAGTTCAAAGACTGATCAGCAGGAAATTCTCTGAGACTCTTATCTCTTACTAGCCACCAAAAAGCTGGAAGTGGAGCTGTGGCTCAAAGTGGTAGAGCGCTAGCCTGGAGTAAAAGAGCTCAGGGACAAAACCTAGAACCAATTCAAGCCTTACAACCACCAACAACAACAACAAAAAAAAAAAAACCAACCAAACAAACAAAAAGCCCAGCTAGTAGCTCATGCCTGTAATCCTAGCTACTCAGGAGGCTGAGATCTCAGGATCAAAGCCAGTTTGGCCAGGAAAGGCTGTGAGACTTTTATCTCCAATAAACCACCAGAAAACCACAAGTGGTGCTGTGGTTCAAGTAGTAGAGCACTAGCCTTGAGCTGAAGAGCTGAGGGACAGCACCCAGACCCAGAGTTCAAGCCCCATGACCAACAAAAACAAAACCAAACAAACAAGAAAAGAATTTAAATGAACTTCATTTAAATGTTCTGATCTTTGACTTAGGTGTTTGAGTCAATATCTTAAGTTACATAGTGGAAATGCAAATTCTGAATGCAAGTGGATTCAACCATACACTGACTGCAGCCCTGGCTGAGACATGTTAACCTACCAATCTTATCCTGTTTTTAATTAGCAATAGTTCTAAAACATAGACCCTGAGTCACTGAGGGGAGAGTAGTCAGATCAGAGGCGGGCAGCTAACCAGTCACAACCCTGACTCCTTCCTTTTGGGGAAAAGGAAGGGAAACTGTTATTTCCTAAGCATTTACATGGTTGGCTTCATGCTACAAACTTGTATGTTTGTTACCAGTTTTTCTTCTCTCTCTCTCTCTCTCTTTTTGGCAGTACTTAGGTTTGAACTCAGGGCCTCATGTTTACTAGGCAGATTGTCAGTCGTGGGGCTTGAACTCTGGGCCTGGCACTGTCCCTGCACTCTTCAGCTCAAGGCGAGCACTCTACCCCTTGAGCCACAGCACCACTTCCAGTTTTCTAGTGGTTTTATTGGAAATAAGTCTCATGGACTTTCCTGCCGGGCTGGCTTTGAACCGTGATCCTCAGATCTCAGCCTTCTGAATAGCTAGGATTACAGGTGTGAGCCACTGGCGCCCGGCTTCTAGCTCTTCTTTGAATGTGTGTGTGTTCCCATGTGCCAATACTGGGGCTTGAACTCAGGGCCTTCAGCTTGTCCCTGCTCAAGGTTTGCACTCTATTACTTGAACCACGCTCTACATTTAGGTTTTTGGTGGTTAATTGAAGAGTCTCAGGAGCTTTCCTACCAGGGCTGACTTCAATCCTCAGATCTCAGCCTTCAGAGTAGCTAGGATTATAGGTGTGAACCCCTGGCACCTGGTACTTTTTTTTTTTTTTTTTCCTGTAGTGAAAGCCAGGATTGATTTTGGTATTTACTTGTGGGCTTTTTTTTTTTTTTTCTTGCTTTTTAATCAAAAGCTCACATGGCCTCAGAGAACCATAGGAGTCCATGATATCTGGTGTGACCTCATACTCTGGGCAGACCTGGGGTGAGGGGCAGATAGGCAGCATTGTTGAGATCTTCCCATTTCTTAAAAGTGACCATAAAGCTTGAAGTGACTGTCATTCTCTAGTTTCACATTGAATTCAACAGTTTTTAGACAAATAAACCAGTATTGGTAAACATAAGGCTTGGCTGATCCTAAGAGAACATTGTGATCTTTATTTAAATCATGGATCCAGATGCCCTTTAACCCATCCAACAAGTAGAATGAATCAGACGTGCAAAAAACAAGCAGGTAGCTGGAAGAGATCCAGACAGCACTACCAGTTGAGTGTAGATGTCTCTTTGGGTGACAGATAACCCCACCTGTACTGACATTCACGATGTCACCATGTTCAAATGGGGATGAGAACTTTAAGGGATGCAGCTTCTACAGCTGAGATGACTTTGACCAAAATGTGGACTATTTTGGCAACATGATGGCATGTGCCTGGAATTCCAGCTCCCAGGAGGCTGAGGCAGGACAGTCAATGAGTTCAGCCTACTAGATACAGATGCTCCACTGCTCAAGCCATATCTCTCCTTCCAGCTTTTGGCTGGTTAATTGGAGATGAGAGTCTGAAGGATGTGAGATAGGGTGGCTGTCCAGCACTCCCTTCCCTGACTGTCTCCCGTGCAATCCAAGAGGATTTTCTCTGGAGACAAGTTGCTTGAGCCAGATCCCCTCTACCCACCCACTGGGGAGTGTTCGGGAAAGGGAAGAGGGGCCTCAGTTACCTCCATACAAATCCCATCTAAGTGAGAGTCCTGTAGTCCTGTTCAGTCATGCATGTTAGCACAAACCCACAGGGCCAGGCCAGGCCTAGAAGATAGGGCAGCCTGTTGCACGTAGGCAAGGACAGAAGTAGGAACTGAAAATGTGCCCCAGAGCTGACGCCTGGAGGCTAGGCCACTTCCTGTGGGTGACGCAATAGATTCTGTCCCAGGTGGTGGCAGTGGCTGAGGGGTGAGTGTTTGGAACTGGCAGAGGCTAGAATACACCTCACTAGGCTGCATCTGGCTTCACCTTCTGGTTGTGGGGGCAGAGAAGACGTATAGTGGTATGGATGGGGCTGGGGTGAGAACCCCATATTTGTTCCTTTATTTGTTTTGTGCTGGTACTAGGGCTTAAACTCAGGGCCTGGGCACTGTCCCTGAGCTTTTATACTCAAAGCTAGCCACGCCTCCACTTCCAGCTTTTTGGTGGAGTTCCATAGAATTTTCTGCCCTGGTTGACTTTGAATCTCAGCCCTCAGATCCCAGCATGCTGAATAGCGAGGGTTATAGGTGTGAGCCACTGGCACCCTGCTCCTACTTAAACCAAATTGCATCAGTGATTGGTGTGTAGAGAACTCACTGACTGAAAGTTAGTAGAACCCAATCTGTCTGCTCCGTGTGTCCATCTCTCTGTCTCTGTCTCACTCACACACACTGTCCAAACTCAGACGTGAGAAACTATTTTTTTTTTCTGACCGATGGAATGATGCACAGAGAGATAAATTCCCTGTTAGGGTAAGTTCACAGGGGGAAGCGCCCCCAGCTTTTGAGGTCCACAGTCTTTCTTACACACATGGGGTCTCTCCTGGAGGGAGTGAAGAGGTGAGCACCCCAGGCTCTCTTCAGCTAGACCCTCACCTTACCCATAAATCAGTTTCTAATCTAGCCCCTCTTTGGGGGTTGAGTTACAAACCTCAGTAACCCCAGGGCAGCCTGCCTGGTAATTCCTATTATTCAGCTGTCAGCTGGTTCTTTACAAACCACCCTTCCCTGGGTTCCAGTTACTGGAGTTTGAGAGAAACAATGGAGAGGGCTCCTACCCGCTTTCCACGGAGAGCTTGGCTTTTCTCTGATTGGGACAGGCCTCCCCTTAATTCTTTGCATCCCCTCCCGGTTGGGGAGGGGGGGTTCCCACCTCCTTCTGGGCCTCCTTTCAGAAAGAGCAAGTTGGACCTAGGCGATGGGAAGAGGCAGAGCGTAAATTCCCCCCAAACAGAGATTTGCGGTGGTGTCACACGGGCAGATGGTGCTCAGACCCGGGCTTCACACTCGGGGGTTGCTGCGGTGGCTGCGGTGGGTCGGGTTCTCAGAGCCTGGTCTTCAGCTGACAGGTCCTGACCGGGGGGGGGGGGGGGGGGGGTGTTCTGCGCTGGAAGGGGAGGGGCCAGCGTTGACAGTGATGAGAGGCGGGGGTGTGACCCCTGACCTCCCCGACCTCTGCATCTCCCCCTCCACACACACACACCACGCTGTGAACTCGGCTCACGGCTGCTTTCCCCGATGCTCAGGTGGACCCGAAGCTCCCTGAGGACGGGCACCAGCGCTCCAGCACCGGATCCAGGACCTGGCACCCCGTAGGTGCGGGGGCACGCGGGTCGTGCGTGGCCCGGGGGTCCCGTCGCTCCTCCGGGGCGGGGGGGGGGCGGTGCTGCCACCAGCAGGGCGCGAGTCGGTTCTGGGACTTCGATCCCCCCCCTCCCCTCCCTCCCTCCCCTCTCCCCCCGCCGAGCGCGCGCAGCCGCCGCGGAGGTGCGGGGCGCGGACGCCGTGCGGGGCGCGGGCGGAGGGCCGGGCGCACGTGCGCGCGCTCCTCCGGCTGGGTGCGGGGTCTGCGGTTTCTCCCGAGCTCTCCCCCCGCCTCACAGCGAGCAGGGATGGGGGGGGGGGTCGCTTGGTCCTACCTGGGCTTCCACTGCGAGACCCTGGGGATAAAGCCCGGCCCCGTCCTCCGGGCCCTGGGGCGCCGCCGCAAGGAATCAGCCCGTTCCCGGCCCCCCTGCGCCCCCCCCACCCCGCTCTCCCCACTCCCGCCGCTCACCCCGGGAGGACTCAAGGACTCCCCGGCGTTTCCGGAGCCGGCGCTCGGCGCGGGCGACGACCGCGCTCGCGTTGCGTCTCCGCGGGCGGCGAGACTTTCGCTCGGCCCCTTAGCCGTGTTTCCGAGGGAAGGTTCGCACGTTCGCGACGGTCCCCGGCGGCGGCCCCGCCCAGGACCCGCAGCCGCGCTCGTCATTGGCCGGCGGCCGGCGTGACGCGCGGGGCGGGGCCTCGTCAGCTGTTTGCGGGATGCCCCGGGCGGGCGTATTTTGGAAACAATACGGCGCGGTGCGCGGCGCGCGGTGGCCTGGTCGCGCGTCCTCCTGCCCGCCCGGCCCGGCCCCGGCCCCGGCCCCGGCCCCGGCCCCCGCCCCGGCCGCCGCCCGCCGCAGCCCGGTGAGCGCCCGGGCGGCGGGGTCCGAGCGGGGCTGGGGCGCCTCTGGCCCCGGGGAGGTGGGGGGCGAGCCGCGCGTGTCCCGCGCGTGGGGGGCCCGCGGAGGGGCGGGGCCGGGGGGGTGACCGTGAGGAACCGGGGCGCGGGGGTGCGGGAAGCGGGGTGCAGGACGGAAATCTGAGCGCGCAGCGCCGAGAAGAAAGTTGGGGTGCGCACTTGGGAACTCGGAGGAGTTGGGTTCAGGTGGCCGGGCGCCGGCGGGGCGCGCGCGCCGCGGGGCGGACCCGCTGTCCGGGGTCGGTCGGACCGTGGGGTGGCGCGGGGGAGGTGCGGGGCGCCCCCCGGCTCCCCCCGCGGCGTCTGAGGCTCCTGTCCCCCCCCCAGAACAGCGGGGCTGTCCCCCTCCTCCCCGACCGCGTCCGGGCGCGCAGCCCCCCGCGAGCGCCCATCACCCTGGACCCTGGCGCCGAGACCTGGCATCGCCATCCGGAGGCCGAGACTCTCTCCTGGAGTCCCCCAGGTCTGGAGCGAGCGTGTGCGTGTGGCGTGTGCGCGCGCGCGCGCGCGCGCATCCCCGAGGCCCCGCGTGTCGGACGGAGCGCCCGCTCCGCGGGTGGGGCGCGTGGCATCCCTGCGGTGCCCCGAGGCCGGCCCCCGCCGGGTGTCCGTTGCCCTCCGCGGGGGACCGTGCGTTCCTGGGCGGCGATCCGGGGCGACGTCTTCCCCCTGCCAGCCTGGACGGACATCGCCACTTCGCCTGGGGGTGGTGGGGGGGGGGGAGAGGATGGAGAGGGTTTTACACTTGGCCTCACCCACGGCCCCTCGGAGGCTCCGTGGCCGGGAGAGGCACCTGCGGTTCCTCGGGCGATGGGAGGGGTCTCCCCGGGCCCCGGAGCCACACCCTCCGGCCGCACCTCCCCCACTGTCCAGACTGGGCAAGGGTTGAACTTTGGGGCTTTACTGGGAGGAGGGGGGGAGGGGAAGTGATAAGCTTTAAAGAAAACAGCAAGACAATGACTCCTGCCTGTGATTGGCCTGGAAGGGTCCCTTCTTAGGTTTGGGGTTGCTGGCCTGGGGTGGGGGGTGGGGGGGGGGAAGAGGTTGGAAGGGGGAGGGGGAAACAACTAGGTGACCCCACTTGGTCCTTTCCTGGGCGAACACACGGTGTGTTGTTGATAAGCCGTCTGTCCTTCCACACACACTCCCCTTGGGAAACACTTCTACAGACACGTGTGTGTGCTTTGCCGTGGACGTTGTAGGCATGACTTCATTCTGCAGAGAAAGGGCAGAGACGGGATGGTAGAGAGGCCAGGAAGGGCTGGGGGGGCAAAGGCAGGGTTTCTGAATGTATCCTCACAGGTGAGGACTTCAGCGCTCACAGGGCTTGTTCTTCAAAAACAAGACACTGGACAAACTTTTCTCTTTCTTGCATTGCTTTAGTCATTGATGTGGTTGCCACTTCTAGTTGGCCTGGGGGGGGGGGGTTGCGGGGTTGGGATGGAAGCTCCCGCTGTGGGTGGAATGGTCACCAGCCCCCAGAAAGTGCTGACCTCCGTCAGGTGGAGCAAGAGGAACTTCTTCGTCACCTAGAACCTCATCAACCACCTGAATAACCCAGGCGTTGAGTGAGGTAGAGAGGGGGCTGGATTTCACTTCCTCCTGGCTGGGCACCTTGTCCCCATCAAGTTGAGCTCTGGTAGGAATGGGAGGCTGGAGGGAGGAGGATTTGAAGTCACCGAGATGAGTGAATAGATTGAAGGGGGGGGGGCACGGGCAAAGGCTGGACCAACCTATTGTGGACAGACAGCTCTCCTCTGCTCACAGACAGCTGAACAGGCAGCTGCAGTGACTAACTCCAGTCTTCATGCCCTCTTCCAGGACACACTCTCCCACACCACCAAGCCTGTTTGTTGTGTTGTGCAAGTAGGGGGGCGGGGAGCAGTGTGGATGGGACGGGTGTAGGGCGGGGCTTAGCAGGTTTGGAGGGAACCTGGCTGTCCCAGGATTGCTTGCTTCCTCCTCCTCTTCCTCCTCCTCCTTAACCTGGAGCTTGACTGAGACAAGGGGGCTTGGAGGGTCTGAGGGTCTTTAGAGTGGTTGGTCAGTGTGTGTGGGAGGGGACGGGCAGTCATTGGCCCTCTCTGTGTCCTCATAGCCACTTCTCCAGGTTAGCCTTTTCTTATATTGTCCCAGGTCCCCTGCCTGCAGGTAGCACCTGATCTTGGCTCTGGGATTGCTCAAGACCCTCAGAGTCGAGTTTAGTGAGCAGCAGCCTAGCTCCACAGAGGACATGGGGCGGGGGGAGGGGGAGGGAAGGTGGCTTTGGTGGGCTCAGGGATTGCTGAGCAGGGGTCCTGAATGTTGAAAAGCAGTCTGCACGGAGGAAGGTGGCCATGGCCGTGGGTGATGGTTTGTTCTCCGGGTCGTAACGCCATCAGAAGCTGACCTGGCTCCCTCCATTCGGGAGGGGGGCAGGAAAGAGAAAGCGGCGTGATGTCCTTCGGTGCACGGCCTGCGTGGGGCAGCATCCCGATGTCTGTCTCCTTTGCTCCCTGGCAGGGGAGATGGAGCCGCCTCAGTGTGTGGAGGAGCTGGAGGATGATGTGTTCCAAGCAGAAGACGGGGAGCCAGGGACCCAGCCCGGGAGCCTGCTCTCTGCCACCCTGTTTGCCCAGAGCCAGCTGGACTGTCCCCTCAGCCGGCTTCAGCTCTTCCCTCTCACCCACTGCTGTGGCCCTGGACTTCGACCCACCAGCCAGGAAGACAAGGCCACTCAGACCCTCAGCCCGGCCTCCCCCAGCCAGGGTGTCATGCTGCCCTGTGGGGTGACTGAAGAGCCCCAGCGACTCTTTTATGGTGAGTACTCTTAGCCCCTGTAGAGACTGGGGGGAAAGAGGGGACTTTCCCTCCATCAACCTGCCCCGTTATTTCCTTCCCCATATTCGAGTAGCACAGCGGGGCTGGAGGTGGGGGGAGTTATCGAGGCCTTGACTTTCAACCTTCTGCGTCTCTGCCAGTTGCTTCCTACCTGTACTCAGGACCCCCAAAAGGGCAAAGCTTTCTGCTCTCTCTAGAGGGATCTTTGAGTCCCTGGTATCTCCTCTGACATTCTGTGTCCCTCGACTGACCGACCAAGTCTTCTGTGTCCTGGTAAGTGGTTTGCCCAAGAGCTGGCTAAGAGAGTTGTGACACCCAAGGAAAAAGCCAGCCCATTCTGGCAGGTTCGTGAAGGCAGAAGGTGGCCCCAAGTTGTTACTCGGGAATCTCTTGTGTTTGGAAGGGGAGCCAGAGGAAGAGGTTGGGCCTGCCCGGGCTCCCAGCCAGCAGAGGGGCTGTCTGCAAAGCTGAATCAGACAAGACCCCTTCATTTGTGGGCTTAAATGGTTTGTTTTATGAGAAATAGGCCCTCCCCTGGCAAAAGGGCAGGGTTAGACATTCTGTCTGTTTTCTTCTTTTAGCACACTGGCTTGTGGAGGGAGGGTAAAAGTTCAGAGGCCATCCTTCGCAGACAGAGGGGACACTGCAGTTATTCCCCAAGGGGAATAATAACTCAAGAAGTTCTGGCCCGGAGAGCAAGTTGAAGGCCAGCAGAGGCGACTGGCGCCCCTAGTGGTCACTCTGGTGCCAGCCCTTGGGGAGCTTTGTGTTCTGGCCCCCAAGACCGGCTGGGCAGCCTCCAGAGAGGGACTTGGCTGCTCTGCCAGGAACCTGGGGAGGTTTCTCTTACCCGCCTTTGTGCCGCTGCCCAGAACTTCAGGTGCTGAGCCCAGCTTTTCTCTACTGCACTGAAGAAGTGAGGACACTGTGTGTGTGTGTGTGTGTGTGTGTGTGTGTGTGTGTGTGTCTGTCTGTCTGTCTGTCTGTCTGTCTGTCTGTCTGTCTGTCTGTCTGTCTCTTGCTTTGTTCAACCCAAGGACTCCACAGTCTTTTCCAGAGAATTCTCAACCTGCTGCTAAATGAATAATAGATTGAGTATTTTGGTCAAGTGTAGCTTGAGGAATAAGAACAGAAGGCCTGCATGTGTACTCACACACCACTGCCATGTTGGAGGAGAACCAAGGAGAAGGCTGGGTCATTTCATTTCTGGTTGGCCAGGATCAACTGTGTGTGTGTGTGTGTGTGTGTGTGTGTGTGTGTGTGTGTGTGTGTGTGTGTGTGTGTGTGTGTGTGTGTGTGTGTGTGTGTGTGTGTGTGTGTGTGTGTGTGTGTGTGTTACTGAATGCAAGGCCTTAACTCGGCTACCACTGAGTTGTACTCCTAAACCCTGCATCAACTCTTTTTGCGTTGGTCCTAGGGCTTGAACTCAGAGACTGGGCACTGTCCCTGAGCTCTTTTTGCTCCAGGCTAGTACTCTATCCCTTGAGCCACAAGTCCACTTCTGGCTTTTTGCTGGGTAATTGGAAAAGAGAGTCTTATGGACTTTCCCTGCCCGGGCTGGCTTTGAACTGCGATCCTCAGATCTCAGTCTTCTGAGTAGCTAGGATTGCAGGCGTGAGCCTCGGGTGCTGGGCCTTGTATCAACTTTTACACCCTGGGGCGGCAGACCGGGCAGGCTGTCCAGGCTTGGCTTGGTGCCCTGACAGAGGCAGGCTGCTTCCTCTCCCTCCCATCCTAGGATTCACTCTGAGCCCCAGGTCTTGACCAGAATGGGCAGGCTGGGGCAGGCTGGGCCCTGGCGAAGCTGAGACACGGATCCGCCGTGTTGTGTGTGTGTCCGCAGGCAGTGCTGGCTACCGGCTCCCTCTCCCTGCCAGTTTCCCCGCAGCCCAGCAGCCCCTCGAAGGCCACCGCGTGGAGGTGCAGATCGCCCGGAAGCTGCAGTGCATCGCCGATCAGTTCCATCGGCTTCATACGCAGCGGGTAGGCCTGGGGTCCGGGTGGAGGCCAGGGACCGTCTGCTGGGGCTGAGGATAGCCTGTCGCAGAGCTTGGAAGGGGTGGGGGGAGCGCGGTGGCCTTCCTCCTCCCCGCTCCTGGGCCAGGCTGGCCAGTCCCGGGGTAGGGAGCTGCCCTGACCCCTGCGTGGGCCCTGAGGTGGCCTGCAGCCTCTTCCCCAGGCCGGCGCTGGGACCAGGGCAGGGGAGCCTGGCTGCGGCTGGCCGAGGCCGGGAGAGCCGTGGAACCGGTTGAAACCTGACCTGCGCCGCCGGGGAGCCGTCTGGGCACCAGAGGCCTGGGCGGGCGCTCGGCCGGCAGCCTGGCACCGGCCCCGCCAGGGCGGGGCATCTCGTGTGGCCCAGCGCGTCCACAAAGGCCGGCGGCTGGCCGGCTCGTGCCGGAGCCCCCGGCGCCTCCCGCCCTCACCCTTCCCCCCAGCCCCATCCCAGCTGGGCCACACCACCGGGAAGTCAGCGGGCCTGCCTCCGGGGTGTGCTCTGTGCGTGTGTGTGTGTGTGTGTGTGTGTGTGTGTGTGTCTGTCTGTCTGTCTGTGTCTGTGTCTGTCAGTTCGTCAGTCTGTCCATCTGTCCATCTGTCTGTCTGTCTGTCTCTCTGACTGCAAACCAAAGGAGCAAATGGCTACCAGGATTTGGCAGATCCTGAGATGAGATGGGTAACTTCAGGTGAACCAGACAGAATTATTGATAGGAAGTTTGATGTACGGCCAAGTGATTGCCAGCACTGAGGGGCGTGTGTGTGTGTGTGTGTGTGTGTGTGTGTGTGTGTGTGTGTGTATGTGTGTGTGTGTGTGTGTGTGTGTGTGTGTGTGTGTGTGTGTGTGTGTGTGTGTGTGTGTCTTGGTCAGTTCCCCCCCCCCCAGCCACAGCCGCAGCTGTGGGAAGAAGGGAAGGTAGTGGAGAAGGCCTGAGGTCCTGAGGTGCTCCCCCATCCTGCACCTGACCCCAGCCTGCTCCCACCTTTCCTTCCTGTTCTTTCATCTTCCTTCCTGCTTCTATCTCACGGCAGGAGGCCAAAGGGCTGGTTCCCATCAAGAGGGAGACTTTTCCTCTTTTTCTCGTAAGACCTTCCCGGATTCTCTTGCTTTTTTTTTTTTTTTTTTGTCAGTCGTGGGGCCTGAACTCTGGGCCTGGGCGCTGTCCCTCAGCTCTTCAGCTCAAGGCTAGCACTCTACCACTTGAGCCACAGCGCCACTTCTGGCTTTTTCTGCTTATGTGATGCTGAGGAATGGAACCCAGGGCCTCTTGCATGTGAGGCAAGCACTCTACCACTGAGCCACCTTCCCAGTTCTCCCAGCCCTTTCTTGTTTGACTTATTTTTCCAGAGTCTCATGATTGTGTCTGGATGTCCCAGCACCATGATCCTCCTACCTGAGCCTCCCAGGTAGCTGTGATTACAGGTGTGAACCACCATGCCTAGCAGGCCCATGTTTTTATCTTTTTTTCCTCTGTTTTCCACTCTGTCTCTCTGTCTCTGTCTCTCTCTGTTTTTCTCTCTCTCTCTGCTGGCAGGAAAACTGAGGCAGGAAGAGGGAAGTTGTTGGGGATTAAGTCTCTGGGCTTTGGGTGCGCTGTAGGAAGGCCTAGGTTTGAGTAATAGCTCTGTTACCTACTAGCCATCAGGAAGCCACTTGATTTTATTATGAAGATTATTATGAAAGTTCCCACACATAGTAAGAATTATTATTATTATTAATTTTTGCTGGTCTTTTGGCTTGAACTCAGGACCTGGGCACTGTCTTCCTTAAGTCTATTGCTCTAGCACTTTAAGCCATAGCTCTGCATTCTGTTTTCTGGTGGATAACTGGAGATAAGAGTCATACTGACTTTCCTGCCCAGGCTGGCTTTGAACTATGATCCTCAGATCTCAGCTTCCTGAGTAGTTAGGATTACAGGTGTGAGCCACCAGCGCCTGGCCCCATTCTTGTTCTTGTTGGTTCCCCTTACTGCCTTCCCTCAACTCCCTTCCAGTCTATTCTGTGGTAGAACTAGGCCTAGCCCACCTCTGTTCACAGGTGATCATGGTTGCTCGGGATTGTGGGCTGTATTTAGAGGCCTCATAGAGGCTAACTCTAGAGGAGGTTGAGACAGCCTAATTTCCTTCCTTCCCCAGATCAGGGGCCAGACAATGGCCATTGGGCCTCAGTTGTGTAGGGAGTATGCAGTCCCTTATCCTTGGTTTTAGATCTCAGTCATCTTGTCTGTACTGGGGTCCTCTCCCTGGGAGACGCAGAACACAGGGAGAGACGCGGTGACGAGGGAGATGGTCTGATGGCAGATGGAGCGTGATACCGCGCGCTGTCTCTGCATACCTCGTGAGCACTGTGGTAACCTGGCAGTGCCTGGGTGGGGCCGGGTCGGGGAGGCTCCTGTGGCTGAGAGGCAGCTACGGGCAGAGCGCAGAGTCCACGGGCGCTCACCGTCAGCTCTCTGGGCTTCCAAAGCAGCAGGAATGTTGGAGGCAAAGGGAGTGGAGGCAAAAGCTTTTCTTTTTGGGTGTGGGGGGTTGGAAATAGTAAGACAGGTTTGCCATGTTCCCAGGCTGGTCCTGAGCGTGCTATCCTCCTGCTCTGCTGTAACAGCACCATGCCTCGTGTGAGGAAGCTTTCCCAGACCTGGACACGTGCCGCGCCTCCCCCGGGGACAGGAGTGCTCCTCCCCTATTCCTTTTGGGTGACAGGCTGAAGCAGGGATCCCAGAAGGTCCGTTGTCTGTGGGGTGCTTGGACTGGGTTCTGGGAGCGCTAAGTTCTGTGTGGAGAAGGGAGATACAAAGTAGCTTCCTAACTGGACTCAGGAGCTGCCGTTCCTGGAAGGTCCGAGCCTCCATTTCTGTTCATTCTCTCCGTGGGGTCTCCTCCAGAGCTGGCTCTGGGAATGGGGTGGCTGCTTTCCCCTCCCTTAGGAACCGCTCTGGTCCCACAGCCCATTTGGGAAGTTGTGGGGGCATTGCTAGGCAATGCTAAGAATCTAAGCATCTGCTAGGTGTGGGGCCACACACTAGTACTTGGGATTCAGCCTGGACTGCATAGTGACGCTCTGTACAACAGAACCATATGCCCCAGTCCTCAAAAAGTAGCTGCTGGCCAGGTACCAGTGGCCCATGCCTGCAAGGCTAGCTGCTTAGGACTCCAGAGATACGGGGGATGGCAGTTTGACGCCAACCCAGGCATCCCATGAGACTCTTCCGTCTCAGTCGGTAACCGGGCACCGAAGCACGTGCCTGCCATCCTAGCTACATGGGAAGCGTAAACAGGCAGGTCGAGTCCACATGCATCTGGGGATACATGGAGACCCTATGTGAAAAAGAACCAAGACAAGAAAAGGTTAGAGCCGGGCACTGGTGGCTCACACCTGTAATCCTATCTACTCTGGAGGCTGAGATCTGAGGCTCGTGTTTCAAAGCCAGCCTGGGCAGGAAAGTCCATGAGACTCTTGTCTCCAATAAAGCCCTGCCAGAAAACAAGAAGTGGTGTTGTGGCTCAAGTGGTAGAGTGCCAGCCTTGAGCTGAAGAGCTGAGGGACAGCGCTCAGGCCCAGAGTTCAAGCCCCACGACTGCCAAAAAGAAAAGAAAAGAAAAGGTTAGGCACCTGGCTCAGGGCATAGGGCACTTGTCTAGATAGCAGAAGCCCCTGACTTCAATCCCTAGTATCACCAGAACACAAGCCAAGCGCTACCACCAGGGTTTGAAGTCAGGGCTTTACCACTTGCTAGACAGGTGCTCTACCATTGAGTCATGCCTCCAGCCCAGGATTCTTGATGTTGGAAATGGTTTTTCCTCGTAGTCACTCAGTTGAAATCCTCTTTAGTTGTGACAGGACGGATGCTGGGCTTGTGGGAAGATCTGGGTTCAAAAAAACCCAGCTGTGCCACTTCAACGTCTGTGCTCACTGGCAAACCATGGCCCCGCAAGCGCGGTGTTTCAGGGCTTGTGTGGCAGAGGTGCCAGTTATAATACAGTTATTGGGCTGGATTGGGGGTGTAGCTCAGTGGTAGCACCCTTACCTGGCCTGTGGAGGCCCTGAGCTTGATCCCCAGCATACAAACAAACAAACATACAGAATCACTATTGTGTTTAACTGCACGGGAAGTTGAACGCTTCTGGGAATATGTTAGGAGATGAGTTTGCGATTTCTCTTGGACCTGGTTTTATAGCTCTTGGGGAGCTCCGTTGGAAGTTGTACCAAAGTTGTGTTTGCACGGTTTATTAACTAGCAGCTTCTCTGCCCAGCAGCCCCGATCCTTTGTTCAGGGCGCCCTGACTGCTTCCTGACCCCTTTGGAGGCTGTCCATGTTGGCGAGTCGTTTTCTGGAGCTCAGACCATGCCTAATGAGGTCACACAGCCTCTAGACGGGAATGACCCCTTGTGGGGGGTTGGGATGGGGGCCCAGAGTGTGAGGGCCCCTAGGCAGCCAGCCTGTGGGGCAAGAGTGGTGGATCCACTCAGGACAGTGCCGAGGAGGAGGAGGAGGAGGAGGAGGAGGAGGAGGAGGAGGAAAAGGAGGAGGAGGAGGAGGAGGGGCTGTGTAGAGCCCGCGTGCGTGAGAGCCAGTGCTGGGGCTCGGGCCCTGTGTTTGCTCTGTGGCTGGCTCTGTTTATATCACTCGCTATATTTAGCTTCTGAGTCATCAGCGTGGCAGACTAGAGGCCGAGTTCCCCACAGCCGCACCTGACTGCTTGCGCTCTTCTAGGAGAAGGGCCTTGGACTTCCGGACCCTTCATTCTTCCTGCCCCACCAGGGCGGGCTATGGGAATGGGATGGGAGTTGGTTTTGGTGTGGGGTTTTTTTGCTTTTGTTTTGGTGGGGGGAGAGGTGACGAGCAGGGACTCTTTAAAAGAGGCACAAAGAAGAATAAAGAAAAATGCCTGTTTTGTGGTGTGTGTGTGTGTGTGTGTGTGTGTGTGTGTGTGTGTGTGTGTGTGTGTGTGTGTGTGTGTGTGTGTGTGTGTGTGTGTGTGTGTGTGTGTGTGTGTGTGTGTGTGTGTGTGTGTTGTAGATGTGTGGTCCTGGGGCTTGAACTCTGGACTGGGCACTGTTTCTGAGCTTTTTTTTTTTTTTTTTTAAACTTTAGGGTAGCACTCTACCACTTAAGCCACATCTGGCTTTTTGGTGGTTAACTGGAGATGAGTCTCACTGACTGTGACTTTCTTTCCCGGGCTGGCTTTGAACCACGCTCCTCAGATCTCAGCCTCCTGAGTGGCTAGGATGACAGGCGTGAGCCACCAGAGCTGGCCTCCCCTGCCTTGCCTTTCAGTCCACATTGGGCAGCTAAGCGGACATGTCCCATGACCAGAACAATACCGGTCTGCCCTGTGCTAACAGAACAGTCCAACCTTTATCCTGCCCAGTCTGCCTAGTCCTGCCTAGCAGACCAGCTCCCGACGGGGCACGCGCAGACAGCAGCCTGCAAGGCCCCACGCTAGAGCCTGGGGGTTCCTTATGTGCAGCCTTGCAGTCCCACAGTAGGCCTGGTCCTCCTCCACCCCCACCCACGTTGACCTGAGCTTATGGCGCTGATCTGGGATGGAAGGAAACGGAAATATAGAATCGTACCCTGAAGGGGTGGGTAGAAGGCTCAGGGCTTTCCGCCTCCGGGCTGTAGCAGTGGGAAGACTGGCCCAGCCCCGTCCTCCACCTGGTCCTTCAGTCCCCAGCGTCTGGATGCAGTGTGTCAGAGGAACTGAACTCCACGCTGCCTTCAACTGCAGCTGCTGCGCTGGGCTGCCCTTCCTCCTCCGAGAAGCCATTGGCCTTGCCGTGGTGGCGTGGACATGGGTGAGCCCCACTGCCTGGGCCGAGGGAAATCCTTCTGGAGTATTTCCGTTGCCACTTTGCCCCATGGCTGGGTAGCCAGGCGTCTGCGTCAGAAGAAGGCGGGGGACAGGGGTCCTTGGTCCGCAGGTGGCCGTTAGACGCTCACCTTGGCAGTGCCGGTGTCTCTGGCTATGGTGACCAGTCTCCAAGTGGCCAGTCTGGTACGTCCCCAGGGCTTCAGAAACCTGCTCCCCACAGAGTGAGTCCGTGGAAAGGGGGGAAGTGGCTCACAGCTCTTCTGAGCAGCGCCATCCCCGGTGCGCTGACTCCCGGAGCCGTCTCCGGCTTCTAGACCCCTTGCTTCTCACTTTGCGGGAAACGAGGGGTGCACAGGAGCCCAGAGACCTGTCCGAGCCACACTGTAATGGCAGAGAGTTGATGGATTCTGAACCCATGACCCTCCTGCCTTCCCACAGCCTGCCGCCCCACAGACGCACACACAAGACAAGGGTCCGCGGGGCTTGCGTTGATTGCCTTCATCCCTTCTTCCTCAGACCATACTTAGTGTCGTGTTCTGGCTTCCCTTCCCATTGGACTGCAAACTGTAGAGGTTTCAATGTTTTTGCATCTTGGTTCAGCCGGATGCTTGATAAAAAAGCTTGCTGGATCAAGCAAAAACATCTTCCCAAACTTGTCCCGAGTGGAATTTTCCAAAGATCGCCCTCATCTTCGTGTCTCTGCTCTCTCGTTCAGTTTTTAGAGTATGAGGGGGAGGAGAAAACCTAATGGTTGGAAAACTTCACTTTATAGAGCGGGGATCTCCCCCCCGCCTTTAAAGCAGAGTAGGTACAATACTGCATTTTAAAGCCAGGGAGATTGGTCTCAGAGCATGATCTGAAGTTCTAATTTCAGCCTAGTGTTAGCTTTTATTTCTGTTTGATCTTTAGTTAGCTCTGTCTCTGGAAGGTTTTATTTTTTTTTCTGGTCCACAGCATCCTTTCTAAATAGTTAATGATCTGGAAACAATGTCCTTAAACATACTAGGGGAGCAGCTCAGTGGCAGTTCTCCTTGCAAAGTTAACATTATTTCCATAAGGTGACTGAACATGCTGTAATATTTCAGAGCAAGAACATAGCTTTGCAGTCAGAAGTCACGGGTTTAAACAACTCACGTAATTGGCTTGGGGTGACCCCCCCCCCTCTCTCTCAGTTCTTGCTTCTCTATCTAGAAAATAGCAGTGGGGATTCCAGCTCCTTTTGTGTCCTGGCTCTTTGTGGGGATTCCATGAGAGCCTAGGGGAGTCTTCCATGAGTCTGGGCTGGCACAAATTGCTATCTGTTTGGTAAGTTTGCGTCTTGAGGGTTAGGTCCTTGTAAAGTTGCAGGCAGCTTGGCTTTGAGACCTCCTAGGAGAGAGAGAGAGAGAGAGAGAGAGAGAGAGAGAGAGAGAGAGAGAGAGAGAGTGTGTGTGTGTGTGTGTGTGTGTGTGTGTGTGTGACTTAGCTCTGTGAGGGACCAGAGTGATTCATGGAGCCTCCTGAGATGGTGGGAATTACATTAGAACAGGAGGAGGAGGGCGATCCTCACCCAGAGAGAGCCGAAAGAGCCCGTCTCCTTCCCACAGACCGAGTGGGATGAGACGGTTTGCTTCGTGTAACCCAAGCGCACTGCATCCCACAGCAGGCTCTTGGATTAGGAAAGCCTCTTAGGAGTTGGCCTGTTGCATACAGGACATCCTGCAGCCTGGCCAGATCTCAGCTGCTCTTGGCCCTGGACAAGTGGGTCGTGGCACAGGGCTGCCTGGTCTTCAGTCAGCCACACATGCCCCTGTGGCCACTGACTGTGTCCCCTCTACTCTCATCTCTATCAGATGACTGGCCAAGCATTCAGAGCCCCCTGTGCACAGTGGGGATTTAAACACCTGTCCGGTGCACCTGTCTCCCCTAACCACGGCGGGAAAGAGAGGCTGGAGGGATGATTGGGGCGGCTCTGTTGCTGCTGGCACCAACTCAGCCTCTGCAGATGCTTCCATTCTGCCATTAGGGCTCCTGCCTTGGGCACTTTCTATGTGTTCCCTGTTTCTGAGTCCATGGCTCTGTGAGTCTGGGGACTCCAGAATGGGGTTTTTTAGCTCCCCACCTCTGTCCCCCCACCCCACCTCCGCCCCTGCCAAGGGGCATTCATGCTGAGTCTGGAGGAGCTAGGCCTTGCTCTGCTCCAAGGGTTTGCCTTCAGTGACCTGGATGGTGTGCTGGGCACTGAGCCAGGTACCTGAGAGCCAGAGGCTGGGCACGGGCTTTCCTGGTTCACTTTCTTTCTCGCTCCTCCTCCACGCCCTCCCACGGAAAGACCCAAGCTCTCTGCCTTGGTGTCTTTGTGTCTCCCATCCTATTCACTGAAGGTGGATTTCCTCCCTCTTCTCTGTCTCTCTGTTTCTCTCCTTCACATCCTTTTCCTTCCCTTTCTTGACAGTCCCTTTTGTTTAACTTTAAAAAGATATCTTCTTCATTGTCATTCCTTGTGATCAGGGCGTTCTTGGATTCTGTTGGTGTGAGGCTCTTCTGGGGCTGCCCAGGGCTCAGTGCGGAGTGAGGGGCTCTGCTTGTGCCCAGGGAGAGTCCGGGGCCCGCCGTGGGCTGCCAGCCTGGGCTTGCAGGGCTCCAGGCTCACCCAGGCCCGCCCGGCCGACGGCTCTCAGAGGTTGGAGCGCTGGGCTGTGATCTTGGGGGTGGAAAGCACTCCTGGGGTTTCCACGAGGTGGTGTGGGGCCCGGTGCAGTGCAGACCCCCCAGTGGGATCTGTCCCTGGCCTGGCTGCAGTGCCAGGCGTTGCGTTGGTGGAAAGACGTGGCAGGTGATCTGAAGGAGGCAACGAGTAGACCCGGGGGATTGTGCCTTCTCACCGTTCATTCTGCGCAGTTTCTGACCCTGCTGGCCAAGGGGCTGCCCCTCCGCTGGTTTTGTGACACACTTGGGTTTAGAAACCACAGGCCAAATACAACACCTGCATTGTCCTTATAAGTCAATGGGGACAGCGGGAGATGTAGCTTCTAAAGCCTGGGACTCCCGATCATCACCCTGGGTGTGATGAGCCCCAGGACCATCGCGGGCAGAGCCCGGGACCGGCTTCCTCCCAAGGCTGACCTGCGCGCACTGCCTCCCGCCAGCCTGCAGCCATCTGTGCGAGCACCCGCTGGCCAAGAGTTGTTTCTGGGTCCCCAAACACCCTTAAGAGATGGGGTATTGGTCCTCAGAGACCTCAGGACCCGAGGAGTTACCTAGGCATCAGGTTGTATCTCCTAGTAGGCTGTAGAAGAAACTGAGGCATACAGAAATAGGATTGGGGGGCTGGGAAGGTGGCTCACGTGGTAGAGCGCTTGCCTTGCATGCATAAGGCCCTGGGTTCCATTCCTCAGCACCACATAAGCAAAAAGAAAAAAGCCGAAAGTGGCGCTGTGGCTCAAGTGGTAGAATGCTAGCCTTGAGCTGAAGAGCTGAGGGACAGCGCCCAGGCCCAGAGTTCAGGTCCATAACTGGACCCCAAAAAAAAAACAAAGGATTGGCCCTGGCCTCCAAATCATTAGCCTGGCTGTTTTGAGATGATTTGGTGAAGGAAAGGAGAGAGGATCTAATTTGCTATAAAGATGGGTATTGGGCTGGTGGCCAGCTGGGTGAAAAGCACGAGACCCTATCCAAACAACAGACTAAAAGCAAAGGAACTGGAGGCATGGCTCAGGTGGAAGGAGGTCCTGAGTTTAATCCCAAGTAGCACAGAAAGAAGGAAGGAAGGAAGGAAAAGGAGGGAGGGAGAGAAGGAAGAAAAGATGGAGGCAGATGGATGTTGGCATTTGAAGCCTATGGTGATAGGTAGAATATTGATCGATCTAGGACCAGATGATCTGGATTTAATCCAGTCCTTGCCATTTATTACGTGGTGGCTAAGTTATCCAACTGTTAAGTTATCTCATCTACAGTGGACATGGTCATAGACACACACTTCACTGGGTTCTGGGATGACCAGAGATGATCACTGTGCGGAGGGGAACACCTTACAGGACAGCACACCTCAAGGCCCTGGCGAATGATGCTGGCAACGCAGCCGACTCAGAGGTCTGCATTTCTAGTGAGGGGTTGGGGGTGGGGGGGTGGAGCCACGTTGAGAAGGACTGGCACAGAGCCAGGCACAGGAGCGGCTGTTTTTCATGCGTCCCGTTTTCATGTTGTTCTCTAACCAGGTTTTGGGAAGCCGGGTGTGTTCCTTCTTTTTACTCATGTTTGTTTACACAGCACGAGGGAGCGGTGGGTCTCCCCAGCGCCCGCCGGCCTGGCCGGGCCCGGCCCGGGCCACACCCAGCTCCTCTCCCCTCTCTCCAGTCTTGCTGAGCAGTTTCCAGCATCTTCTGAGGGGGGGGGGGGTGCTGGCCGTATCGGCTGTGGTGCCTGGTGTTCACCTGTCAGAGTTTGGGGGTCAGCCTAAGGACACCCCACTTCTCTGTGCCCGAGTGCTGGGAGCCGGGAGAAAATTCAGGGAGGCTGGAGCAGCTGTGGGGGTCCAGGAGACCTGGGTTCCACGTCCAACTGTCCCCCTGGTTTCTTCTGCTTTTCGCCTGTGACTCAGAGCTAACCAGCTGGGGCCGATGGCTGTCGTTTTGATATTAAAAGCAAATGGACTCCAGCTCCCTTGGACGCTGGATGCATGCACACTTGCTCGCTGAGCAGACCCCTGAAGAAATCCATGTCCAGCCTGGCCCAGTCCATCTGTCCACCCAGAACCCTGCAGAGAGGTCCCCCTCCCCAGCTTCCCCCTGGCAAAGCCGGGTGGGAGCCCACCATGACCCCCCCCCACTTCTAGCACCCGCTGGTCCCCTCCGCGCCTCTGGGGGAAAAGGTACCTGTTTGGGCAGGCCCCCAGGTCCCAACCTGAGAGTGGCTGAACTCTGAACTTTACTGCCCCCCTCCCCGGCTTTCTATTCTGACAGCAGGACCTGGTGTGACCCCCAGAGCAGAGCGTGGTGTGCATTCTTTGTTTTTGTTTTGTTTTCAAGTATGTTCTTGCTTAACGTTTAATTGGCTCCAGTCGGTAGGAAAGCGCTCCAAGAGCGATTATTTATGGTTTACTGTCAAGAGCAGCTATAAAAAGGGCAGCCCTGAGCCTCGGGATGCTGAGGGGAGGGGGTGTACCCCGTGTGTGTGTGTGCGTGTGTGTGCGTGTGTGCGCATGCATTCACACACACACATGCAGGAGTGTGCATGTGTGTGTGTGCGCGTGTGTGTGTTTGCACTGGATGAAATCAGACTTTTGCTGCCTCAGCAGTGTGGTTTAAATTGAAGATTAACCCTTTGACCTTTACAGTGTCAAATCACTTGCAGATGGAGCACCCCCCCCTTGTTCTCTGTGTTCCTTTGGAGGGGAGGTGGGGGGAGGCTTTTCTTTTCTTTCTGAAGCAAGTTCGTTGTTCACGCAGCTGAGGTCTGGGGGCTCAGGAGCCAATCTGATTAAAAGCAGCACTTGGTTAAACTCTGGACAATCCTGGGAGCAGGGGGGGAAGGCTGATCCTTTTCTGCACAATGCACATAGAAGCTGGGCTTTTCTTTTTTTTGTGTGAAAACTGCAATTGTTTTTTGTTTTTCTGTGTGCCCCTCCTCCTCCCTCCCCATCGCCTCCCCCTGTCCCCCCCACCGGCCAGGGCTGCTAGTATGAACAGGCAGCAGCCATGTCTCTCTTTCCCTTCCAGCACCAGCAGCACCGGGACCGAGCCTGGGGGCAGGTCCTCCTCTTCCTGCACAACCTGGCCTTGAATCGAGAAAACAGGGACCGGGCGGGCCCCAGGTGAGGCTGGGCTGCCCTCGGCGCACGGACAGCAGGAATGCGCTCCAGAGCTGGAAGGACATCGGGAAGGACTGACCCCCTCTTGCAAAGTTGTTTTTTTTTTGTTACTGTTATTTCTACGTTTTTCTCTCTGTACATATGCCACACCCCCTTCTCCCCCTCTTCGTTCCCTGTTCAGGGCCTCAGCCAGGGATGGGGCCTTCGTCAGACACTGTTGACAGCCCAGCCAGGGACTCCCGAGGCTCTGACAAGTGAATTCCTCCTTCAGCACTGCTGGGAGGCGGTGACCGCGCAGCCCCGGCTCCAGGAAGTGGGCGCCAGCTTCTCCGTAGGAACTTGGTGCAGAAATAGGAGGCGCTGTTAGCCCTTCCCTGCCACCAGCGAGCGGGAGCCCCGGGTGTGATGGTCCCGCTGCTTTCACTCACCGGGGCCGGCTGGCCGCTTCCACATCTGGAGCCAGCCCAGGGCTCAGGGATTCCTTGTCCAGACCCCGCTATTCAAAGGTGCCAAGAAATGAACCCGGCCTGCTTTCGTCCCCACAGAGACCCCCAGATTGGTGCTGAGGTGCAGAGCCTGCTGCCCCCCCCCCCCCGTCTTGTGACACCCTTCGTCAGCTCTGTTCTCAGATGACCCAGCACTTGGCCTGCGTCCGCCCTCAGCGTTGGCAGTGCGGGACACAGGGGGGAGAGGTTGCATGGAATGGGGGTGGGGGGGATAGGAAATGGGGTAACCATACCACAGGTAAGAGAGGACCCCAGGCCTGCTGGTTTCGGTGGAAACACGTACCTCCATCCTTGTACCCCATTCCTTTCTCAAAGTTAGGGGGGCAGAAGAAGAAGCCAGAACAGTGGCTTTGTCATCTGAAACGTGACTTGTGAAGAACCGGACGATGATTAGAAGGGGAGGATGGGCACGCACGTCCTGTCCTCCTCCAGCTTCCAGAGGAGCAAGCCGGAACCCCGGGGGTGCCCTGCTCCTCTAGACTTCCTTCCGTCTCCGCCGCAGTGCCGGGAATTGAAGGCCGCCGCTGGGCCGCTCTGCTGGCAGACGCAGGAAGCTGTTAACCAGACTCTGAGGAATGAAATGATCATTGTCGCCTATGAAAGAAAAGATGACGTTGGTGCTAATGATGAAAGCATGAAGACCCAAAGACCAGACGGCTCCCCTGGGCAGACAAGACTTCAAGGAGACTGGACTCCTAGAGAACCTGAGCCAGCCCGAGCTGCTCCAGCCGTGCAGGGAGGAGCTCACCACGCCTGTGAGAGGCGAGTGGTCCGGTGGATTTACCGTGGGCAGGTTGCGCACTGCACAGGGGCGTCGGCGGAGGGAGCAGACGCAGCGAGGCTGCCCTGTGCTCTGCTGTCTGCGCCATGTGTCCCACAGGGAGCAGCCGTCTGTCCCGCCGGGGTGCCTTTCCTAATTTGCACAAAGGTACCATACACCGTCATGGTGGCCCACGCATGACCCAGGACTGCGTGTACGCCTCTGTCCTCCCAGCGGGGGATATTACCTCTTCTTCGCAAAAACCATATTCTCAGGGTGCGTGTCAGGTTTGCCCGGCCTCGCGGGGGGCGGGGACGGGCATGTGATGGCCAGCGCAAGGCCCAGCCTTCCTCCCGGCGTTGTGAGTGCGGCTGCTGCGTGGCCTTCCCTTGTCCTTGCCGGGGCTGAGACGGGCAGGCCGCCGCCGTGTGCTGTGTGCGTGCGCCCCCGGGCACCATGGCTGGCCGCTCGTAGCCGGTCTGAGCGAGTGGTCCAGACCTCGGTGCCCAGGTGGAGCCATCCGTCTCAGAGAGCTGGCCACGCTCGGGTGGGCGGGCTGCCCCGCTGTGCTGAGCTCTGGGCCTGGAGATGGCCGCGTCCCCCGCGCACAGGGTCAGGGAGCGGGCGACGCTGGTCTGATGCGCTGGCTGCCGCTCAGGCCACGCCGGGAAATCCCACTGAATCACAGGCCGGCCAAGGCCAAGCCAGAACCCTTCTGTCTCTCCCTCCAAACACCAACCTGGATGGGGCCATGGCTCCAAGGTAGAGCCCCCCCACCTCTGTCCAAATGCCCCAGGAGACCCTCTGGCTGGCCCTTTAGATTGGTCCTGATTGCCCCTACCCTCTGCTGGGTAAGTTGGCTTTACATTCCCCCTCCCAGTCCAGCCTCAGGAGATAGTCTCTCCATACCCCCCCCCATTTTTCTCTCCCCCACCAAGACCCTGGCTGTCTCTAGGGAGGGGTGGAGGTTGGGATTCAGAGGCTGGAGGGGGTGACCTGGGTACTGTAACAGCAGAGGACAGGGGGGATTTTGTGTGTCGGGGGAGAGGGTTCGAATCCCCTTCCTAGTGCAGCAGTGCCCCCAAACAGCTGAGTTCAGGGCCACTAGTAGGGATTTCTAGAAGCCAAACAAAACTCCCCGACCCCCAGGCCGGACACAGACTCCCCCCGCCAGGCTCTGCCGGGCCTGCTGTTTCACAGATCGGTGGCCTCCTGTTCAATCAGGCGGGGGCAGAGATCACCTCCTGGTGAGCTCCCCCAGTTCCCAGGGGTGAGGAGAGGTGTCCCCAGCTCTGTGGCAGGCTTGTTTCCAGAGTGGACAGGGTCTCCAGCTATTCAGCCTGGGCCTGGAAAAGAGGGGGGCTTGGGAACCAGCCAGCCAGGGCCCCTGCGAGCCTGGAGCTTTCCCAGAAAGGGGTTGTGAAGCCAGGGTTACTGTTCTCTGCAGGAGCTCGCTCCGTTTCTGGGCGAGCACAGAGTAGCAGACTTGAGCGTTCATGGCTGGACAGGGCTTCGACCCAGCAGGAGATGGCTGCGTGGCATGTGGACACAGCACCCTGGTGGCAGCCGCCATTGCACCCCTGTGGGAAGGGATTGGCCCAGCAGCCTTCAAAGCTTCCTGGAGGTGCTCTGAGCAGCTAGCCGGCAGGACCGAGCCTCGCGGGCGGTCAGAGCATCCCAGCTTTTCGCAGAAGCACAGCCGTGCCGCAGGTGCTGTCGGTGCAGGTGCTTCTCTGGGGCGCTGCCCACTGGTCCGCCCGTCCCTGGATCCCAGGCATGGGCAGGGGAGACCCAGTGACATGTAGCATTTTGTCTATTCCCGGGTTAGTTCCCCTGGGGTCTGGGCACTCTGCCTTGGGGAGAGGGAAAGGAATGGGGACCCATCCTTTAAAAAACATCTGTGTAGATTTGTGTTCTTCACGTACCTGTGTGTATATATCCTTCCTCGCCATCAATTGGTACAGTTTTTAATAAAAATTTAAAGCAAAGCCGGGTCTTTCTTTTCCTGAGGTGTGGGTAAAAAGGCCCAGCAAAGGTCAGGTGCTGGAGGCTCACGCCTGTAATCCTAGAGACTGCGGAGGCTGAGCTCTGAGGATCATGTTCAAAGTGATAAAGGGATCACTTAGAGCTGTGGCCCAAAGTGGTAGAGCTCTAGCCTTGAGCAGAAGAGCTCAGGGACAGTGCCAGATCCTCAGTTCAAGCCCCATAACTGACAACAACAACAAAAAAAGCCAGGTGCTAGTGGCTTATACCTGTAAATCCTAGCCGCTCAGAAGCTGAGATCTGGAAGATCAGGGTTCAAAGCCAGCCTAGAAAGAAGGTCCATGGGACTCCATCTCTAAAATAACCAGCAAAAAGCAGTACTAGAGGTGTGGTTCAAGTACAAGTAGCAGAGTGTCAAGCACAAGGTCCTAAGGATAAACCTCAGTAATGGAGGGGCTGGAAATGTGGCTTAGTGGTAGAGTGCTTGCCTAGCATGCATGAAGCCCTGGGGTTGATTTCTGAAGAATCAAAGCTGTGGCACTGTGGCTCGAGAGGTAGAGTGCTAGCCTTGGGCAAAAGGAGCTCACAGACAGTGCCCAGGCCCTGAGTACAGGTCCCAAAAACAGTAATAGAAACAAAAAAGTTCAAGTGACCCCATCTCAACAAAAAAGGCTGGTTGTGGTGGCTTATACTTATCCTAGCTACATGGTTAGTATAAATAGGAAGAGCACAGTCCAGGCCAACCCAGGCAGAAAGCAAGACCCTGTCTCCAGAATGACCAGAGCAGAAAGGACGAGATGAAGCTCACGGTATGCACTGAGCCTGCCTAGTGAGCCCGGGGCTTAAACATCAGCATCACTAGAAAAAGTAAGCACTGAGAATGGGGTGTGCAGGGCTCTTCTCCATCTTCTTTTTCCCTCTTGGCGTCCACAGGGGCCAAGCGTGGAGCTGTTAGGCCCGGGTTTGGACCTGGGTAAGTCCCTCCATGTGTAACCTCCCAGAGCCTTGAGTTGGTCCCTGTGTAAACTCCAGCCAGGGCGGCCTTGCAGGGTGGGAGGGGCTGTGTGCGTGGGAGCCGCCGCAGTCGCCTGCCGCGGCCTCTGCGTGGTAAGGCCTCTCGCGCTCTGCCTCACATGACCCGTGTCTCCAGCCAGCCAGGCTTTCACTTCCTTTTACCAAGACAGCCTCTTGTGAGGGGCATGCCCGGCCCAAGAGGATTTCCTGGCTGGCGTTTCTTTGTGGATTAACAGTGTGCCAGGCCCACCAGGGTAAGCTAAGGGCTTGCGGGAAACCACTCCTGGTCCTAGCCGTGTAAGTTGCGAGCAAAAGGGCCGGCGGGCCTTCCCGGGCCCCGTCCTCCGTGATTCAGGAAGCTGTCAGCCGCGCTGTCCAGCCCAGGGCTCCGGTTCCTACTTCGAGAGACGACTGCGGCTCCGTTGTCTAACCTCTGTCTTACAGCTGGGCAAGCCGAGACCCAGAAAGGCACTGTCCTCTTCTCCTTGGGCTGCTGAGTCAGGCCGTGTGAGAGAGAGCTCTTACCCCATCCATCGGCGCTTCCAGGGGGAAGTACCCCTGCTATTTCCCAGCTCTTTGAGGAAGCCAAAACGTGTCTATTTTTAATGCCAAATAACTGCCTTTCCTCCTGTAAAACATGGCACTCCTAACCACTCTGTGTTTGGACAGAGAGGTTTATTTGTACTGGAATGTGGTACAAGTGGAGCTGGTGCCACGTCCGGATTGGATTCTATGTTTCCCACGCTGGGTTGTAGTTGAGTTCATTAAGCAGCTCCTATGAGATACACAGCGAATGGGAAGGTACCCTGGAACTGTCCCTCCCTCTCTCCCTCTCTCTTCTCCTTCCTTTTGAGACAGGGTCTTGCGATGTAGCCAAGTGGGCCTCCAACTCACGATCTTCCTGTCACAGCTTCCTGAGTGCTGGGATTTCAGGCATGTGACATCTCATTCCTACTGTCTCGCTTACCAGCCATCTGCCCCTACTGTCCCTACTTTGAGCAGCAACCATGAGCGAGTGAAGCTATCTGTAAGGTTGTTACAGGGTTGCGTGTGTGATCCCATGTAAAGGGCCTAGAAATAGGGACGAGTCCAATAGACGTTATTATTGTTTGTATTATTATTTGTAGGCCAGGGGAGTCAACGGGCTCTGACTACTCTTACGTGGGAAAGTCTCTGAGGCCATCTTCCCTCCGTGTCTGCAGCGTCGTCTTCGCGTAAGTAAGGGGTGACCCGTGCTGTTCCCTCGGTGGTACCCCCTCTGCTCCCAGGGCCGGATCACCCCACCGAAGGCTCGTCCTTCCGGATCCCGCGTCAGCCTGCAGCTCCCCTGCCTTGCTGTTCTGTACGTGTGTCCCACCTGACCAACCGCCCTTAGACGTCACAGCTGGACCCAACAGATGTGTGTGATCTCCTGGTTTCTGTTCAGGATCAGTAGCCCAAGATGGCCCCTTACCGGGAGACCGAGACTGTAGTGTAAAGGTGTCATTTAAGCATGTTGTTTAGCTGTGAAGGGATGGGGGAGGGATGGGAGGAGACGCAGGCAGCGCCGTGGAGGAGAGCAGTGCAGCAGCACGGGACACGAGCAGCCAGGTGGGGCCTGGCCTGCCGATGGCACTCACAGATAACTTCAGGCCCACTGGGGCCCAAACGCCAGCTGAGCGGGGATGGCCAGGCCGAGTGCTGGCTGGCCTTCCCAGGAAGCCCTCGTGTCTGCTTGGTGAACTTCACGGGTGTTTGAAAGGATTTTCAAGGACAATTTTCACTTTGTGTGATTTTTGCCTCCCAGGAGGTCTTGGAACCAATCCCTGTGTAAAATGAGATCCCGCTGGACCAAGAAAGCCAGCCACCCCGCCCTTAATCCCTTCTTTCCCTTCTCTGGAGAACGAATGCCTTGCTTCCTAGCTCCTAGCAGGGAAGGCTCCGTGTGGAATTAGAAAGTCGGATCGCTGCAGGGTGTGCGCGCGCCTAGGAGGAGGAGGCCAGTGACATCTTGTCTAGCCACTGCCGTGGCTGCTGTCCAAAGGTCCCCTGGCTCCATGCCACCCTGTGTTAGGACGATGCCAATTCTGTCCAGGAGGATCAAGTCCCCTGACGCTGGCTGAGCCCCTCAGCAGGGACAAAAACATCGCCCTCAGCCTAGTGCGCAGATTCAAAAGAAGCCACACAATCCCTGACTGCTACTTGTGTCTTGTGAGAACTCCAGGTAGTGTGGAGCGTGGAAAATCCACCCAGCCGGGACTAACGAGATGAGGTCTATTCTTTTTTTTTTTGGTCATGGGGCCTGAACTCTGGGCCTGGGCGCTGTCCCTCAGCTCTTCAGTTCAAGGTGAGTGCTCAACCACTTGAGCCACAGTGCCACTTCTGGTTTTTCTGGTGGTTAATTGGAGATAAGAGTCTCAGGGAAGCCCAGTGCTGGTGACTCACGCCTGTAATCCTAGTTATTCAGGAAGCTGAGATCTGAGGATCGGGGTTCAAAGCCAGCCCAGGCAGGAAAAGTCTGTGAGATTCTTATCTCCAATAAACCACTAGAAAACCGGAAATGGCCTTGTGGCTCAAGTAGTAGAGTCCTAGCCTTTAGCTAAAGAGCTGAGGGACAGCGCCCAGGCCCAGAGCTCAAGCCCCACTACAGACCAAAAAAAAAAAAAAAGTCTCATGGACTTTCCTGCCCTGGCTGGGTTTGAACCACAATCCTCAGACTTAAGCCTCCTGAGTAGCTAGGATTATAGGTGTGAGCCACCGGTGCCCAGCACCAGCTAACTCACTGGCTGATATGTCCCCGTTGGTCAGTGGCATAGAGTCAGACCTCAAACTACGTGTCTGTCCACCATTTTAGCATTTTCTTTGCTGGGTCTTGAACTCTCTCATTCCTAGTGAAACATGTTCATCCTGTCTTCCAAAACAGGCCCAGGATGTACACAGACTCAGGAATTTATGTAGAAAGCCAGCCATGGTGGTACACACCAGTAACTCCAGGCATAGCAGGGGAACTGTGGTCCAAGGCCAGCAAAAACACAAGATCCTGTGTCCAAAAAAAATATTAAGCAAAATGAAACAGGGCTGAGGACGTGGCTCAAGGGGTAGAGTACCCGTCTGGCCAACATGAGGCCCTGAGTTCAGACTCCAGTACTTCCCCCACCAAAAAATTGAGTATACAATTTGTATGTGTGTAATGGCGAATGCAGACACTGAGGCAGAAGGATCTGGAGTTCTAGGCCAGCCTGTTTACACAGTGAGACCCTGTTCCCCCACGCTCAAAAGAAAGCTATCAGGCCACGGAGAACATCTGAGTGTTTCAGCCTCTCCAGGTTGAGGACTGTGGTGGACAGGAAAGCCGTGAGCTGCAGGATGAATGCTGGAATCTAGACTTTTAAGGAAGCTCAGCAGTCTGGTTCTTTTGGTGGCCATAATCCTGTAGCAAGCTCCCTTCCCGTGCGTAAAGAGGGGCGGTGAACCTGGGGTAACTTTCCAGAAGATCACAGTCTTAGGCTCACGCTGAGTGAGCTGGTGATAAGCCATCCAACCCTGGAGGTCACTCTGGAAAGTGGCCTGTGGCCAGAAGGACCCGAAGTGGCCACGGGCAGGGGCCTGGGGCTGGAAGTTTCTTGTTTTTCACCCGAGTGAGCCCAAGGTTCTGCCCTGTGAGTCTATCTTTGAAGTGCGGCGGGTGGAATGCCTCGTGGCAACCTCGCCTCCAACATACATTTACCAAGGGCCGTGAGCCCGGCAGCAGTGCACAGGCGTTGGGAGCACACACACTCAAGTGAGCGGGTTCTGTTCTCAACAGCACCCGAGGAACACCTGCCGGCCTGCCTTTGGGAGGATCTGGCTGTGATCTGGCTGCCAGACCCCAGGGCTGTGGAAGGCTGGGGATGTAGCACCTGCCAGTTCAGCCACCAAACTCCCATGATCCCCTCCTGAAATGTACCAAGAGCTCATGCCTACCCCTCCTTCCCTTCCTTCCTTCCTTTTTCCTCCCTCCCTCCCTCCCTTCCTTCCTTCCTTTGCCTCCCTCCCTCCCTCCCTCCCTCCCTCCCTCCTTTCCTTCCCTTCCTTGTTGCATTGGTACTAGGGCTTGAATGCTGGGTCTGGCTGGTTTTTTTTTTTTTTTTTTTGCTGAAGGTTAGCACTCCGCCATTCGAGCCACAGCTCCACTTCTGGCTTCTTGGTTGTTAACTGGAGATAAGGGTCTTAGGGACTTCCCTGCCTGGACTGGCTTCTGACCAAGATCCTCAAGTGTCAGCCTCCTGAGTAGCTAGGAATGTAGCGTCCAGGAATGTTTCTTCAGCTAGGGGAAGGCGAAAATCACGGGTACAGCTGGATTCAGCTTTTCCCTTCCCAAACTGGCAGTGTCCAGGGGCGTCAAGTGAGCGGCCGTGCGCGCCTGGGAAGAGGAGGCCCTTGGTCAGCGCTGGTCATCAGCACAACGTGAGACACCAAGGGCCTAGGCCGGAACATGCTCAGAAGTCTTTCTGGGGGAGATGGGGATGGTGAAGGGCGAATGATGTGAATTCAGCAAACCCACTTCCGAACTCCTCCTGCGCAGTCCAGGGAGGCCAGGCCTGGTGTGGAGAGAAGAACCTTTTCTCCCATCCGGCCCCTGCCGAGGGCCGCAAGGCTGCGGGATCTGCAGACTTCAGGAAATTTGACTTTCTCCCTTTTTCTCCAGGAAGCCGTTTCTGGCTGTGGCGGGGCTTGGGAAGGGCTTGCTGGTCCCGGGGCAGGAGGTGGGCACGGGGCAGGGTCCCATTGGCTCTCTGTGTGCCCTGTGTACCTGGGTGAGGAAGGGTGGACATGGTGGCTGGGCCTGGGCGGGCAGCGCGAACGGAGGCAGCAACCTGCCAGCTTCCCTGTCTGGCAATAACTAGAGGAAGCACCGGCCATGCTCCCCTCTCTAGTGGGCAGCAGGGGCACGCACCAGCCCTCAGAAAGTACTGTGTATAATCCATCAGAAACCCCTCGGGGGACACTGCCCAGCCTCCTTCCAATGGCCCTGGGGTTCTTATCTCCAAACGTGCTGTCTCTCTCTCACACACACACACACACACACAGTCGCCTACAGAAGCTCGTGGAAGCATGAAGAAGGAGGTGCAGCGAACCTCCCTAGATCCTCGGAAACCCGGGGCTCCCCTCCCCACAGTGCTCCACCTCGGGTGCCCCTCGCTGGCCAGGCGCTGGCACCGCTCACAAAGGCTGCTCTGTTCCTGGCCAGGCTGAAGTCACATGCTTTCACTCTTAACCCCCGGAGCTTTACAACGAAACACCCACCCACTTTGGCCCCGGATGACCCTGTTTACGTCTGGGGCCGATTCCAAACAGCAACCCGTAGTGAAAAGCGCTGTCGAGGAGAGACTGCTCGACTGTGAGCGTGGAGAGGACAAATCTTCACTTTGTCTTACGTGAGGACTTTTTAAGAAGTTTTGGGAAACGGCTCAGAGTGGGAGAAAGCAAACAACAAACAACACAGGAACCAGGAAGCTAGTAGCCAGCCCTGCGATCTCTGTTTCTAAAGTAGCTCTTACCAGAGACCCCAGGAGCACAAGACAGAACTTGCAAGAAACAAAACGATCATCAGTTTTAAGGGAGAACAGGCAGAACATTCTGGATTTCCCCAGTGAGATTCTACTTTGTTTAACCCTTCAGGAAAAGTGCTATCTTCTTTCTTTCTTCTTGAAGAAAAATAGGGATTTTTTTTTCTTTTTAATGAGAGCTATCCTGTACGCGCAGTGACACCAAGGGTAGGAGAGAAAGACTCCCTTCCTTTCACAGGAGAGGAACCTGCAAAGCCACGGAAGCTTCTGGAAAGATCTGGACTGACCTTTTTTTTTTTTTCAGTTTTCCTTGAAAAAGACTTCTGCTTCTGTTTGTACCCTCAAGATCTGCCCCCCCCTTTTCTTTCTTTCAGTTTATGGGTAGTAGCTCTCGTTGGCCGTGGAGGAAGTCATGTTTCCTTTGATTGTTCTTACCCTGATCAGAGTGGTACAAGTGGAAGAGAAAATAAATATCAGAGTCTCCCAAACACTGGCACGCTGGCTGGCTGGCCACGAGCAATCAACAGACAGTAAGAAGGAAAGGTGTCCGTGGATCATATGCTTGTCTCCAAAAAAAAAAAAAAAAAAAAAAAAAAGCAGAATGATGTGAGAGATGGAATCAAGCAAGCTACTTCCATGCCCGAGTGGCCAGCTGAGCCCCAGGCTGCAACGGGCAGGTCTCATCTCTACAGATGAGGCTGAGAAACGAGAAGGCACCTGTGGTGAGCATTCTGCTGTGGCATCTGGCCCCGCAGAAGAGAGCAGCACATGTGTGCAGGGATGGGGACTTGAGAGACGTACTAGGGTCAGTCACCTGGTGAATCCAGAGATAAGGAGAGGACAGGGCTCCGAGAGGAGGTGGGAGGCAGGAGGGCAGGAAAGCCGGACGGCAGAGGCAGCGGAGTGGAGCTGAGACAGGGCGCTCGCTAAGCATCGTGGTCCTCCCCGCACTAATGAACCGTGGGACAAGTTGTCAGCACTGAGAAATAAGCAGGAATGAAGTTGCCTCTGGGCTAGGGTAAAAAGGAGCCACGTGCTGTTCCTTGCTCTTCCTAACCTTCGATTTAATCACGCTTTGAACACAGGGTCTCAGGTTCTTGCTCAGGGCTGGCCTTGGACCACAGTCCCCTCTCCCATGCCTCCTGGATTACAGGTATGCACCACTATGCTGGATTCTTGAGTGTGTCTGTGCCTGATTTTGAAGAGAGGATCAACATGTTGCTATTTCAAAAAGTAATGACCTAGCCAGGTGTGGTTGGTATACATCTGTCATGGAAGCATTAGGTAAGCAGAGTTCAAGGCCAGCCAGGGCTATACAGCAGAACCCTGTATCAAAAGAAACAAAACAGCTGGGCACCGGTGGCTCACGCCTGTAATCCTGGCTACTCAGGAGGCTGAGATCTGAGGATCATGGTTCCAAGCCAGCCTGGGCAGGAAAAACAGAGAGACTCTTACCTCCAATTAACCACCAGAAAGCAGGAAGTGGAGCTGTGGCTCAAAGTGGTAGAGTGCTAGCCTTGAATCAAAGAGCTCAGGCCCAGGTACAAGCCCCATGACCACCACCAACAACAACAGAAAGAGAGAATGCAGTCTGGAAAAGCTGAAGAAGGAGTGGAGGAGCAGTCGCAGCAGTGTTGCGGTTTTGTGTACTACTCTTAACAAGTATGTTGTCTTAGATGTTGCCTGCACAGTCAGACCTCAGTGCCATGTGAATGTTGTGATTGGTCACAGAGCTGTTCAATCTTGTCACTATGGTGTACAGTCTCTGAGCAAACCCAAAGGAAGGGTTTAGGAAAGAAGGAGGTTGTTGCTATCCTCGTCCCATCTGTAAAGGAACAACAGACGGAAGAAGAGGGAAAAGAATAAAGGATCATTTAACCGAGGGTTTGCTTTCTGAGCGGTCATTTCAGACAGAAAGCTGAAGTATGTCTTCAGGACCATAGCTGCTTACATCTTAGGTCTTATCACACTGGCTATATTATGAACATTAAGGGGATTTAGACTGGCTTCGGAAGTAAATTTATATTGAAAATAAAAGGTAAAATAAAAAGAATGCCGGGTGCCCGTGGCTCACACCTGTAATTGTAGCTATTCTGGAGGCTGAGATCTGAGGATCAAGATAAAGCCAGCCAGGACAGGAAAGACTGTAAGACTCAGTATAAGACACACACACACACACACACACACACACACACACACACACACACACACACACACACACACTCAGCTGGTAGTGTAGCCATGGCTTAAGTGGTAGAGTCCTAGCCTTAAACAAAAAAATTCAGGGACAGCACCTAGGCGCTGAGTTCAGGCCCCAGGACTGGAACAAAAAATTTTAAAAAAGAAAAGAAAATGTAACAGCAACAGCAACAAAATAGTGGCTGAGTCTATTGATGCATGCTCCAATCCTGCCTACTTGGGGGCTGAGGCTGAAGGATCCGGAGTTTGATGCCAGCTTTGGCTACACAGTGAGAGCCTGTCTCAAAACAAACAAACACACGAACACTTATGTAAAAACGGTAAGAGTGATCTTGGCGATTCAGTCCTATGTGAAAGGATTTTTTAAGAAAACAAGCTGATCACACTCTGGTCACAACACCGTATCTACAGGAGCAACCTAAAATGTGTGTACAAATGGTTTCGCTTATACACCTGTCAAACGTAGGGTTTGCTAACCAGTTTTCTTTTTCTTCCCAACTTCTGAGCTTCCTTATTCCCCACAGCGACTAGTATTTGTTCTGCCAAGTAATTGGCTGATTCCTCTTCTGTCTCGGCTGGCCACCTCTCCTGCCCAAGCTCAGAGCCCCTCGGAGCCCCACTGCGACTGTACTCCTTTACTTTTTGTTCATTCCACCAAGCTTTGTGCTTCTGATGATTTCTTTAGGATCTATTTCGAGGAAGGCAGTCTCTGGGTAACGAATGTGAGGCACACGAGCTGTCGTAAGAGATAACGCCACATCTCAAAAGCTCAACACAGTAAAAGCTCATCTGTCGATCGCACCCCTGACCGATGTGAATGTGTGGTATGTGGCCTTTAATGTGGTCACCTGGGGATCCAGGTTGCTTCTAGCTTATTCCACCACCATCTTCGGCAAGTACTTGAGGGTCACTAAGACCCAGAAACAGAGAGCAGAGGAGATGCATCTTCTGTTTACACACCAGCCTGGAAGCGACGCGCACCTGCTACATTCATACGTTCTATGACGGAGGGCTGGTGACGTGGGCTGGGTGTACATCCAGGGGAACTGAGGAACAGAACCCCTAGCTGGGCCCTGGGGAAGGATATCAGCCATGGACAGGGGCCATCTGATCATAAACAGTAAGGATTTTGCAAAGCCTTTGATGTCTGTCCCAGAGAGCCAGACTGTTGGTCACGAAGAGCCTTGGTGACAAAGTTTTTCAAAAAGGAAGGCAGCTGGTGGAACAAATCTTGTTTGTCACTGGCCGTAGGACATACATATGTCCCAGAGAGAGGGAGCCATGAGCGACACAGGGACGCGTGTCTAGCGGCCGCGGGGTGGAGCAGCACGGTGATGCTCTCTCTGGCTCTCCATCTCCACAGGGTCCTTGCAACTCCCTCTGCTTTCTAGAAACCGGCAGGAAAGGACGCACTGGGTGAGTGGGGAGGGAAGACAGCAGTTTTCTTGAGATTCAGGCAGGGGAGCAGCCCAGAGCGTCTGGAGAGGAAGCTGGAAAGGAAGACCAAAGCTCTTTGAACTTTTCCCACCACGCTACAGACAGAAACACTGAAAAACACAGTCAGACCAGGTCAGCATGCCAAGGGAGGGGTCAGGAAAGCGAGCCTCCTTTGAAGGCGCCCCGCTCAGCCAGGCCCCTGCTCACCCCGCCAGCTGCCCTGGACACAGACTGCTCTGAAATCATGTTCCCAGAGCTCCCAGCGCCAGGGGACAGGAGCTGGAAGAAGCAGATGCTCTTACAGGCAGGAGAGAGGATGAATTGGGACTCCACGCTGAGGCCGGGCTGGCACATGGAGGGACCGACTTCCCTCAGGAGTCTTTTGGTGTATGGAAACATTGAGAAGGGGGGAAAAAAAGGCTCCCTTTAACAACACACTTTAACTTTCAGACAGCCCTTCCCATCCCCGACACCATATAACAAAGGTGACAATTTTATGAGCTAAGTTATGCATAACACATTTTATGTTCCTAAACGACCCAAGTGATTTTTGTAGGTCCTTCAAGGACACTAAAAAAGTTAAGTACTGTGAGAAAAGAGAAAGGGTTGCATACATTTCTGTTTCTCCACCACCAAATATTAACTTGTTTTGTTTTTTTTTCTTTGTCATTTGTGGGACTTGAACTCAGGGCCTGGGCGCTGTCCCTGAGCTCTTTTTGCTCAATTAGTGCTCTACCACTTTGAGCCACAGCATCACTTCTGGTTTTCTGTGGTTAATTGGAGATAAGAGTCTTATGGATTTTTCTGCCCTGGCTGGCTTTGAACCGTGATCCTGATTTCAGCCTCCTGAGTAGCTAGGATGACAGGCGTGAGCAGCTGGAGCCTGGTCTTAATTTTTTCTTTCTTTCTTTTTTTTTTAACATATAGAAAATTCATCTGTCCTATCTGTCCAAAATGGCGGGTCAATTTGCACTTGGTTGTCTTCATGGTTTTAAGATAGTGATGGATCATAAACTACCCCCCCCCCCGTCCCCAGCTAGTCAAAACAGTGTCAGCCCCCTCAGAACACAAGAAGGGAAAGTTCTGGTCCCAGAGCTGAGGAAGAAGGCAGGGCACTGAGAGGGAGAAGAGGAAGGGGCTGGAGTTTGCAGGAAAGCTACCTGCCGTCTTTTGTTTGTCTCAGATCCCCGGCTGGCTCCCTGTTGGTAGTAATGGGAGCCTGGCCGGGGAGGGGGTGCACCTCTCCTGCAGCTGAGGAGGTAAATGAGCTGCCCCAGGCTCCAGGCTCCAGCAGCGACCTGTCCCCCCCCCCCCCACCTCCACCGGTGGCCTCAGGGAGCCGGGGCTGTCTGTGGCTCTGACCACATGGCCCCGTGGTCTGTCCCCGTGGAGGAGCTTTCTAGATGTCTCCAGGGACAGATACGCAGTCCCCTACACAGTATAGTGTACCAACTGGGGGTGAGCTGTCTCTCTGATGCCAAAGAAGATGTCAAACCTTTGCTCAGAGATGAATAGGATAAGATCCAACACCAGGGGAAGATGGTGAGCACAGATAGAGTTGACCACGAGCTGGGTGCTGGTGGCTCACACCTGTAATCCTAGCTCCTCAGGAGGCTGAGATCTGAGGATCGAGGTTCAAAGCCAGCCTGAGCAAGAAAGTCCGTGAGATTCTTACCTCCAAGTAACTACCAGAAAACCGGAAGTGGTGCTGTGGCTCAAGTGGTAGAGCGCTAGCCTTGGGCTGAAGAGCTGAGGGACAGCACCCAGGCCCAGAGTTCAAGCCCTACAACTGACAAAAAATAAATAAATAAAAAATAAAAAGAGTTGATCATTGCTAGACACCTGCAGTAGCTCACACCAATAATTCTAGCTACTCTGGAGGTAGAGATCAGGAGAATTGTGGTTCAAGGCCAGCCCAGGCCAAAACAAAAAACCAAAAACCACCGATCTTCGTCTGGATAGGTAAGCCCAGGGTGGTGGCATGTGCCTGTCATTCCCGCCACATGGAAGGCAGAAGTAGGTCGATCAGGGTTCAAGGCCAGCCCTGGACAAAAACTGGAAACCTTATTTGAAAAATAAAAAAAGCAACAGAGGGCTGGTGATGGGGCTCAAGTGGTAGAGCGTGTCTGCCTCGCAAGTGTCAAGGTCCTCAGTGGGCTTTGGCTCCTTCCCCAGGGGAGGTCTGCGCAGTGCTGGGAGCCCTCCAAGCCTCAGGCTCAGGCGCCAGCCCTGCAAGCGGCTGGAGTGCAGAGCCCCTGGGGAGAGCCTGGCCATCCTCTCCACCTCTCCTCAGGGTGAGCTGCTGGGGCAGGGCCCAGGATACTCCAAGGAAGGCTTTAGAGAGACTGGAAAAGCCCTTCTCCTTCCAGGAGTGAGGCTGGGCTCACCTGCTCTGGCGGTGACAGCCCCCCCCCCCCCCAGCTCAGCACACACACACACACACACACACACACTGGAGGCCCGGGCCCCATCCCCCACACTGTCCTTGCCCTACCCCCAAGTCTGGGACAGGCAGCTGGGGACAGGAAGAGGCCCACTTAGGGACAGTCCTCCAGGACCGAAAGTTCAGGGGGCAGGATCTGGGGGCTCAGTGTTCGGCCCCTCCCCACTGGCAGTGGTGGAGGAGTGGGGATTACGGCCAGGCCTCATGCCCTCTGGGCCAGGGTGACTGAATCTGCCAGCTGTGGGGCCTGTCTATGCCAAGTCTGCCCTGGCTCGGCCATCCAGTCATAATCAATGCTGGCGCCAGGCCAGGCCCCTGCCAGCTCTGGTCACACTCGGCTAATGCGAGAGGCCCAGCCCATTAACTCCTCGCCCAGGCCCATTGTCTGGGTCCCAGCCCCGTGGTTTATTTACTCCAAGGCTGGATGGCTGGGGCTTGGGGGTGGGTGGGGCTGAGGGATGGGGGTAGGGGGAGAGGAGGTGGGAGGGCTGAGGTCCAGGGCCGGTGAGCTTCTGGAGTCCGAGGGCAGGGCCCTACTGCAAGGGTATTTGTTTTGATTTTTGTTTGTCATATCAAAGATTCCTGCCACACACACACACACACACACACACACACACACACACACAGGCACAGG